>NC_136717.1:15080223-15680223 GCF_936440315.1 Barbus barbus
TTTCAGACTAATATTCTCATTTCTTAAGGAAAGAAGGAAGGCAAAGCAATAACATATATCCTATTATGATTATTTATAGTATGGCTGCTGTCTTTTTTAAATTAAATTTATATTCAGAGGTGATGTTTTTATTAATCTGTTAATTTTTAAATGAATCGAGTTGAATAATTAAAGGAATCACTCATAATACTTACTTTTTGCCACCTGCTGGTATAATGATGTAACCTACAGAAAGAGTCACCAAATAAATAAGCAAACAAGTATTTTGGTGAACTGATTCAACAGATTTAAGCCTTTCATAACTTGAATCATCTCTACCAGCTCCTAAGGCATTTCTACTGTTGTTAACTAAAGTTAAAACTATAAAAAATATATATATTTTTAAGCTGAAATATAAATATTTGACAAAATACAAAAAAAAAAAAAACTCAAATAAAAATAAATCTAAATATTAAAATTGAAATTGAGTTAATAAAACATGTCTGGGCATGTTAGGCCCTGCCATGAAGAATCAATTATGTTTGGGAACAACACTCAGCCCTAATTAACAAGATATAATAACAGTTTTCTTTTCTTGTGTTGAAGCCAAACAACTTGTTTGTAGTTATCGTCTAGCAATCTAGGAGTTACTTTCTTTTAGTGCAGTGCATAATGTGCATTAACTCAGGTCAATCATGCATTTGGTCGGGGGGCTGGGAAGTGTTGTATATGTGTATGCGAGTGTGTACAGTGGTGTTGGGAGGGATTATTATGGAGATCAGCTAATGCATGTTGAACATTGCATTCTGGATTTAAATGACTAGTGTGGAAAGCACAGCACAATGCACAACCTCTAACTTTTTTTCTACTTTCTCTCTCCTCTTTCAAAGCCACACTTTCTCCCAAAGCACCTGGAGATCACAAAAAAAAGGAGGATGAGGCCCCCCTTCCCAACCCCTCCCATTTCGCACACATCAACCAACTCCACATTGCGTCTACCTATCAATACAGTGAGTGTGGACCGCGGGAGGCTGTTCGGGGTGGGCTACGCTGAGCCTCAGGCTTTGCCATACAGCCTCACAGCCAGGAGCCATTGAAGTGCTGTGCCTCCATAATGGAGTCACTAATAGGTGCCCATTCAGCAAGGAAAGTGTTTTCTGGAAAAAAGAAGGGGAGCGAGAGAGAGAAAAGAAAGTTTTAGGGGAAGCGGCAATCACTATGTACGCTGCCTTGAGTATGTAAAATTTATTCAGGCCTCCTTCCACAAAAACCCCATCCCACATTTTTTTCTTTTTCTTTTGACTGTTTAGGAGAGTAAGGGGGAAAAAAAGAGGAGAATAACAAATCACTACTGAAAGGGCTTTATAGAGAGTTTGGAGTTCTCTTTTCTTCTATACTTGTAGATGGGGTGAATAGCCTGTCCAGGAGTGAGTACAGGCCCAAGTCCAGATATTGTTTGGATGTTCGCAGTTTCTCGCCTCTGCGCACTCCCTCAATCAGCTGCGCCTCTCACTCATGTGCTCACATATGTGTAAACAGCAAATGTCTTTTTTAGGTGTTTAATGTATACATTTTAGTATATTTTATCATTATTGACAAGATATATATATAAAAAAAAAAATTCCATGTAGCATGTGCATTAATAGCGACTTAATAAAGACTTCATTTACATTCTCAAAGACAGTTGTATTCCAGTTGTTTTCATTCAGTTTCTAGATTGTTAAAGGGAGCATTTAAATTCTGTCATGATTCATGTCGTTCCAGCTTCATATGAGTTTTTTTTCTCCTGTGGAACATGAAAGAACATATTTTGAGAAATGTCTCAGTGTTTTTGTACATAAGATAGAACAAAAAACGGTTTAGTTACCAACATTCTTACAAAAACACATTATTTTGTGCTCTGCAGAATAAAGTCATACTGGTTTGGAATTACATGAGGGTGAGTAAAAGAATTTTAATTTTTTGGGAATTGTTATTTTAACTGAATATTTCTAATTCAGCTAAAGATAAACTGGATGTTGAAAGTTGCAGTTTGAGTGTAAATGTAGATTTCTGCTTTTAAATATTTAAAAATATTTTGTTTTATTATTACAGTATTCTAAGTTTTTTTTTTATTTTTTTAAAGAAAACAGGTGATGAATCTTTTTTTCCCATAATCAAGATGTTATTGACCCTTGAATATTCCTGTGATGCCACATTATGGCCTTAGAGACCAGAGGTCGAGATATATGTCACAGTTATTTTTCCCAAGCAACATCACTCTGTGGGGTAGGAATAGCTCCACTGATATAGTGACGCAAAGACCGTATTGTGAAGAGGTAACATTAAAGCAGAGATGCAGGGAGGCCTTATTGTAGTGCATGTGTCTGTTCTGGTTTGACAGATTGATGGAATGGGTGTATAACGGCCTAGTGTGGGCTCTCAGGCCGAGATGAAGTTTAGGACTAGAGTGAGTCAGTCCCACAGGGGGTTCGGGTGTCCTGCTGAGATGGGATAAGCCCAGAACCACCAGCTTTTGTCCCGTTGCTTTTAAGCTAACAATACCTGGTAGAATGGCTAGATCTTATTCACTAAAGACATTTACTTAAGGTTTCATATGATTCTAAGACACATATTTCAAAGTCTTACATGCACATTGCAGGACTAGTGAATTTTGGTTCAAAGCTTGATAACATTTAGCACTTATACTTTTTCCTATTTTTGCTTATAAATTTAGCTTATGTATCTGCAAACAAAGGGCAAAAACTATATCACGCTGAGCCATTAAATAGCTAAACACGGCTTTTCCCTCTAGGAAACATTTCTCTGACAAAGCATTTTTCTGTGCGTGCCTTAGCAACTGGATAACCCAGAATGCCTTGCAACAATCTCCGTTGTGCATAATAGAAAGATCTTAAAACAGGATCATACATACACACACATATATATATATATATATATATATATATATATGAATCTTAATTTATTCAAAAATACATTAACAATACAATCCATACATTCAGTCAAATAATAAACACCTCTTCAAATGTTTAGCATGTTTTTAATATCTGAAAAATTAGATTTTGGGGGGGATAAAAATACCATGATGAAGAATTTTGAAATAATTTTGTGGTTCAAGGAATATATATTTGTTGTTTTAGTACTGGAACCAATTCTCTCTATTATCTAGTTTCTTATTAGTATGCCTATTAATAACACATTGGCCTTCTATTAGTACTTATAAAGCATATATTCTGCATGACCATGTACATCCCTAATCCTACCCAATACCTAAACTTAAAATAAAGTGTAACGCAGCTACCTTACTAACTTTTAATAAACAGTAAATTGAGAGTTTATTGAGACAAAAGTCGAAGTTAATTGTTTGTTAATAGCGAGAATTGGACCTTAAAATAAAGTGTGACCAAAGAAATCAACATGAATCCAAACAGTACATTTCTAAGAACTTGACTTTAAACTAGATTTTTATTTATTTATTTATCATGAACATATTGGATATACATCATTGACCCTCATCCTTTTTTTCCGTTACTCTCTATTTCTTGTACCCAATCAAACGTTTGTATGTCTGTTGATGTTTCTAGTAGTCACCAGGGGAACAAGCTCACATTAGTCGTTTGGTTAATATTTGGCCCCAGCTGAAGAGCGAACGAGCATAAAACAACTTCAGTCCTTGAAATCCTCTCACACTAATGAGATATGATTAAAACGGCAGATAGACAGCAGTCCCACTGACATGCACGAGGGGAAACACACACTCGCACACATTCCCACTAATGAGCTTTGATTTGTGGTACTGATAGTGTGTGTGGTTTCCTTAAAACGACTCTGTAAATCCTCAGTAATGTAATTAAGCATGACGGCAGATTTATACATGTAGCATGACAGAACCCTTGCCTATTCTTTCCACGCTCTGAAAAGCCCTTTGTCTACCACTGCCATCCACTGTTTTAGGCTTGTGCGTGTACATTTCTTAATTTTCAATAAAGATGACTCACCTGACTGGTTTAGTATAATCATTAACAGAAGCAAAGAGCTCTCAAGCGTTTTATTCCAGAGAGCAAGACCAAATCGGGTGGATTACAAGAACAACAGAAGCCTAGACAACTAATTCTGTCCAAATAACCACCAAAAACTTGAAGTTTCACAGTAAAAAGGTTGTATTACAGAAAACCTAGCATGTTGACTACTAAGGACGGACCTAAAAGGCACATTTACAACTGGAAACCTCATTCTGTCGGAGGCACTCAACCTCGTTTCGGTCACCCTGGGAGATGTATCAACAGCAAAGCCTTGCATCTGAGCTCCAGACCCCAGCGCTGGAGAAATACGGTGAGTCTCCGCCACACCAGGGTTCTTCAAAACTCTTTAGCATTGATAACATTAAGCTCGGCTTGTCAGTGGATCTCTGATCTCTGCTTTAGAAATGAAAAAGCACTTCAAATCGACCCCATGTTGAGAGGATGAGGAAGCAGGGACAAGAGAGAAGGCGACAGCAGGCCTGAAATCAGAGCATCTGCCCAGGTTTTCGTAATGAATGTTAAGCAGGTTAGCTGCTGGGGTGCGGCTGTGCCAGAGGTCAGTGACGGGCATGGCTCCCCCGGGGAGCCTTCGAAATCGGGCAAGGTGCTAACTCCTGCTCCTCCTATTGTGGCAGTACCACTAACCATATTGATCTCTGATGCTAGCAGATTAGGGCATAAAGAAGGCTCTGTCCAAGCAGTGGGGGTCCTTTTCTGATCCTCCGGTCTCCTTTCGGGGTCACAGAATCTGTGGAGCCCCTCTGACCCTCCGAGTCAACACGTACACACACCATTGGCTCTGCAAAGGTGGCAAGGATGGACACTATTAAGCCAGATTGGTTGGATGGTTACATTCATGGCTCATCATAGCTGACCCGGCGAGCTGCAGTGGGCCGTTGGTTTTGTGCATGTGTTTTACACTGTTCTCCTCCATGCTGGGGATCAAGGCCTGCCTCTTTTGTAGACTATTAATAGGGTTGCAGTTTGGAGACCTCATTGTTTTGGGGGAAAAAGGATTTCCTCATGTGTTCGTGGTGCTTTTGTGGTTTGATTGATGTTCTGTGTTGTACAGTTGTTTGTGGATGATGTTAGGGTGTGTGTTTGTTGGGTATTAGCTTAGTAATTCTCTTGTTACGGACGTCTGTGTAATGTGTTTTGTCAGAGATTGCTCTATAAGCCTAGACAGTGATCTGCTTATATCAACTCAATTGAAACTGAAAAGTTTATCTGTCTAGGCTGAATGACTATCAGTCATCAATTCTTGTTGTTCATAGTGATGAGTTCTTAAAGGCTTAGTTCACACAAAAATGTAAATTCTGTCATTAATTGCTCACCCTCATGTTGTTAATTGCTCACCCCAAGATGGGTTTCAAACCCCTGTTCTTCTTTGAAGCCCACAAAATGAAGATATTTAATTAAACCTGAGAGTTTTTTGTCAAATACATGTGAAAGTCCCACAACAAGTTGACTCTTCAAAAATTTCAAAAAGACTGTGTAAAAGTAATCCATTTGTGTTTTGAAGATTTATAGGTTTGGAATGACATAAAGGTGAATAATTAATGACAGAAATTAATTTTAGGGTGAAATGTCCCTTTAAGGAAAGATTGTGGAAAGATCAGTAGCAAAAGCTACACAACTCTTCTTTTTTTTTGTCACTCTTTATTTTATATTTCAATTCTCACTATTAACTAACTGTTAACTAACTAGTAAAGTTGTTCAAATTAGGTATTCAGTAGGATTAGGGATGTAGAATATGGTCATGCAGAATTTGCGCTTTATAAGTACTAATAAACAGTAATATGCATGGTAACAAGCAACTAGTTAATAGTAAGAATTGGTCCCCATACTAAAGTGCTACCCAATTTTCCTTTTTAGGGCCTTTTTATATTTTTATAAAAATATTGATTTATGATTAATCACAATCTTCACTTCAACACTTCCTGATAACAATTCTTAAAATCTCAAGATCAACCTTTTATTCTATTTTCAGTGACCGTGTGCAGTGTATTTGTACAGCATTTCCCATCCTGCACGTCACTGCTAATTCACTTAACATTTTTTGCCTCTCAGCATTTATTGTGTCCAGAGTAGGACAATTGAGATTTGTTAAAAAGATAAAAGTGTGCTTGTGTGTTTGTACATATCAGCCCATGAAATATGGCCATTACAGGGTGATCATCTGGTCCCTGACTCATCGCTTCAATGATCGTCCATAAACATTGATTAAATCTTATGTAGGTCTTATATAAGACAGTTTGCAGTAATTGGAAAATATGCAAGAAGTTTCTTTAAGAAATGGACAGATGGCCCACAAGCCAAGAGAGAAAGAGATGGTGAGGGAGGAGAAGAAAGGACCACTTTGCTTATTAGTACATCAAGTAATTTGATCTTCCTTCTTCCACCTACTTATTTTTGACAAGCTTCACATTTCCTGTGTCTCTAAACCAGTTGAGGAGCATTTCCTGTCTGGCCTCAGTCTGTGTGATGCAATAGTAAACAGTCTCCCTGACAGAAAAAGCCCAAAGGACAGGGGCTCTGCTGCGCCCCTGAGACACTGAGGCAATGGAAAGCCCATCAGCCTGGAATTGGCCTAATCTCATCTGGTGAATTGGACGATGGAATACAGAAAACACCAATCACGCCTGTCCAATTTCATTACGGATATCAATGATGAGAACTTCAGAGAGGAGAGCAGAATGGTGTGGGCTGACTAGACTCAGTACAGACCCGCTTATGTTTGCTCGAGAGCCCCGATTGAAATAAGACCGTCACCCTGTGACCTCTAAGGCAGGGTGTTGGATTACGACATGAATATGACATCTAATCAAGGCCGCTGTTCACCCAAGCTGCCCTCCTGATGTTTAAATGCAGCCTGTGGTGTTGTGACTTTTAATGAGTCTTAGGGTCTCATGAGGTCTGCTGGTCTTGTCCATCCCTTTGCCAATCTGTGAAGACTGAATATTACTGTCCTAATTCACAAAAACACAAGCACTATTTCATTCTTGTCTCTAGTGTCTAATCTCTGTGTTCTGCTGCCTCAGGATCACCCATATGAATCCAAACATACTTGAATTCACGTTCAAGTAGTAATTAGGGTGAAGACAGATTATTGTGTACTAAGAGGCCCAATTTAGCTACAGGATTTGGTCATTGTGCATAGTCCAGCAGTCATTTAGGTGAAGAGCATAATAAGAAAAGCAGAAATTGCAGGGCATTTTATCTGTAAGAGTCGTTAGTTAAGAATATTGTCTGCAGTTACGTTTAGAGGCAGTTAGAGAAGTCATTTTTAACTCTGTGGCACCGGTGATTCCCAGCTCTGTTCCCTTAGGTTAAATTAGCTATTCAAAATGCTTTAAAGATGGTAAAACCAAGAAATAGAAGTGTAAAAATATATCTTCAAATTCAGTAATTTGATTACCCAGTGTGTTAAAGAAGCAGTCACAAATTGCATGCAACAGACACTAATCATGTGAAACTGAAATGTAATATTGATATATACTGCCCTATATCAAGAGTGATATTGCCATATATGTTTTCTATAAGGCGCTAAATAATTTTCATATACATTCCCTAGTTAGATGAAGTTTATAATATATATATATATATATATAATCCCCACAGTAAAATGTGAATACTTTATGTACGTATGTTAATATCTACATGATGATTTTTTTTGTATGGTATTATGGAGCAACCATGCAAACAATATATAATTTTTTTAAATATAAATATATATTTACTTATATAAAATCTACTTTTTTAAAGATGGATAAACATGTATATGATATATATGTTCAAAAAAGTATCACATACATAAACATACAAAGTTCTATGTGCTAGATACAGTGCCCTCCATAAGTATTGAAACAGTAAAGACAACATTGCTTAATTGTTGGCTGTGGAGTCAAGACATTTGCAAATATGATTAAAAGATGAATATGAAACAAAACTACAGAATGTCACATTTTATTATTAGCCGTTTCAACACATATATGTTTTAGCAAATAAAAAGATCAGCACTTTTAGAGTTCATCCCACTCATTGATGTAAGCATAAGTATTGGGACAGTTGAACATAAGGCAGATATAAAAGATTAAAAGCTATTATTTAGTTGCAGATCCCTTGTGCACAATCACAGCAGTGAGTCTGAGACCCATAGACATCACCAGACTCTTGGTCTCATCCTTTGAAATACATTTCCCAGCCTTTAATGCAGCCAATTCCAGTTATTGCTTATTTTGGGGAGTTTCTGCCTTTACTCTCCTCTTCAGCTGGTGAAATTCATGTTCAATCGGATTTAAATCTGGAGATTGACTTGGGCAATCTAAGACTTTCCATTTCTTTGCCCTTATAAATTCATTGACTGAACTGGCAGGGTGTTTTGGATCATTGTCCTGATGCAATATGAAGCACTTCCCAATGAATCTGGTGGCATTCTCTTGAATATTGGTAGGCAAGATGGTTTTGTACCCTTCCAAATTCATTCTGCTGCTGTCATCATACATTAAGTCATCAGTAAAGTTGAGAGGGCCTGTTCCAGAGGCAGCCATGCATGCCCATGCCATGACAACACCTCCACAATGCTTTACAGATGAGGCTGTATGCTTGGGATCATTTGCAGTTCCCTTTTTTTCTACACATTTTTGCTTTCCCATCACTTAGATAAAGGTTCATCTTTGTCTCATCGGTCCATAAACACAGTTCCAAAACTCTTCTGGCTCACCTTTGTGCTTTTTTGCAAACTCCAATTTTGCCTTTCTATTTTTGGTGCTGGTCAGAGGTTTGCATCTTGCTGTGTAGCATCTGTAATTCTGTGTCAAAGTCTCCTGAGGACAGTAGATTGTCAGAGCATCACCCCAGCTTTCTGGAAGTTGTTGGTGATTTTACAGACATGTCTTTTAGGGTTCATTTTCACAGCTTTTATGATTTGTCTGTCATCAACTACTGTTGTTTTCTCAGCCGATCAGGTCGTTGTTGGTTGCTGATGGTTTCCAAACTCTTGATTTCTCCATGCCCTTTGTTTTGCCTCATCTTCATCCTGGTTTGTGTGTGTCATCATCGAATGCAAGATTCAGAATACAGAAGTAATGGATATAACTGATACGACACATTCCCTGCTTTTAATACCTGAAGAATTAATGCAACAGGACACAGCTGATCACTTAGAAAGACCTGTGAGGCAACTGTTCCAATACTTATGCTCACATCAGATAGAGGGATGAAACTCTAAAAGTGCTGAACTTCTTAGCTGCTAAAACATGTATGTGATGAATCACCCAATAATAAAATGTGACATTCTGTAGTTTTGTCTCATATTCATCTTTTAATCATATTTGTAAATGTCTTGACTCCATAACCAACAGAGCAAGTTTGTCTTTACTGTTACAATACTTTTGGAGGGCACTGTATATATGTTAATATATGAAATTGTTCCATTTTCTGATTCATAAATGTTTTAAGCTCATATGACAATATATTTCATATATGGAAATTTAGGCTAATATATGTACATATATTACATTTGTATATGGGAAGAAATAAATGCACAGATTTCATATTTTCACATATTCATATTATATATATATATATATAAATATGTGTTTTACTTCACCTTGATTCATGATGATTATTTGTTCATAATATACAGTAGTTTATCCCAATAATAAGTAGTTTTTAATTTTCTGACCCTGCTTTAGTTGTCACGGTGCACACACGAGGGAGGAACCAGGAACACGCAGACGAGGATACAAACTCAAATAACATACTTTACTGAAGAACATCAAGGCAGGGCAAGACAAGGCAGGACCAAAACACAGACAGGAACACCGGGGAGTAACGAGTAGACCAGACAGCACGAAACTCAACAGGCAGGAACTTAAATACACACGCTAATGAGACGAACAGGGCTGGACAAGAATTAACTGATGATTACATATGACAAGGACAGGAAACAAACCAAATATGGGCACAAGGGGCAGGAACACATGACAGACACACAACAGTTCCCTGACATAACTCCCCCCTCCCGAAAGGCTCGTCCCGAGCCTTAACAGTTCCATCGGGGAGGGGGGGTGGGCGCTCTGGAGGCCTCTCAGGACAGACACGGACCACAGGACGGGGACCTCCAGAGCGGAACAGACAGACAGGACCCATGGCGGAGCAGGGAGCTCAGGAGGCCATGGCAGGTGGTAACTGTGGCCATGGCATCCTTCTTCGGCCCACCCACTCCACCCAGAGCTCTACTACCCCCCCCCAAAATTTCCATGGGGAATCCAGGGGGTATCAGGAGCCCTCCGGGGCTAGACAAACAAAACAGTACAAGACACGACATGAAACCCTCCAGGGTCTGACAAACACGACAGGACATCCCACAGGAACCAGAAGCCCTCCTGGGCTGGCTAGGAAGCTGAGTCTTCCTCTGGGCATGACGAGGAGTCAGGGGCCCTCACAGGGTCCCTCAGCGACCTCCTCCACTTCAGCGACAGGGGGGGCAAGCGGCTGCGACTGGCCTCCATGGCCACAACTCAAGGAGCCGCCTGCCCCAGACGAGTCTCCATGGACAAGACATGACAAGGTAAGTTTAAAATGTTCCTGTGGGCACAACGAACACAAACACGGCTCTCCTGGCCGTGACATGTGGACTTGATCCACGGAGAGGGTATAGGCGACCGGCAGGCTTGAGTCAGCGGCAATCCGGTGGGCTTGAGTCAGCGGCAATCCGGTGGGCTTGAGTCAGCGGCAATCCGGTGCGCTTGAGTCAGCGGCAATCCGGTGGGCTTGAGTCAGCGGCGGACCGGCGGGCATTGAGTCAGAGGCGGACCGGCGGCGTGCACAGGGGAGCCGCGGACGGCGGCGTGAACAGGGGGAGCCGCCGACGGCGGGTTGGCTTTCCCCGCGGACGGCAGCGTTGATCTCCCGCGAACGGCGGGCACGGTGAAGCCACCGACGGTGGGTTGGCTTTCCCCACGGACGGCGGACTTGGGTGAACCGCAGGTGGCGGCGTGAACTCCCGCGAACGGCGGGCTCGGTGTGCCGCGGACGGCGGCGTGAACTCCCGCGAACGGCGGGGTCGGTGAGCCGCGGGTAGCGGCGTGAGCCGCCGACGGTGGGTTGGCTTTCCCCACGGACGGCAGCGTTGATCTCCCGCGAACGGCGGGCTCGGTGAAGCCGCCGACGGTGGGTTGGCTTTCCCCACGGACGGCGGACTTGGTGAACCGCAGGTAGCGGCGTGAACTCCCGCGAACGGCGGGCTCGGTGTGCCGCGGACGGCGGCGTGAACTCCCGCGAACGGCGGGCTCGGTGTGAGCGGCGAGGTTGGGAGCCGCGGACGGCGGCGGATAGCTCCACGATCGGCGGGTTGGATGAGCCGCGGACAACGGCGAACTTCTCCCGCGATCGGCAGACTGGAGGGCTCGTGGCCAGTGGACTCGCGGCAATCCTGCCGAACTCCCACGCCGACATGTCGTGGGCTAGGGCAGAAGGACAAGTGGCGACTTCCATGCCGCGAGGGACAAACAAAACAGGAACAAACAAAAGACTTTTCAAAACGAAAAACAAAACCGAAGTGAAGGGGCGCCGCTTACTGTGTAGGTCTGGTCTTCTGTCACGGTGCACACACGAGGGAGGAACCAGGAACACGCAGACGAGGATACAAACTCAAATAACATACTTTACTGAAGAACATCAAGGCAGGGCAAGACAAGGCAGGACCAAAACACAGACAGGAACACCGGGGAGTAACGAGTAGACCAGACAGCACGAAACTCAACAGGCAGGAACTTAAATACACACGCTAATGAGACGAACAGGGCTGGACAAGAATTAACTGATGATTACATATGACAAGGACAGGAAACAAACCAAATATGGGCACAAGGGGCAGGAACACATGACAGACACACAACAGTTCCCTGACATTAGTATGCTACTTTTTCTACTGTACAAGACATTAATTATTGTTTAAGTAAATTTTTTGTCACATGACATATATTATTATACTAACCATTTATACTCAACATTTAATTTACTGTCTATTTTGTTATATTTTATTGAATCAATAATAAATGATAATTTAATAATAATAATCAAATTGTTGTTGAATAAATATGTGTATCTCTACTAATAATGTGGTCCTAAAGCTTCTATAGAACCATGCCCGGTTAAAATCTGTGATGGTGATCACGTGCACATTTATCAGCATTTAACAATGGCTTCAAATGTGGCTAAATCCAACTGTTTTGTACAAAAAAAGAGCCAAAAACAAAACTTAAAAAAGAGAACAATGCTGCAACCTGTCAAAGTGATTTTCCTAATTCTTCTCAATGGACAGGTTCGAGCAGGCGTTCAATATTCTTCCTTTGGTCCCACTCTGCAGGTCCCACTCATTGCCCACAGGTGGGCCGGTGGCTTCAGATCACACAATTCCCTGCCCCAGTGTGTGGCCACTGTGAAAGAGAGGAAAAATCACCAGGCTGCCAGGTTGAAGCTGACTCAGAAGCTCTGGCATCTGCCACAGTGAGACTGATGACCTTAGAGGAGCGAAATACGTGACCTCGGTGAACAGGGACAGGGATAGACAGAGGAATCGCGAGATGTCTGTGGTGATGGATGGGTCTCTGCTGGAGCCCTGGGCCACAGGTCAGATAGATGAGAGTGTCCGAGAGTGAGTGAAAAGAAAAAGGGATCTGAGCGATGGAGTTGAGACCCCCACAGTATTGCAGCTAAAGGCAAAGATAGCAGATGAGAGCTTGATGAACTTCTTTAGAAAGGCTGTGCAGTGGTCGGTATTCACTACAACACAGCTCTCGGGCAAAGACAGAGGGTCAATTGACATTCAGAGAAGAGGTCTATGAATCACAGTTGTGTGTGTGTGTGTGTGTGGTCATGTTAGTGTAGCCAGTGTTTGTGCACAAACAGGAGGAGAGTGACTTCAACAAATGTGTCCCAAAATCTTAACATCTATTTAAATTTTTTGATGCTTTCCTGTGCAAAACTGTCCGCCACAATGCTAAGGGGTTGTATATGATTTGTGTTGCTCAGCAGTTACTATGGTAATTGGAGGAGATTTTGCATGATGCTATGAGGTTGCTAGGATGTTCTGATTGATTGTTGAGTGACTGCTTGCTGGCCAGAAAGAGCGAATGCATTTTGCCTCTCATTTCACTGTCGAACAGGTGGAAATCAAAAGTCCTTAGAACACAGGTTTTCAAATTGGCATCTGGAGCTGCAGTGGGTTGTTAAAGGGTCCATAGAAAATGTAAAAGAAAAATGATATACAATATGTATTTTTAGACGTGACAAAATGAAACCTATGAACGTATAAGGAATAATTTTATTATTTTTTTAATGTCATTTTGTTAAAATAACATGGACAAATTGGTTTAATTGAGAATGCTTCTGCTTTCTTGTCTGCTTCAGGTTTATACAAATAATAGATATATCAATTTAAAACTAATTCAATATTTTGCAGATATTTTAATAATTTGTTTTATAACAGTGACAATATGAAAGCAAATTATTTAATTATTTATTTAACAACAGGTTGTTATTAAAATGTATCAGCACTACTGTTCAAAAGTTTGGGGTCAGAAAGTTTTTTTTATTTTAATGAATACATTTGTTCAGGATTATTGAGGATACATTAAACTGAACAAAATTGATAGTAAAACATTTTAAATAAATTCTATTTGTTTTAACTTTCTTTTCATTATCCTGAAAAAAAAGTATCAAAGTTTCCACAAAAATATTGTGTAGCAAAACTGTTACTGATAATATTATTATTTATAAACTTATTTTTTGAGCACCAAATCTGCATATTAAAAATGATTTCTGAAGGACCATGATGAATGATAAAAATTCAGCTTTGCCATCACTTGAAATAAATGACTTTTTGAAGTAAACATTATTTTAAGTTGTAATCACAATGTATATGCAATAATGTGAATGGAGTATTTGTGAGCATAAAAGACTTCTTTAAAAAAAAAAAAAATAATACATGAAATTTTTGAACAGCAGTATAAATAAAAATATAAAATGTCCTTGGTTGTATTCATAATATCCTGCTTACTATTTTTCTCTTCTTTAAATGAACATATGCAACTGCATTAACATTTTCGTAATTTCTGTTCATCATTTGGGGGTCTTGAAAACACCTGACTTAGAAAAGTAATAACGGCATTTCCAAATAGTGCACAATGAATCATGCACTGACGTTCAGAAAACACAGTGACCCAAAGTATATAACCAATAATAATAGACATGTTTATCTTAGCAAACAAGACTAATTAGTATCAACATCAGTCCTATCTAAACCTGTTTTCTGTCCCCCAGGCACCATCATATTACTTCTGTTTTGTGAAACAGGCTGTCCTGTGGAACAGAGGACAGCATCACACGGTGAGTACTTCTGTAAGAACACAATTACGAAAACACAAGACTCCCATGCATAATTACGCTTCATCAAAGCACAATTAAAAATTGATTTAGCATGCCGTACATTGACATAATCTAATAAAATGAGACTGATATTCAAATATGACTCCTGTAAACAAACACTATCGCTTGGAAACACATATGCACTGATGCCCATCCACCCCACTGTCTCCGTCTTCAAGAGGCAGAGACTGTGAATGTGCCACAGACAACAGAGAGGTTACCATGGGGACAGCGAGTTGTGTGGGCTGGCTTCCTGTCTTGGCCTCTGGTTAAACAAACAAGAAAAAAAGGGCACAAAGATCCACCAGCCTCTTACTGACTAATTTACATCTTTGAAACGTACCAGTACACAATCAGCCAAGGCCGCACGAGAATGAATAAACACACACTTATGCATCGCTAAACTTGAAAACACACACCCAAGCTGGCACACACACATTCTCTGCCCTCTGGATCACCTCGGGATACTATAAAACACTGGGCGCATCACTGTGAACTTTACGGGGCCGTCCCAGTCCAAACATCTATTGAGAACAAGAGACGATTAACCCACCCATTGGCTTCATACCTCATGGTCTCCATGGACATTGTTGCCACTGAGACGACATCACGAGTGCCGTCAGGGCCCTGAATACTGTACGCCCAAACGATGACACATGCACAGGTGGGCAAACACACTTGTGGGCCCGCCTCGCTCCGCAGACAAACACTGGTGTTTACACTGTGATTTATGGTTTGGTTTGGGATGCATTCTGTTCGGTATGATGTCCTTTCTTAATGGCGAGTGGAGCTATACTTCCATTTTTGTGTGCATAGAAAAGAGGGTGGCCACAGGAAAGAAAGACGCATTCACACTACACAGGCATCCGATCGGGACACAATGACTTAACCGTGTTAGCACTCAATAAGAGGGTACAATTCTGACTCTGGAACAATTAAATATATTGCTTGGAGTTGAAAGGTGATTTGTGATTTTTTTTTTTTTTATACTCTTACAACTCCAGATTAATGATAAAAAATAATGCCTAAATTCACTTTCAGCATATATAATATAATATAATATAATATAATATAATATAATATAATATAATATAATATAATATAATATAATATAATATAATATAATAAGTAAATAAATAATTCTTTATTTAAGTATAAGATAGCATAATGCTAAATTTTAGGGTTATTAAACATTTAAAAAATCTAACATTTTTATATTTTGTTCGTATTAACTTATGCTTTCTGAGGCTGTTTTTGTTTGATCAAAAATACAGTAAAACAGCAATATTGTCAGATATTATTATTACAATTTAAAATAACTATGTTCTATTTTTTTTTTTTTTTTTTATGTATTCCTGTTATGGAAATATTAAAAATCCTCCAGCATTTACTCCCACCTTCAGTGCTACACAACCTTTCAGAAATCATTCAAATACACCGATCAAATACACTGCTTTAAAAATAATAATAATAACAATTACTTAATAACAGAAATAACTATATTCATGTGGAAATTGTGACATTTTTTCAGGTTTCTTTGATGAATAGAAAGTTTAAAAACATAATTTATTTGAAATAGAAATCTTTGGAAACATTTTTGTCTTTATTGTCACTTCTGATCGATTTAATATATCCATGTTGAATACAAGTATTCATTTCTTTAAAAAAAAGAAAAGAAAAATATTACTGACCCCAAACTTGTGAGCAGTAGTGTTTGTTTTTCTTTTGAATAAAGTTAAATCACTGACAGCCAGTGATATTTTGATCATAAGTTCAGTTATTTTACACATACACATAAGTCATGCAAGCTGGGTTGTTGACATGAGTAAATGATGACAGAAAAGTCATTTTTACAAGCAAATGCTGAAGGCGCGACTTAATTGGACAAACTAAGTTTAGTCATGTAAATTATGATTTTTTTTTTCACTGTGTGTGTTTACAACATAACTATCAAAGGTATAAAATTAAGCACAGCTTCGGCCTATATACTTTATGAGCATTGAAGGTTGCCTGCTCTGTATTCTGCAGGATGGGGTGAGCTGTTTTGCAAAGGGCAGAAAGTTCAAAAGAGAAGGTGAAGGGGTGAAGAGAGATAGAGGAGATCGAAAAAGTAGCCTCATTGTCTGCCGGGACAGAAAGTAGAAAGTTGCTCAGAATGCTAAGCTGCATCTGAGCCTGGCTTCTGACACGAGCAGCTAATCAGATTTGGTCCTCCCAATCCTAGAGACTCCACAATGCTACCCACTGTCATCTCTTCCCCTCCTCTCCTCCGCTCCTCTCTTCCTTATCCCCCCGTCCCGGAGCAAAGCTAATTACGGTGCAGGCAGAAACACAAATCTGGCTGATTGAAAAAGTCACTCTTTTTCAGCAGGGTTTAACCTTGTTAGCGTTAAGCCTGGCTTTCTTAGACGTCAGGCCTTTTTGAGAGGAATCCTCTGTTTCCCTGCAGACAGAGGCACAGAGACACACTTCTGTTTGGGCCCCGATGGCTTCGTCTCCCCCCGGAGGAGGGTTCACACAGAGGCAGTGCTATTAGGCGTGCGTGTGTATATGTACGTGTGTTTGTGAAGAGGCTGAGGAGTGTATGCAGGCCTCTTCTCGGGTCGGGCCATCTGGGACTCCGGTTTACAGACTCCCTAAATTCACAAGTGTACGCTGGCCCATCTCCGTCAGAAGGCCGTCCGGCACAAACACTCGAGGTTAATGACATTAGTACAGGCGGTGTGCATGTGTGTGCCACAATGCGGCCTGCCTGACGCCAGGGGGTCATGTCATTTCCTGTAAGCCTCTGGAGAGCCCACACACTGGGGCAGAGGACCCTCAGGCCCGACATGGGGCTACAATCACCATTACAAGGTCAAAGACACTCGGCGTTTAATATACAATGCCACTCTCAGAGGACTCCAAACAGCTTCTGCAAGTAAATGCTTCGCTTTCATTGCTTTCAGGTTGGGGTCAGAGATGATGCCTGACAGTTGGTTTTGGGTATTTAGAGAGACATGGGTCTAAATTAGGTCCTAATGTTTACATTTTCTGAAGTGTCCGCCTGAGTGAAACTCACTGGAACTGGCATATTGTCCATAGCACAAACGGTGCTGGAGTTACATGCTAAGTTTGTTGCTTAGGAAAAAAGTATGGGTTCCACTATTAATTGTAATAAAACTAAAATCATGAAGGCTGTGATTTCATAAAAAACCATAACTGTATGAGCTGCATGTTTCAGAGTGATGTGTGGTACTGCGTTCTTTAACACACGAGCAGCTCAATATTTTCAGGGACTCAATTTGCAGTAAATGCTGCTCCACTCAAACTCACTCTATTTCTTATATTTAGCCAGAAAAATCCTATTGAAATATTACAATCGCATCTTTCAGCGAGTCCTGGTCAAGATGGCACACAAAACAAATCACAAAATAACAGTACTACAAATACTCACATAAGACATTTAAAAGTGTTCAAAGGTGGAAGTAAATCTAATCGGAGTACATTTTGCAATTCATTTCAAACCAAAGGAGCATGAAAAGAAAAAGCTATTTTACTAAATTCTGTGTATACCCTTGGGACTTTTAGCTGAGTTTTTGTTCGGGTTGCTTATAATGTGCATAACCATCTTCCACAAACTTGCAATGAGAAGTGCTTATAATCCAGCTGTTGTCAATCAATCAATATATAAATAAATACAAAAAGAAAAGGTTTAAGGGCTCCCTGTAATTTTAAAGTAAAATAATAATTATTTTATATAATAAATTGAATATTATAATACATATACGTATAATAATACATATATTATTTAGTTTATATTTTATTCTACAGTGCAATATTACAATAGTAATGTTTCTTATTTTTTAATATTTCTATTTAGCAATAATAAAATAAATACAATTATTATTATTAATAATAATAATCATCATAATAATTTAATTTTTTACTGTTTATGTTTTTGTTATTTATTATTTTATAATAGATTTAAATAGTTCTTATTTTGTTTAATATTTTTTATTTAGCAATACAATAAATGTATTAATATTACTATTATTATTTAGTAGTAGAAGTAATAGTAGTATAGTCATATTGATACAAATAATCTAAATAAATAACCTAAAACAAATTGTTTTAGGCCAAATTGTGCAACCATAAGCAAAGCAAACTGGGAGCTTTTTACTTTTAAAATAGTTTCTTAAATCCCAATTTTGATGAAAGAAACAAGCAACATGAAATTAAATCGTGTGGTGGTGTTACTGCAATTATGGGCTTAAGTGATCCTAAACATTAAGATTGCATGTTTCACTAACCTTAACAACATGAAAAAAGAGTAATGGACATAGGGATCCCTTTCAGGCGTTTAAGACAGATGTGTTGGGACAGGAGGACAGAAAGAGAGATCGAATGAATGAAAGAATGACTGAAGGGAGATAAAAGGTGCGAAAGATCTGTTTGTATCAGAGAAGAGGCTTCATTAGTGTCAGAGAGAGAGAGTGTAAAATGGTTTCAGGTCACCGCTCTGAGCTCCAATAACGCAGGGAACAGGGAGCACATGTCCCCTTTGATAACATTGTCAGCTAAGACATAGCCATGTTTACTCAGCAATTTACTGTCAGTCAATTCAAAGGGGATAAAGACATCAAGACGTGTGTGTATTTGTGCTTGTTAACATTGCCCTGTAGCACTGGACATGTTAAAACTTGCTCCCTGACAAGTTACAAGCAGTGTGGCACCCATCTGGCTACACAAAGCAAAGAGAAAGTGTGCATGCACACACACAAGCACAGAGAATTACCAAGAACTCTGTTCAAATTATCATAAAAATTTACATGTTATGCGTTTGTAAAAAACATAGGTTGTTTATTAGCCCGAGGATGCAGCTACGTTTGCTAGCTGGTCGTTGCTAGCCAACAGGCAAAGGGCAAACAAGTTAACCTTTTTAAATATCAATATCGACCAACTGCTGCTCCTTGCTTTCTTGTTGTCCCAAATTCATTAACTTAACTGAGAGAGGACCATGCTTGCCCTGCAGCAAGAATGCTAAATATATGTGTGTCACAGTGAAAGGCAATATTGAATAAGCTGTTCAATAAGTCAACACTAGAGGGCACTGCAGAGAGGTACTTATTCAAGCTAGGCTGAACCAGTGCAGTGACTTTCCAAATGTTATTTTGTAAATTAGTACAAAGATGTTTTTTTGTTTTTTTTTAATCTCTTCAGGTAATCAGACATGAGAAATGCCCTCCACCCTTGTGTTCTCGTTTTCATGCTCATATGGAGGCCTGGCCTGTCCATTTCAGAAACCCACATTTCCTAAACATGCATCCCAGACCAGGGTCTAATCATCTAGGGCAAAAACAACGACAGCAGAGTGCTCCACAACCTCAAAGATGTCCAGGTTAGTACTGATATACAGTCCTTTTACAGAGCACAGCAGGCACAGGGGTTAAATTCAACAAAATGCCCAAACTGTCAATGAAAATGAAAAGGAAGAACAGCATCATACAGTATATCAGTCATTATTTGAACGTCTTAATTATATCAGTCGTTATTAGTTATTAGTTTGTTGTTCATTTTAAATTTACCATTATCGGCCAATATAAAATATCTTTCTTTTAATAATAAATATTTTATTATTTATTCATATAATTGTGAAAGCTCATTTTCCCATTTACATTACCATTGACACCAACTTTTCTTATTTAATGGTAATCTAAAAAAAAAAAAAAGAAATAACAAAATAATCATAATTAATCAAATCTCAAAATTAACATCCATTTTTCATTCTATACAATATAATGTTGTGTTGCCTAAATTCACATGTAATATTTAAATAAATCATACATTTTTTTAGTTACATTTTTTTATTTACAAAATATATACATTTAAAACTATGCAAGAGTGTACAAAAGTATATACATTTAATATTATTTGAAAATAATTATTGACTTATTGATCAGTATTATAATTTTCATATCAATGTATCTCTTATTTATATTATAAAATGATAACAGCAATTATCATTCAGTTTTGAAATGATCTTCCTCACCAAAACAAACTCATTTGAGAATCTTAATTAAATCAGTCGTTATTAGTTTTTTTTTAATTCACCATTATCACCCAATATAAAATATCTTTCATTTATTAATATTTTATTTATTAATATAATTGTGCATGCCCATTTACATTACCATTGATACCAACTTTGCTTATTTAAAAAAAAAACTAAATAATAATAATAATTTAGCAAATCTCAAAATTAACATCCATTTTCATTCTATACAATATAATGTTGTGTTGTCTAAATGTAATATTAAAATAATTCATTTATTTTTTAATGTTTCATTTTTTATTTAGGCTAAATACATACATTTAAAAGTACATTAGAGTATATTTTAAATTTAAAATTACTTGAAAATAATTATTGACTTATTGATCAATATTATAATTTACACATCAGTGTATCCCTTATTTATATTATAACAGAATAAAAGCAAGAAATTATCTTGCTCACCAAAACGTTTTATTTTTATAGCTCGACAGTGTACCATGTCTTCCTCAAATTAAACCAATGATCTGAAATTGAACTACTGTGTTAAGAAAGCAAGTATGAATCTAAATGCATCCATTAAGCTCATATATGCATGTTTACTGTGGCGCCGCCCTCCTGGTGGCCTGCTACTTCCATTAGGCCTCAGTGCTGGGGTGTGAAGGTATTCGGATAAGATCGGTCATTAACGCGCATCAGGACCATGTCTTTCAAAGCAAGCTTGGGAGTCAACAGAGATGGGAGCATTACTCTACATCACAGGCCAAAACTAATTATACAGCCATATGGTCCTCGGAGACTCTAACAATCAACCCCGACCTGCCTTTAGCTCCCCAAGGAGAGTAGGGGGGCGAGGCCGCAACAGTGCGATATGACACATGTCGTTCACACACATACATTTTGTGTGAGTGTGTGTGTGTGAGACTGTGACAGATGGACTAGGCAATGGTATTGTAAGAACAGCAGTGCAGCTATGTGCTTTCCAGCCTCTCTCTCTCTTTTTCTCTTTCCCCTCACTCAATCCTTTTCTCTCGCTGTTCTGTCCTCTGACTCCTCTGTGACACAGACTGAGTGGAACAAGAGCGTATTGTGTAGGGGCCTCTGGTCTGCTTCAACACAGGCCCCTGCTGGGGGACTCACAACATACTGGCCTGGGGGACAACAAACGATAAGGGACGAGAGCCAGAGACGGTTAGTCTATTGGTGTAGATTTTTTGGCGTTAATTCTATGACCAACTACAATGAAAGTCTACAGCACGAAGCTGTCAACATAGATAGATAGATAGATAGATAGATAGATAGATAGATAGATAGATAGATAGATAGATAGATAGATAGATAGATAGATAGATAGATAGATAGATAGATAGATAGATAGATAGATAGATAGATATCCCAATCTCAGGGAGACCCACTAGAGTCCTCTACATTCTACTCAATAAGCCCAGTGGTTATGGGGCCCACCCAAAAACATGGTCCCAGAACCTTTGAATTGTGGCCCTTAGAAACTTTTTGAAACCTTTGAACCCTTTGTCACAACTACACCAAAACATCATATGTCATTTTGGTTACTTCAGTGAGAAAAAGACCAGCAAGGAACTCTACACATCATGAGGGAGGAAAGTCTCTGTAATTCTCTCCCAGCAGGCATCAGCATCAAGAGCCATTGAAGAAAGAGTCAGGCTTGGCTCATTTGTTTGCTTTGCTGTCATTGCATCCATAATTAGCTATATGGGGTTTCTAATCCCAATTATGAGAATGAGTTCCTTCATACAGTGGTTGCAAGTAGTAATTATCATATCTTAGAGTCACTCTGCATACTGGGCTGGGAACTGGACAGCTGCTCCTGCAGAGGGGCAGAGTTTTTGAGGGAAAAGGGGGTGTCCGGGGCCCTTGTTAGGAATCAGGGGCCCGCAACAGGCAAAAGACTGTTTGCTCTGAGGCTCAGTTCAGTAGGGCAGCGTCAGCTATTGGGCTGGGTGGCCTTTGCCTCTCTCCTCTCCTTTTTAGCTGTAAATGATGATGAATACGCTTTCCGCCTGACCCTCATGCAGGACCCCCATGTTAATTATTCAAGACCTCTTTTTGTGTGTGCCCCAAACAATGTCTGTCATTAAGCCTGTGTGTGGATGTACGTGAGTGTGTCCTGTTCCATCTCTACATGAGACAGCTGCAGACTGGGTGCTCTGTTACGGTATGGTTTGTTTAGTGAAGGATTTCTGCTCTTGTGCATTTGCGATGCCCTTTCTCATTTTAATTTTTGACTAAAGATTTCCCAAACCTCATACTGCGGTGCGATCCTAACCTTGACCCAGATGTAATCTCACCCTTGGCCAGGGGTTTCCAATCCTGCTCATAGAGGACCACCTTCTTGCAAAGTTCAGCTCCAGATCTACACCCAATTAATCTAGAAACTTCCAGTTAGGTGTGTTGAAGCAGGTTAAAGCTAAACTCTGCCGGAAGGTGACCCTACAGGCGCAGAACTGGACACTTCTAGTAATTGCACCTGAACCCCTGCAAACCCTCAGAAATGGGTTGTCCTCATATCCACATTAATTTGAAAATATCTCAACCTCTTTTTTTCCCAGATGTCAGGAGTAACCACAATGTGAATAATTCCAGTAGGAGTCAATTCAGTGTGGTTCTACCGCATGTATCTGGGTGCCCTAATCCAAGTAGAGCTTCTCTAGAACTCCCGACAAGTCCTTCTCTGACTCTCAAGTTTGTTGATCACCCTCAGAAATCCCAAACCCCCAATACACACTTGCAACCGACAGATGAGGAAGAAGATGCATGCTCTGCTCGAAAAGATCTGAATCAAGGGCACCATGAACTGGCTGAAGAGGAGTCAATGACCCCAACAACTCTGTCCACCCCAACAACCCCAAGCATCCCAGCCACCCCAACTTCTCCTGGCACCCAAAGTACTCCAAGTAGCCCAGTCACTCCAGGCACACCAAGTTCATCTGTGACCCCAAATTCTCTTTCTGATTTTAGCCGCCCTTCATCAAGCCAGTTCAGCCGTAGCACTGACCTGAACAGTAGCTTCTCAGATGCCCTGTCAGGTACATGGTTATTGGTTATCATCCAAATGAAAATGTAGATGATGCAGTTAAGAGATCCTTAATTGATTTATCTCTGCATTCTCTTTACATTACTAGTGAACTTCAGCGTTGACCATTGTGAAGACAATAATACCGATGACCCTGTTGACCTTGACCAGAATAATTATTATCAAGAGGGCCGCTCTACTTCTCTCCCCGAGCTTCACTTTAGCTCTGCAGGAACTTACAGTCAGGCCAGCTCACGAATGGATGTCCTTCAAGCACATCTCTGTAGATCTCTCACCTCCTGCAAACAAGAAACACCTTCCACTTGCTTGCCAGACACTCCAATTTACACCTACAAAACCCCTCAATCTCAGCAAACCCCAGCCCCCCAAAAGTCCACATATGAAACCCTGCACAGATGCCCTGGATCCAGCCGGTCTGCCCTGAGCATTCAGTCACAAAAACCTGAATGCTCAACAGCGGATAGTCGATCAGAATGGAACCTTTGGCCTGTGCTTCCTCCCATCATGCCACAGCAAGATGAACTGCAAGGTGAGTTTAATGGGATATAAACATCTGTTGTTCCAAATATAATGTAATTTTAATGACTATTTATATACCCAATAATGAAAACAAAAATAATGGCTTATTCATCAATTTCTATTCTTCCATGTCATTCTCCACCATCATTCACGAGAGTACCACAATGCATACGTCTAAATTTCTGACCCCCTTTTTTTAAAGAATAAAGCTCACTGAAATTTATTAGAAATTGTGCTTAAATCAAGAGATAAAAATTTACCAGGTTAAGAAATTATTTAAACTCTTATTTTATTGAACTATTAACTATTTTTAAAGATATATTCTCTGAAAACCAATCATAATATTGTATGTAGTGTAACATTTACTATTTTGCTTTGCAAGTAAATTTGTTTTAAATATGTTTATGTATTTTTACTGTAAAACAAGACAAAAGTACTAATTAAAAAAAACTTGTTTTGTGTTTGCAGTATAATTCATATTTTAATAAATGAATTAAGACATTATTTAGTCTATTCATGAATTTGGCTCAAGGTTTTCTATTCTTCTGGGGACATTTTTGAAAATTCCATCCCTGAAAGAATGGCTAAATCTGATCTCATACATACACCTACACACACTGTACGCTTTATTAGACTGAGTCTTGCATAATCATCCACACACGCTGGGGTCAGTTGGGCCAAACAGAACTGAACATTCACCGTACCTCAGACATGAAAGAGAACAAAAGAAAATCAAAGTCCTACACCATGACCATGAGCTTCGGCTTTCTCAACACAGCGACTAAGTCATAAATATGGCAAGGAGCTTTTCTCTTCTGCTCTTTACTGAAAGCAGAGGGAAAGCGAGGGAGTTCTTTTGATGGGGAATCAGGCTGGTACCGTTTGATTCCCCAGTTCAAAGCGGCCAAGGCCTTTACAATGGGACGTTGTGGGGGACGAGGGGGGTGGCGGTGATGCCGGCTGCGTCGTGTTCTCCCCTCTGAGCCTCAGCCTCCTGCGTTCCCCTCTTTTTTCCTCTTTTCTCTCTCTATTCTCTCCACTCCCTGAAAGGCAGACGTGTGGAGAGGCGGTCATAAATCCGAGCTGACCGCCGCCTCGCTGACGGGTGAACAGTGAGCGAGCCTCAGCTACAATGTGTATCTCTTAAGATGCCCTCCGTGCACTAATTTACCGTCCCCTGTAAGGATAAAGAGCAGGGGCACTGACATCTGACTCAAACTGAGAGTTCATGAAAGAGATAGCAAACAATTCAGAAATTGCTGAGATTTCTTCATCTTTTCTCTCTTTTTTTGTCAGAGGAGTGATAAAGCGCCTATCAGCGTCTTGTTTGCTCACTTATGGGGCCAGACAGATAATATATCACTGATTCGATAGTAGAGCTGCAGTTTAGTAATTTACTTTATTGCAATGGGGGACAGAAAATGACACATGGGGGGACGTCAGTGAACTTTTGCTAACTTTCTTCAAATCTGTCTGTGTGCAGTTGTGTGTATACAGCACTATAGGCCAGTCTGGGGGTCTTTTTTGTAAAACTGACCAGCTTTCTGTCACCCCCCATGCTATGGTCCAGCAATCAGTGGCCGACCCCACAGTGACCTCTTTCAGCCTCATATCAAGAGTATAACTGTCCTTGACAATGAGCGGGACCCCCAGGCCTCACTGAGACACCCGTACCACACACACACACACACACACACACACACATACACACACTGCTTGGCCCTCAAAATCTCCATATTGTGTTGCCAACGAGAGAAAAAGGGGAGTAGAGAGAGGAGAAGTAAAAAGAGACACATGTATGGCACGTACATGACAAACATTCTGACTATAACATGCACACACAACCTGATATTTGTGATCAAGCAAATACAAATGTTAATTTTCTGCTGGAAAACATTTGAAATAATTGTCTACTTTCAAATTTTGAGCACCTACAGAATAATTGGAATAAGGGTCAAATTTCAAAATCTAGTTACTGGTTGGTTAACAAAAAGTGTCACACATAGGCTGGGAGTCATATGAAGTCTAACTATATATTTACACACTGAATATAGTCATATACTGTATATATTCAAACATTTGGGGACAGTAAGTTATTTTTTTTTATTAATATTTTTATTCAGCAAGGATTCAGCAAGGAATTGATCAAAAGTTGCAGTAAATACGTGTACAAATTTCAAATAAGAAGTATAAAGTTACTTTAAACTTTCTTACAAATACCTTTTTGTTTTTTAAAGGGGCTTCCATACATATTAACTACACACACAGTAACACTCTTTACACTGCAATGCTGATATTTGACAGCTACTAAGCCACTAAACACTTGACTAGATATGGAACATTATTAAATATTTTATGTAATTAATAATTTTTTAAAATCTCGTCTTTTTTGAACGCACATTTTGAATATCAGGGCATTTGTCACTTTTTAGTGTCCATTTACCACACATTTCTGGCCCTGCCTTCATCCAACTTATAGGCTGGTGTACAGAAACCCCACTCACTCACAGACACATAGACTATCTCAAGAAGCACTTGGCTGAAGATGACGACGAGCTTGACAGCACCAATATGTTTTGAAGTGTCGAGTCAAGTCTCTCTATTGTGTGTGTGAGTGGTAAGCGAGGGCTGCTCCCATACAATAGCCGTGTGTGTGTCTTAGTGCAGGCAGACAAGGAAGCCTTATTTGAATATATATCCTATATATATATATACAGTGCTGCTTGAAAGTTTGTGAACCCATTGCAGAATCTGTGAAAATGTCAGTAATTTTAACAAAATAAGAGAGAACATACAAAATGCATGTTATTTTTTTATTTAGTACTGTCCTGAGTAAGATATTTTACATAAAAGATGCTTACATTTAGTCCACAAGACAAAAAAATAGCTGAAATTATTAAAATAACCCCATTCAAAAGTTTGGGAACCCTTGGTTCTTAATACTGTGTGTGGTTACCTGGATGATCCACGACTGTTTTTTGTTTTGTGATGGTTGTTCATGAGTCCCTTGTTTGTTCTGAACAGTTAAACTGAGCACTGTTCTTCAGAAAAATCCTCCAGGTCCTGCAGAATCTTCAGTTTTCCAGCATCTTTGCATATTTCAACCCTTTCCAGCATTAACTGTATGATTTTGAGATCCACCTTTTTCACGCTGAGGATGATTGAGGGACTCAAACACAACTATTAAAAAAGGTTCAAACATTCACTGATGTTCCTGAAGGAAACACAATGCATTAAGAAACTTTTGAACAGGGTGAAGATGTCCAAATTTTTTTTTTTTTTGTAGAAATATAATTTTTTTCCATTTAGTACTGCCCTTCAGAAGCAACAGAAGATACTTGCATGTTTCCTGGAAGACAAATTAAGTACAATTTCTACAAGACAATTTTTACAAGATCCACAAGACCCACCGAGCAGTCTTGTGGACTAAATGTAAACATCTTTTATGTAAAATATCTTACTCAGGACAGTACTAAGTAAAAAATAACATGCATTTTGTATGATCTCTCTTACTTTGTTAAAATTACACACATTTTCACAGATTCTGCAAGGGGTTCACAAACTTTCAAGCAGCACTGTATGTGTGTGAGTGTATGTGTGTGTGTGTGTGTGTGTGTGTGTGCGTGCGTGTTTTTGTGACATATTAGGACACAAATTTGTATAATGACATGGGTATGATGACATAGGTATTACAAGGAGAAGGTGATTTATGAGTCCCCGTAATTCAAAAGGCTTAACACAAACTGTGTGTGCTATTGCCCTATACCAACCCTACACCTAAACTTAGCCCTCACAGGAGACTTTGTGCATTTTTAGATTTTCAAAAAAGCACCATTTAGTATGTTTTCTAAATGGTGCTTTTTGAAAATCTAAAAATGCACAAAGTCTCCTGTGAGGGCTAAGTTTAGGTGTAGGGTTGGTGTAGGGCAATAGCACACACAGTCTGTTCAGTATAAAAATCATTACGCCTATGGAGAGTCCCCATAAACCACAAAAACCAACATGTGTGTGTGTGTGTGTGTGTGTGTGTGTGTGTGTGTGTGTGTTTGTATGTGTATGTAACGTGAGCATGTGTGCTTTTTGTCTTTTAGGGTTTAAAATGAGAATTTAATAAGAAATAACCTATAGTTGTGCACACAAATTAATTACAAGGTACCTGACCGTTAGCGTCATGTGTATATCTGTTAATCTACACTTGTAGAACAGAAGCATCTGGCCAAAAGTCATTCTCAGGAACTGACTGCCCTGCAGGGAAGGGTGTAATGATGGTGGTTGTTTTGCTTATGTTGGTATTACAATATTCAGTCAGCCTGGAGCAATAATCAAACTGTATTCTGGTATGACAGCTGAGGAAATAGCTTAAAACGTCCACTGAGCTAAAATGCAAATCCCTCAAATGAGTGCATAACTAAAGGTTTACACAATATATTGTGTTTGTTTTTGGACCGTTTCAGATGAGAGTTTACTGGGAGGGACTCCTGACTCCCTGTCTGACAGGTCACAGTCTGATATCTTTGCTGAGCTGGATGATCTGGCCCCTCGCTCAAGTTCCTGTGTGTCTCCAGACCACCCAGCCGGGAGTCAAACTGACCGATCCTCACCTATCACAGGTAATACTGCCAAAAACATGGACACAATTCAAACAGAGGCTTTTTTATATTGTCACTGTACTAAACAAAAATAAGTGATTAAATATTACTGGGAAGATTTACACTGTGTTGAGTCAACAATGTATATTTCTATACTATTTATTCCTGTGATGGCATAAATTCATATTCTGCAGTCATTATTCAAGTTTAAGTGTCACATGATCCTTCAGAAATCGTTCTAATATGCTCATTTGGTACTCAAGAATCACTTTAATGCACCATTGCTGAATTAAAAATGCTGGTTTTATTTTTCTGAATTAAATTTTAAAAATCTTACTGGCCCCAAACTTTTCTATAATATTTTATATATAATATAACAGCAATTAACACTTTTGTTGTTTAATTTTGATTATAACAGTTCTCCATAATGTCAATTTTGGGCCCTTTGACTTGCCTGTAACTGTCAGTCATCTGTCGTGTGTGTCATGTGTTCCCGCCTCTTGTGTCCATATTGGGATTGTTTCCTGTCCTTGTTTAGTGTGATTTATTAGTTAATTCTTGTCCAGCTGTGTTTGTCTCATTATCTATGTTTATCCCTTGTATTTAAGTCCTGTCTGTTCTGTTAGATTTCGTCTGGTCTACTCATTACTCCCCGGTGTTTCTTTCTGTGTCAGCCTTGCCTTGCCTTGCCTTGCCTTGCCTTTGCCTTGCCTGGATTTGATTAAAGACTGTTATTTTGAGTTTACCTCCTCGTCTGCGTTTTCCTGTATCCTCCTCGTGTGTGCACCGTGACAGTAACAAACAGAAGTTGCTCCATATTTAAATCTTTCCAAGTAATCAGTTTATTATCTATGCTAATCTTGTGAAGTGACATACTGCCAAGTATGGTGACCCATACTCGGAATTCGTGCTCTGCATTTAACCCATCCAACGTGCACACACACAGCAGTGAACACACACACACCGTGAACACACACCCGGAGCAGTGGGCAGCTATTTATGCTGCAGCGCCTGGGGAGCAGTTGGGGGTTCGGTGCCTTGCTCAAGGGCACCTCAGTCGTGGTATTGAGGGTGGAAAGAGCGCTGGACATTCACTCCCCCCACCTACAATCCCTGCCGGCCCGAGACTCGAACCCGCAACCTTTGGATTACGAGTCCGACTCTCTAACCATTAGGCCACGACTTCCACGTGAAGTGGGAAGTTCCGCAATTGTGAACGGCGATTAGCATGTTTGTTTTAAAACTTGTGTACTGGTTCAACATGCCATAATCGTTTACTCTCTGTTTCAACAGAAAAGTCCACTGGTAAATAAGTTATGCTGTCAGGCATGGAAAAACTCAAATATTGTAAGGACCAAGAGATTAAAATCACTTGCCGCTGTGTAAAATCTGTTTACCAGTGTACTAACGGCATTGTCTCACGACAACGTTGCCCTGCAGACACTATTACAAATCTGTTTGTTGTTGTGAAAAACCTAATCCTTCAATTGGACACAGTCCTTGTCTTCACCCTGCCCTGAGGATTATTGCTGTGTGTGTGTGTAGAATGTGGTAAAAAAGAGAGGGGGACAGAAACATTACCTAAGTGAATTTTTCCCTTAGGATTTCCTCCTGAATCTTGACAAGATGTTAAGTGTTTCCGGGTGCCTGTGTGACCTGACCTCCTGACCTGACTCTGTCACCTTTCTAACTGCCTCTGGATGGCTAGCGTGTTTGTAAAGCACAGTGTTTAACTGCACTGTAATGCATGTCATTATGTTCAAATCCATATGGAATAAGTGTCACTGGGTAGTATTTTTCTTCCTTAGAAATACTTTTGGTGTGGATACAGGAAATTGAACAGCTCAGGGATTTAATAAAGATCACATGAGGACAGTTTCTATCTGGGTGGCAGTGTCAGACCAAGATTCAAAACCAGGCTTAGTGGTGTTAAAGTGTCACATGTCTTCTAAAACCAGCATATACGTTGTGTTTTGGACGTTGGTGATGGTCAACCAACTTGACTAGTTCCAAACCAACATAAACTAGCTGGTCTAAGCTGGTCTTTTTTAACAGTGTTTAATATGAGCAATGTAATACATGCATTTTATGTATACGTATCTATTTACATAGCTCTATACTCTTGCAAAATTGTCCTATTTGTTTCTAGGAGAATGTAGGGAAAAAAGACAAAAACTCATATTCAAATGAGACGAATGTGAGCACTACATTTTATCATCTGAGAACATTAAGCGGGGGGGTCGTGTGGACACTTTTGCAAAAATCTTCCTCAAACAGGTTTTTCATTACATTTTTTTCTGTCTTTGTCTTTCTTCCACTTTGTCTGTGTTTAAAAATAGACATATATAGAACCTATAGACAAAAATAGAATCTTATGGGCCTGTTAATGGAGCCGTATCTCTAAAAGGCATTTGTTAACAGTAAAAATTTTGTGTGTCTGTAAAAATAACGTGTGAAGTGCTGAGATTCATGGTTAGAGTAAGACAGTAGAGTGAATTCCCCCAGTTGCCACACCTTAGTAGTGTGAGTTGGAAATTTGCATATGTGGCCTATAGCAATAGTGATCCCATTACTAGGGTGTGACCGCAAACCATGACCCTTATGACACATGATGAAAGTGAGATCCTTAACTCTCCTTTAAAAAATAAATAACTAAAAAAATTTTAAAAAAGAAAGGCATGTCTAGCACTTAGATTTCAGACATGGGTACACTTGACATGACACCTGTCTGTTTAAAATTGATATGGAGGACATTTGTTCAACTCTTGAATATTATACATTCATATAAATATAATATAATATTCATATTATATATATATTATATATTATTATATTATATTATATTATATTATATTATATTATATTATATTATATTATATTATATTATATTACATTTGTTTTACAGGTATTAGCAATTACTGTCACCAAAAAGATATGGTACAAATTATGATTTTATAATATTTACAAATAAGTTTCCTCAAAAAGCAGGAATGTTAGAGCCCAAAGGGAGAGATTGTCTTATAAAAATGTGATAAAAAAAAATGTGATCTTTATGATTATTTTGGATACTGCACATGCATCTGACAGATAAATATATATATATTACATTTATTAAACAGTTTATTCAAGATAATTATTTTTTTATTTTATATAAATACATTTGATAAATATAAGTGAAATATTAGAATATTATTTATATATATATATTTTTTTTTTTACAAAAAGAGCTCACAAAAAGCACCACAAATACATATATTTCTCATTATCGCTAATTCAGATCACTCTTCCACATTTATCGCAGATTCGACAAAAAATCTTTTATTTGATTTTATTTATCTTTTATTAAATCCAAAAAATGTTTTTATTTCACATCCACATCAAATTAGCTCTGACTGATGTGCATGTTCTTCCTATTTTTTCACAGATCTGAGTCCTGGACTTGCAGCACTGACTGTGGGATGTGATTCGGGTGATCTGGGATCTTTGTCCCGTGTGCAGCTCCTGCTATTGGAGCGAAGAGGATCCGAGAGTCCAGGTTCAATCCCAAGCCCCGAATGGTGTCAGACTCCAGACGGGGAAGAGTATGAACCTGACCTTAGAGTCTGGAGCTCGGGCATTCCCCAATATTATCAGTCCACAGGTACATTACATATCATATAGCAAGCTGCCAAGCACCTGTCCAGCGTAGCGGTGAATGTCTGCGTCCGTTTGTGTGTGGGTGTGTGCACGTATAATCTTGCCTTTCTGTGCGCGTATTTGAGCGTAAAAAGACCATAGCAGACGCATTGGGCCCTGCTATCTCTCCCCGTCACCTCACATCAGATTGCAATGTTTACATTCATGAGCAACAGTGCCTTGATTGCCTTTAAATAACTTTGAAAAATAACAGTTAGGAGGGGGGCAAAAAATCCCAAGAGGAACGGTTGATTTGAGTTGGGGAAATTTGGCAATTGTGAGAGGGCGTCGGGGAATAACGTTACGGGTGTGCCGATTGTTGGCCGTCCTTGAGAGTAATGTTTTTAGTATTTGTGTATGCGTATGTGTGTGTGACCCCATTGCCGTTACCTTTGAACCAAAGCCGGCATGCCTCTCATCTGTTCCAGGGCGCGCGGCTACAAGTCCTTAACTGAAGCCATAAAGATGTAGCGGTTTGTTGCTCCTCCAAAAAAAAAAAAAAAAACGCTTTATGGAGTTATGAAAAAGTCATATTAATCAAGATAAAAAAGTTTATCATTAACCCAAAACCTCCGTTCGTCCACACGTCTGGTCGCAATGGCCCCCCTATCAGGACGTAATCCTGCGATGCAGCTATTGTGCATTGTTCAGGCGCAATCCTCAGATAAAGGCACTACAAAGGAAAGCCACGTGCGGCGGATCAGATCTGGGTGCAATCTTGATCGGATGTGTTTTGAAATAGTGTTAATGTGTTTCTAAAATCTGGCACAAACATGTACGGCAGCGCGTGGAGGCCAGGCTCCTCGCTAGGTGTGTCTGCACCTGGCATGCTGCGAGTAGACAGGTGCTGTTGCGCGTTTGTGAGGCACCATTTCTATCAGTATTTGCAGAGGGATTATGGACTTTCAGTCATGTCAAATACAAGGCATTAATCACTCACTGTCGTCCCTCTTCTTGCATTTCTTTTGGACTTATATATTTGGTCTGCCCTTGTTTTCAAGCCATGTGTGTCTATTTGCAGTCCCCGACAACCGCAAACCATTAAGTGGCAGAAACAGCGGCCAAGATTCTTTGGGAACTTTCAAGGGATGCAGAAAGCGCCCCGGGGTGAGTACGTCGCTCATAAAACCATTTCAGCACACACTACGAGCCACTCTACGAGCCACTTTATGGCTGTCGTTGCTGTATGGAGGCGATTGGGGGATTTCTGCTTGCTGCTGGGCAGCAGGTGTTGGCCTAATAAGTCACTACGGATGAGAAAAAGGTGCAGTCGCTTATAGAAAAGGAAGTTGGGCTTCTCTGACTTGCCCTGCTGATAAGAGGGCTGAATTTTAGGGCATGGATGTGCCACAGCAGGGCCAGAGGGCAAGGTTTAGAGGGTAAACAGTGTCAGCGAGGGGTACGAGGACTCAAAGCATTGGATGCAGGTGCAAAAGGATGGAGGCATTAATCTTTCTTTTATGAAGGAAGGAGGAAAGCCAGGGGAGGGGTGTGGTGGCCTAAACATGAATGTGTTGTAAGCTGCCGTCAATTAAGTTTCAGTACAATAGATTTTCCTCAGGATAGATTACTGTCGACACTATAGGGAGGCCACTGCTTCTTTGCAGCACAGCAGGGCCATGGCCGCAAACACATACATTCATATTTGGTGGTTATGCACTTCTGTGCTGTTTGTGCTGACCTGTTTGTGTGTTAATTGTTGTGCTTTTAGCTCATCAGTGTGGGGACTGTATCAAGGACATCATCCTGTTGGTCTCTCAGCTCGAGGGTGTCTGAGAGCAGCTCCAGGAACCGAGAGAAAACCACCTGTGAGGACCAAGGTGTGCCACCACTTACACCACCAAACACATAACTGTTATAAAGGATTTGATTTCAGTTGAGAAATGACACCTGACAGATGGAAATCTAACAATGCTCAAACCAATGTTCAGAATTTAAATTTGGAATGTCGCATAAAACATCCAGCAAGACAAAGAGAACAAAATCGTTACTTCCTGATAAACTGGCACTAAATATCACTATGAAAAGTGGGGGAAACCACTGAATATAATAATTTTCATATATAATTTACTTGCACCTTAGAGTGAGCAGACAAAGCACAATAAATGCGGTCAGTGCTTTCGGAGGTGGATGCCTGCAGTTTGGGAATGCAGTCGTGAATGAGAGTTCTGGAGGCAATTTTGTATGGTTTGTTTAAAGGAATATTCCAGGTTAATCTCAATTTGTGGCATTATATTGATTACCACAAAAAAATTATTTTGACTCGTCCTTTCTTCTCTTTAAAAAAAGACAGTGAGGCACTTACTATGAAAGTGATTAGGGCCAAACCAGAAACATTCAAATACTCACTTGTTTCAAATGTAAAGCCACAAGACCTGAACAATATGCATGTTCACATGATTCACATGTGAAAAAAATCCCTTACTACTCTTTTTTTGTGTAAAGTTATGTCCAATTTGACAACGTTACAACATAACGTCATAAACCCTAAAACGACTGTAAAAAAAATTATTTAAACAGCTTTACAGATCAAATAATACTCAGACTCAGAGTCTCACCAAGGCTGCAATTATTTGATCAAAAATACAGTAAAAACTAATACTGTGAAACATTATTACAGTTTAAAATTGTAATTTAAATATTTATTCATGTGATGATAAACCTGAAGCAATTATTACTCTAGTTCAGTGTCACATGATCCTTCGGAAATCATTATAATATGGTGATTTGGCATTTCTGATTAAAAAAAGCATTTCTTGTTATTATCAGTGTTGAAAACAGTTGCGCTGCTTAACATTTTTCTGAAACTGTGATACATTGTTTTCCTTGAACGTTTAAAAGAGCAACATTTATTAATTTCTTGATCAATTTAATAAATCCTTACTGAATAAAACTATTAATTTATATTTAAAAACTCCTACTGAGCCCAAGATTTTGAACAGTAGAGCAAGTTATTAAATTTATAAGCTTTGCATTTGCTTTTAAATCCTCCCAAAAATTGTCCCCATTTACTTCCATTAGGTGAGGCACTGTAACCTTAATTTTTTTTTAGGTTTTTTTTTTCTTTCAGAAAACAAGTAGCAAGTCAAAATAATAGTTTTGTGGTATTCAACATTATTCCACAAACTGAGCTTAAATTGAATCGAACCAAGAATATTCCTTTAAACCTAAACAAAAAAACAAACAAAAACATTTTGACTATAAACGTGCAAAATACATATCCTTGATGTGATTACATTTAAAAACTTTGTTCAATACCACTACATCAATAAAACATTTCCTGTATGTGAGCAGTGTAACACACCTTTCCAGTCCCAAGCTGAAAGCTCTATCATAATGTCCACCTGAGGGATGAATACCTGCATGTTGCTTGGAGTGTACAGAGTTAAGGTGCCACTCCATGGAGCTCTCATCACTGCCAGGCCAGTGTTTGGTATCCTTGTGTCTCCGGTACAGTTAAGCCACATAATCCCTCTGAGAGGCAGCTGCCTGGTGCCAGGCTTGTCTTCGCTGTGTGGCCATCTTATGTGCATAAATGAAATAAGGGCCCAGAAAGAAAATTAAGAGTCTGTTTCTTTAATGTACTCTCATCCTACTTCTAAAGATGCAACCACAACCAGACTGGAAATATCCTGCTCAAGCCTATTGTGCTATGACTGAGCTATATTGCATCTGTCATAGCTTTGAAGAATAACGTTAATCACCAACATCCATTATTGTGTTGAGGGAGTAATGTTCCATGTTACTTGATCAGTCACCCACCTCCATTAGTGGCTCAGACTGGCATATCTGCAGGGCACAGAGTTGCCCCCAAAACAACCCTAAGGCTCAAGGACATTTACAAGAATTTCTTTCATCTTTTGAGGTGCTTAAAGAGATGGTTTAGGCAAAAATGTAATCTTTACTCAACTATTGTCATGTTGTCGCAAACTCATAGACTTTTACTTCCATGGAAGTCAAAGTGGATGGTGACCAGGCCTCAAGCACAAAACACACCATTTAAGCATCATAAGCATAGTCCTTGTGATTCTTTCACTGTAAATTATTGTTCAAAATATTGCTCACCCATCACTGTATGGAAAAGAACAACGTTCTCATTTAGTGTTTCACAAAAGAAAAAACATAAAAGATAACTAAATCTCTTTCATTACAAGGTTGTGAATCCCCAGATGAGAATGTCTCGCTCTATTTGTCACCTCTCTCTCACAGTACTTTGCTGACAGGTGAGTGGTTTTGCTATAACACCAATACTGATTTTACATATGTATGTATATATATATATATATATATATATATATATATATGTGTATATATATATATATATATATATATACATACACACACACACCACATTTTACACGGCAAGTCGTAGTCCCAAAACAAAAAAACTTTTGGTTTGTCATTTGAATCTAACCAGAACAAAATGAAAAAGGGACCTTGGTTCAGTTGTTTCACTAACAATAAAAGTAATTCACCTCAAAAGAGATGTTACTCATGTAACCTAGGAGATGGTGGGAGTGACTGAGTGCAACGACCCTCCTCAAAGTCCAAAGACATGGTCACTCCTGGGGAGAGGGTCAATGTGGGGTCAGTGCGAGGTCATTCTAGGGCCAGTAGGTATTGAAGAGGCCTCAATGTGACTAAAACAGTGGACATGAGATTAACGCCTCCCGCTGAGAAGAGCGTGTGGATTATCATTGATTGGGACTCTTGTGATAATCAAAAATAAGCAAACAATTCTTAACGGTCTCCATTTTAGAGAGGAAAGTGGGAGAAGAAAGCACACCACTTACAATCAGAACCACTAATGTTAAAGGGATAGTTCACCAAAAATTCAAATTCTGTCATCATTTACTCACTCTCAGGTCATTTCAAATCTGTATGACTTTCTTTGGGAATCACAAAAAAAAGCTATAAAACAAACAAAAAAAATCTTATATAATGATGGTTGTTTCAGACCCCCAGTTATTTTCATTATATGGACTGTTCTTCAAAATATCTTCTTTTGTGTTCCACAGAAGAAAGAAAGTCATACAGGTTTGGAACGACATGAGGGTAGATATATGATGGCAGAATTATTATTTTTGGGCTCTTTAATCATATAAAGTCTACTGTATCATATTTGATACACAAATTTCTAAAGCCTGTAATTTATCAACATGTTCAAAGAATTATCAACAGAATAAAAACAGTAGTACACAATGCATGCTTTCTGTCATCTAATTGATAGTTTAGACTTTTTAGCAAGCAAAATACCTTTTTATTATAATTCTAAAAATATCCCTATTCAGGTTGTGGTACATGTGTCTTTCTGCTGTGAAATCTTTACAGATTTTTATAATGTAAGAATAACTTTTATTTTGTTAGTAATATTTGATGTTGAACACATCCATATATCCATAACATTATCCATACTATTTCTTTTATTTTTTTATTTAGAAAAATCATGTTAAACTTAGAGTATAAAATATGATACATTAGGCCTTACATCAGGCCATCAGTATATGTCCCCACAGTAAAAACTACAGAGCTTGATAATAAAACTAAGCATTTAAATATTATCTTATACATCTTATACATATCTTATACATAATTTGTCTCTTAATTTATAGGCCAGCAGCTGCACCAATTTGCATATTTTTGTTCAGTTTGGGCCTCATGTATTCTGTATTCTCATATAGCCTGATGTATTCTCAATAAAAAACATATATGCAAACCTTTAGATTTTTTCTAAAGGTTCAATAAACTGTTCCATTAAAAAAGAAATCTGACTATTATATCATATGTAAGGCTTCATAGGGATAAAGTGATCAATAGTCTGCTTATTTGTGTGTGACTTTGTCTGATTTGAATTGATTTAGATTTTTTTCTTTATAAAAATAATATGATGTGTCTTGATTTTGCAAGACACCATCAATTATTCATCAGCTCAAAGAAACTATTGATTTTCAAATCATGATTCGCACCCACTAATAAAGGTGTTTCGGTCACTGTTCAAAATGACACATGACATGGTCCCGATTCCCAGCAGTGTTGGCTCCCTGACCACTCTTTTGTGCTCCCGGCTCATAATGAATTCATAGGTGTCCTAATCCCTTTTTGTGACGGAATGGCTACTGTTGCTTTTCTCCTGGTCACTCGGGCGACCCCTGCAAGTGTTTATTATAGTCTTTAGCATTCAGCTGAAACTGAAGATGTCACAGAGGGACATGAATGTGCCATCATCCCGGACAAAAACAAGGGCCTAAGCCGTACTGACCCAGGCGGATTGTTCTAGAAGACACCAGGCGCTGGTGAATAGATTAAGGGGCGTTAATGAAAGAGATGGGGAAGGAGAGATTAGCCATGTTCGAAGCAGGATTGTTTCGCCCTAAAACAGGACCACACACTGACACAGTCACTTTGCCACTATTGTCTCTCTCCCACTGTCACAGAGGGCTCGGAAGCCATTGTTTGCCAAATCCTCAATCGTTTGGACAGCGCTGAGATCCGGATACCGACTCTTTGATTGGCACTTGTCAGCGCTGCTAGAATGGAATGACGAGTTGGGAAACTGAAGATCCAGAAAGGACAATCGGTACCATGAATAATAATCAAGGAGGGATTTTCCCTTTTTCCTCCATCCCTCCCTCTTTTCCACCGAAAGTTTGGGGAGAATGGCTCTGGGTGGCACCGCTGAAAGCCTCTTGCCGCCCGATTGTGTTGTTGACGCTCATCCCTTTCTTAAACACACAAAGAAAGAGATACACGGTCGACCTTCTTGCTTCTTTCTGGTACGCTGGATGCTCGGATTTCCACATGGGAGGGTGGGCAGGCTGTGTGTTAACCAAGGCGGACCAGGGGAGGTTTGTGTTTTGTCTTCCATGGCCTTGTGAGCACCAGGGGAGGGCTAGATGAAGGATTTGACTCTGCCACTCTCAGCCAAATCCAGCTATCTGTCTCTTTCAGGCCGGCCAGTTGGTATGGTAACTTGGCGTGTGTGGGTTTAAGATGGTTTCTAAGCAGGTCAGTGCCTTGTTTCCAGCTTTGACCGTTCAGTAATCACTGTTCTGCATTGGAGGATTAGGCAGTGTAAGAAAAGGAGGTTTTACAGGGAGAGATAGGCCACGCTGAATGGAATTAGTTGGGTTTCGCAAATTGCCCTGTGAAACTTGATTTCACACAGCGGTCAGGGTCCGGAGATGTTTACCAGCGCTTACCAGATGGAAGCAAAGTGAATAGTCGGTTACCAGGGTGATTTGAGTCCTTGATGATTTTGACAGCTCTATTTTTGCAGCGTTTGAGGTAGATGTCCTGCATAGAGGGGAGAGCAGACTCTGAGATGCGCTCAGCTAAGCGCACAACTCTCTGTAGTGCTTTGCAGTCCTGATTGGAGCTGTTTCCATACCACACTGAGATGCACTGAGTCAATACACTTTCTATGGTCCCTGAATAGAAAGTTTTCAAGATTGCTGGTGAGACCCTGAATTTCCTCAGCTGTCACAGATGGTACAGTCTTTGCCTGGCTTTCTTAACCTGTGTTTGGATGTGTGTAGTCCAAGTCAGGTTCTCGGAGATGTTTACACCGAGGTACTTGAAGCTACTCACCCTCTCCACAGGGGTCCCACTGATCATAAGAGGAGTGTAGGGCCGCTGCTGTCTCTTCCTAAAGTCCATGATCAGCTCTTTAGTTTTGCTCACATTCAGAGAGCAAATCTACATGATTGTGAGCAATCATTTTAACATGATTTTTCTAAAATCTAATTTAAATTAGTGTCATTGGCCAGAAAAGTCACTAATATGATTAATTAACAATTCAAATGTGGTTTCTGTATTTTATTTTAGAACAATAGCCAGTAAGATGTGATTTTTCCAGTGGAAAGTACACCCTGACTTTCTCTGATCTCACGTGTGAAGTCTTGCCAGAATTTTTATTTTTTTAAACACAAAACAACAAATGGCTTTCCTTGACTGACTGATAAAATTTGCATGAACAGAAAACTTTCCATCATCAAGTTTGGGCTGCGGACTCAGATTACAAGGACCAACAGTCTGTGGATCATAAACTATGAATCATAAACTATGTAAACCCGTTTGCCCTTGCAGGATTTATGCAAAGGTACCTCGTTGTCAGTGTTCTCACGTTGCAGAGAGCTGATCACAGATCCATTATGGCCCATTTTTAGAGCTTAGCAAGTGCTTAACTGTCCTTATTCACGTCTCATTTGCCCGTTTTGCAAAACCATAAAATATGGCTGGTGTTTTCACACCATTAAATCTTGAGTGTGATGTATCGGCATCTGCCAAGGTGAGCGATCCATAGAAGTATTAGCCTACATGATCAGAACTGAGATAGAAGCAGAGATACCTGCTCTTATCTGCAACATCTGTAGATATGAGAACTGTGTAACTATGTATAATACTGATAAATGATCAAAGTACACTGTAAAAAGTGATAAGTTGACTTAACTTAAAAAAATTGAGGAATCAAGTTCACTTTTTACAGTGTCGAGAACAACCGTCTTAGTACTGGAAAAAATACATTTACTGTTGCATCTTTGAGCCATCCTGTAATTTCAAATGTAGACTGTACATTAAGACTGAAATTATAAAAAGCTGAAAGCCAAAACAAGATGTGTTTTTGTGGGACAATAATTAACAAACTGACCCCAGGAATTCATGTGCAGTTGTGTTAATGAGAATAAGAGCTGATTTTCCTGCTCTCCCCTCTCTCACACTTCAGCACAAAGGCACATCACAGTCCAGTGTTTTAGATTTAAATGCTGAAGAACACACAATCCAGAAACCCCCACAGGTTCAGTGCTAATCGATCTCACTCTTTGTGTCTCTAAACGCAGGAAGTGCTTTGTAAGGACTTCTCAATGAGTTCTAATGAAAGCTGCTAATTTGGGAGCGCTGGCAAATTAACAGACCTCCAGGTCTCTCAAGAGAGCATTTTGCTTTTAAACAGTGTCTTTGAGGAAGGACAGAAAATGTGATTATGAAGTGTAAAAAAGGAAGGAAACAGAATAAGTATATTTTGAATGGAAGAGTTAAGGGGAACATTTAAGAATTCTGCCACAGACGGCCCATTGGTATCTGATTCACAGAAAAAGCCAAGTATAGGTACAAAAAAGAAAGAAGGCATTGTTTGTAGTCTCAAATAGTGATATATCAAAGGAGTACATCTTATTTTATTCTATTTTATATTTCAAAATACACTAAATGAGTCATAGATTAGGATAAGAAGCAATTAGAAGAAAATGTAGAATATTAAAGGTCACCGTAGCAGAAAAAGTTTAATGGGTGGTCATCATCTTTCCTGGGCCCAATGAGTAGCCCATAATGCGGGGGTTTTCGAACTGGGATCTGGGACAAGAGAGTGCTATGGGGGGTCTGGAAATAATGATAAAAGACATGCAAAAGAAATGGAACATTTAATGATTTTTTCATTATTATATGCTTTCTAAAGACTGGTTGGAAATCATGATTTTTTATTCACTGGCAGCCATTATTTTAATAGTGAAAAATTCAAACAAATGCGGATATACAGTATATATTTTTTTATAAAAAAATTATGTATTATATTATGTTATATTATTATATTATAAAAAATTTAAATTTATTTTTGTGAACAATTTATATTCATTCTTAAATTTATTTAAACGGAATATATTATATTAATTCATATTAAGTCACTAATCACAAGTAACAATCTAATATGCATGTTATATGGTTTTATGTCTGCTAAATTAAAGAAAGTCCAACAAACGGGGGGACCATACTAGTCCCGCAATGCAGCACCAGTGACCATGCTGAAAAGCACAGAAACAGGTCCGACAGACTCAGAGAGAAGAGGAAGAGGAAGAGCGAGATCAAGAAGACTGAGGAGAGGAAGAATAAAGCCCTGCAGATTTACTCCAAACTTCAGGATGGAAAAGACCCAACAGAGCCCACTCATCAGAGCCCTTGCTCTAAGTTTGAGGACTGTAAGTACATAAATCCATGTGAAATCAAATCTGAATTTGTAGACTAATAAGGTGAATGTACTCTGGCAACATTTCCAAGTCGCTTATTTACCAGTCTGCCAGTATGAACTGGCAATTTCTGCTGTTGATTGATGAAGTCCTTTCAGTAGACCACCATTTTCATTTTAAGGACAATAAAACAGCTCACGCCATTCAAACAGAGAACCCCAGCGCTGTAATTTGACACTGTGTACACACTCCAGTTGCCCCGCCATCTCTTGTTTAGTTTTGAGCTCGGAGCTTTGCACTTGATTTTTTAATTAGCTATGCTTTCGAGTGCCGTTCTGCCGGTCTGTGCCGATGGTCCCAATTTGCCGGTCCTTTTCATGATTGGATATGCGGTTTGGAGTGCTGAGGAGAGTGAGGGTGTGTACTGAAGGTCAAGGTGAAGGGGCGGAGCCCTAGAGGGGTCGTGGGAGGTCACGGGGCTTGTGTGAATGCAGGGGCATTGTGAGAATAGGCCTGATTGGACAGGTCCCTTCAGCTCCTAATCAAGCACAAGAGGAGGAAGCATGCAGCTGTCGCTCACATCAGAGATGAGTGTTGCTCTTTGTGTATATGTGGATGAAAGTGAGAGGACTTTGAAAGGGAGGAAGTAAAAAGAAAGAAGGTTGTTTAATGTTGAAGATTTGCATCTGGTTCGAACTGACATTTGCCACTGTTTTTAGTCCTCTTGTTCTCCTGTAACGATAGGATTCCCTCGGAACGAGACAGCATTCACCATAAATTGTGTGTATGAATATGTGTGAGGCCTCTCAGACACTTGTGAGTGTGGCTCCTCATTAGGGACTCAGAAGCCCTAATTGGACATAATTTGTACCCACTCTCTCTATACTGGCCAAAAAAATCTATGCAAAAATGACAAGTGTAACAAAATAGGCCTGGCCTACCCTGTTCTTTCATTTTTCTCATATTTCCCCTCATTCATTGTGCTTTCCCTTTCTGTGGCCCCTACATGCAGTAGGTATTCAGTGTTTGCTGTGTATGTAGCACTGGCGTGTGTGTTTGGCTGTGTTTAGAATTGAATACTAGCATACATGATTTTACCTCAAATTAGGGAACAAACTGATAAGACATGGGAACAAGTTTTTATTCGTAGCCACGACAATATCATTTTTTATTAAAATTTTGTGTAAAAAATATAAAAAATAATGTGTCATTAATGAGATGTTATTTAAAGTATTATTTGAACTACATAGATTCCTTTCTTCACAGTGGAAATAGGGGTAATTCCATGTGCATATAAAGCATATAGTTGTATGATATTTCAAACAGCCCTTATTTGTAAACCCAAATATGTGCATACTTCCTTACTATAAAGTATCCCAAAACCAGTTTTCAGATTAGTTGTTTGTCTGTATGAGCAGCATTCTTTAAATATAGTAGGAAAAAATGACCTGAATGACCTACTATTTACACTGAATTTCTGAAGTACATGCCCATGGGCATTATTATTATCCCATGAGGCCACAGTAAAGGAGAAATTACTGAGGTCTTCAGTATATGACAGTACCAACATGGCTGTTGTACAGTATTATGTGTGAAATGTATTCTACACACATACACACTTTATAGAACATATTAATAAGCAGTACATACTTTGACAGTATGTGGTATTCTGGATGCTTAAAGGTTGCATATACAATACAATGTAGTACACACTAAATTCTTTAAAAGTTGTACATTTAGTATACTATTTCAAACATAAGTTACATTCAAGTCATGGGAAGTTGGGAAGTCTTAATTACAACATCAGATGTGGTCACTGTGGTCAGAGCAAGAAAAAAAAGATTTTTTAACTGCTTTTTTAAAATGTTTAATTCAGTTGATGAAGGTGCTGTAAATTGAATTGTTACATATATTGTATCATAATTTTACAGTGCTATAGTATTTTAGTTTGTATTGTAATAAAAAAACAAACAAAAAAACAAGTTGGTCCCACTTTATATTAGGTATCTTTAAATACCACATACTAAATAATAATTAATTAATTAAATAAAATAATGAATTAGTACAATGTATTGTGTTCATGTTGAATTGCAAAACACTTTTGCTGCTATTGAGGTGGGATATGGTTAAGATTAGGGTCAGGTTTGGTGGTTTGGTAAGGTTTAAGGGGCAGAGTCAACTGTATAATTATAGAATTACTACAGAAATTAATTACTGGAAGGTATTTTCAAATTTAAGTACAATGTACAAACATGTATGTACGCAATGAGTGCATTTTATCAAATGATTAATTAATTGTAAGTACAGTTAAGGACACTTAATATAAATGAGTCCAAAAATTAATTTCAACAAATAAACTCTGGGATTAAAGAAAGTTTAGAGTTTCCCACTCATAATTACAACTTTGTGGTGGCGTTCATACGATCTTTCCAGTTGCCCTTATCTATCTTTCTTCTGGTCACTTGGAGAAAGTGGAGATCTCTGATAAATGTCAGCATCGACAGAGAACACCTGGTAGACCTGAGACTGCCCCACCCTACTTCTTTGCTAGTTTACTAGCGGTTAGCGTTCAGACTGTGTAGGAGGCTGACTATGTGGCTCCCTTGTTGAATGGCTTCTTCAAAAGCTCAGCATCCTGAAAGACCAGAAAGTGTGTGTGTATATGTGTGCGTGTAGGGGTACAGTGCCTTTATATAAGTGCTATTTGCACAGTGCTAAAGGATGGAATAGCTGTATGTGTTTACCATTAGCTCAGAGTGACTAGGCAAACAAACAGTCTGGCTATTGACAAGCACGAAGCATGGAATATGCTCGCTGTTTTCAAAGCTCACAGCGAGAGGGAGAGAAGTGAATCTGTCAAAGACTCTATTATTCCGTGTCCAAACAGAGTAGGCCTTTCCACAATGCCCTTAATAAAGGGACAATGTCAAGGAGAGCGGTGGCAATAATGGCAGATGATTTGGCCATTGTGGGGTTATCGCTGTAGATAAGTTATAACAGATGATTTGCCCTTTGTGAAGTTATCAGTGGAGATCAGGGTCTAGTGGTTTGTGAGGGATTGTGGTTTGTGTGTGTTTGAGAGTGCATGGCAAGCAGCCAGCAGGAGGAGTGTGGTGCCTGCGTGTGTCTTTGTTTGTTTTTTCCCCTTCCTTTTCAAGGGCAGTGAAGGGGCGGAGCCACGTGTCCGGCGGCCAACAACAAAGCTTGCTTCGAGAGGTCTGCCAAAATTTGCCCCCTGCACTTGTTCAAAGGGACCAAAGTAAAGTGCCAAATTTCGAATAATCAAGGAGCACAGCAGAGAGTTGGATGGCCTGAATAAGTTATTTGTCAGTTGGGTCGGCACCACAGCAACCAGCACGTGGCAGAGTGCATGCAAAGTGTGTGTGTGGTGTAGGCCAGGAAAACAGCTAGAGTGGGCACAAACATTTCTGAATAAAACATATGTCTTGTATTGTATAACAAAATCAAGTATACATATCAAATATATTTACTTTTGTTATGATATCAGCTCCTCTCAAATTCACACAGGTATCCTACCAAGTAACATATTTCAGTAACATGTTACAAACAAAAAGTGCCCTAATACATATATATTTATATTGTCCCAAATAAAAACAAGACGTATGCGTGTGTGTGTGTGTGTGTGTACTTGTTTATGCTACATTGTGGGGACCAAATGTCCTCACAAGGATAGTAAAACCTTAAATAATTTGACATTGTGGGGACCGGCCTGCGGTCCTCACAAGGGAAAAAATAATAAAAAATAGTAAAGATGTTTATCTGAAAGTGTAACAATGCACACAGGTTTTCTGTAAGGTGCAGGTTTAGGGTTAAAAGTAATAGAAGTCTATGGAAAGTCCCCACAATTCACAGAAACAAAGGTGTGTGTGTGTGTGTGTGTCATTTGAAATGTAAACCTAACAAATTTATTTGTATGAATCTTTTGTTTGAAATATTGTTTCTTTTAAATATGTGAATTTCATTTTAGTTTAATATTTTAACCAATGCAATTACATTCATACGTTCATCTTATTTTTTCATTTTTATTTCCATTTCATTGGATTGTTATTAAAACAGTCTTTTTACTTTTTTGCTATTAGAAAAAATGCCTTTTTTGTATAGATTTGTTTTATCCTTGTGTTGGACCCAGACATTAGATTATAAAAACCCATCTTAAAAATATTAATTATTACTTTAATAATAATTAATAAGTAAAAGAAGTAAAATGATTTACCAATTTTTACACAAAGAAATTTTGGCATCATTTCTATCATGTCCAATATTTATGTCCCTATAAAATTTTATGAATTGGAAACTGTATCAGCAGATTGTGTCACGTTTATTGTGTCATTTTTTAATCAAGCTCTAATTTTGTCAAATATAAAATTCCAATGATGCAAAAAGTATGAAAATATGACTGAAATGTATGCATTTAAGATGAAGAAAATGCTATGAAATTAGCCATTGCAAATTATTTCCTTTTTTTCCACTAGAATGCTATTAAACAATAATTAGAAATATGGTGACTCTGCAGTGGAAATGTTCATGAAATAAAATGACAAATTCTGCACGTATGTCCAATGTTAGCCTTTAGGTTATTTTCTAGAAATCCAAAGAGTTAAAAACCCCCATAGTTGAAGAAAAACTCAATTTTCTGTTTGACTGTTTGACTCGACACATGTGCTTTTGATAGCTACTGTCATGCTTTGACATATACTGTATGTAGAGCAACCCCAATCTGAGACAAGAGGTCTGCAGACTCAATTTGACCTTGTTAGTAAACTAGTCTGTCTGAATGATGATGAACATAAACAAAGTGTACAGGATTAAATATGGAGCACAAACAAACACGGGTACAAAACGGCCTCAATAATGCACAATGAGTCTCTGTGTATGAATAATAGTGTTACTTTTGAGCGGGAGTGCCTGTTTGTATATGTGGCAGAAAGTTGCATCATCTGTTTTCACAACAAATGTGTTTAAACTGAAAAGCAAAAAAGAAAAATGAACTATACTTTCTAAGACAGTAAGAAATAACTGTGTACAGAATAGCAAAAATGAAAATCCATTATTCATTGGCTACAGACGTGAAAGGACGTGCAATCAGTGCATTGCAGTGAAACAGCTGTGAAGTTCTGCCCTGAAGAGTGAGTGTTAAATGGGATGTGACTGCAGTTTTCTATGGCGTCTTCAGCCTTTTGGATAGAAAGATACCGGCTTGAGGCCATCAGCCCTCATAGAGGAGTGACTCTGTCAAAAAAAGAGAGCAACAAAGCACAAACACACAAATGTGGTTGACGGGGTGCACGTCGCCTGGCTCTTGTCACCCCGTCACTCTTCCCTTTTTCTCAGACTTCCATTTGCTACTGAATTGCCGTCACTCCCATTACAGATTACGAGAGAAGTTCTGTTCTTGCAATCTCGATTTCTGTCTCTCTCTCCACCTCTTTTTTTAAGACTTCTTCTCTTGATTAACATTTTCTGCTAGGCTTCACACCAAAGGGCCCAACCTGTGTGCAGCAAAGCCCACAGTGGAAAAAAAGCCATCAGCCGCTGAAGCAGAATCAGATAAGGCTATCAGGCAGGAGGCGTTAGCCCAGGAGCTTTGTGCCCCCTCCATCCCCCTTCCCGCACGTTTGCCTGTGCTTCCTCCCTCAATCTCTCACTCCACTGCACCTTTTGTTCCCTTGATTCCACGGCACAGAGCCCCCCCCAAAAAACATACGTGCACACACACACACACCATGAGCCACAAATCCCCGAGTGGACCGGTGGCCTGAGATGGGACGCAGTACTCTGGTGGGGTCTAAAAGACATCTATGGTGGAGTTTAACAGAAGACTATAGTGAAGTTCAAAGGCCTCAGGAGGAGGTAAAATAAGGGATTTGGTGCAGATACAGAGAGGCAGAAATTTGTGTAAGTGTAAATAAACCCAAATACAAGTTTAATATTTAAGGATACAGGATAATAACTGAAACGCCAAACTAAAAATCAAACCATGATTTTTTTTTTTTTTTTTTTAACCGGACTATAACTTCATCAATACTTTGATTACAAAAACAAAATTCTCAACTTTTTAACTCTCATTTTCCTAATAAATGTGTTGTCTTGGTTTCCAGTAAAAAAAAAAAAAAAAAATCTTTAGATAGTTCATATATTTTATTTAAATAAAATCATACTTTTGGACTTTACAAAAATATATTTTAGACTATATTAAGATTTACTTATAAAGAATATCATGTATTAAGTTTTTTGCATCATTGATAAAACATTTTTTTTTACTTGTTATAAGCATGAATCTAACAACAATTTTGTGAAGTTTATTCTAAAATAGAATATGAATGAAAGAATGAAGTTTTGCTCAAAGAAAAAAGAAGCAAATAAATAAATGTAAGTTTATGCTTGAAGATTTTTTAAATAAGCAAATAAATAAATAAATAAAGTTTAACCTTATAAATGAAAACTTGCAAAGTAAGTATTTATTTATGTAAATAAATACATAAATACATAAATTAGGTTTATGCTTAAAGCAAACAATACAAAATAAGCAAATAAATAAGTAAATAGACAAATAATGTTTTAGCTTAACAAAATGCCAAATAAGTAAAACTAACTAAATAAATGTGGTTTATTTTATATTTTATATAAAGTTTACATTTCTAAAATAAGCAAATAAATAAATAAGGTTTAAGCTTAACAACAAATGTGAACTTGCAAAGCAAGTAAATAAATAAATACATAAATAAATAACTTAGGTTTATACTCAAAGAAAACAATATATAATAAGCAAATAAATAAGTAAATAAATAAATTAAATGCAGCATAAGCAATAAATAAATAAATAAATACATACATATGGTTTATTTTATATAAATATAAAATTTGTATCGTTTACATTTCTAAAATAAGCAAATAAATAGATAAATAAATTAAGCTTAAGCTTAACAAAAATGAAAACTGGAAAATAAATAAATAAATAAATATTTTTGGAGAACCATTTTTTTTTGTTCTAAATGTGCTTATATATATTTATTACTGGAAAACAAGACTAAATTAAAACCAGGACAAAGGGGAAAAAGAGATGGGTTATTCAAACCTGCTGAACTACGTGTGCATGTTCTGAGCATGTCACGACTCTGGCTGCATCCACTATGCATTTTTCATGAGCCAGACATGGCATTACTAGACACAGAGAATACAATTCTCAAGTGTGAGTGTCCTGGCTGCACATCTCATATAGTGAGAAACCAGATGAATACACATGTGCAGCCCAGTCAGATCAGATCCAGACAGTGGCAGCAGGACTGGGACGGCAGATTCAGTGTCTTGGGAGCATCTGAGACAGATGAGTGCAGATAAAGAGAGAGTCAGTGAATACAGATCAGCTCAATGATCCGAACAGATCACTGTTTCAGATTTGAAGCTAAATCCAAGCGCTGCTGAGGGACCAGGGTGACACCAGAGCTCCCGCTAGCCAAAGTTATTTGCAAACAGATGTGCGTCCCTGGACCGAGGTTTTGATCAATCAGGCCTTAACAAGTCAAGTTGACTACATGCGAATGTAACATTTTGCATGTGAATGGGAGAGGCCATGCAAGGCCCGGGTTTGATTAGGGGTAAGCTGATAAATGGCAGATTGAATCGGCCCCCTGTGAGCAGGCCGCAGCTCATTGGGCCCAGTGCTTTAAATCCACACTGATATCAACTCTTTCCTCCCTATTCTTCTGCCTCGCTGATGAATAGATCCATTATTCAGTGGATTCTGTCTATCATTCTTGTTTGTTTCATGTATTGGAGTGGCAGCAGCTTAAATTAGGTCTCCAAAGCTTCCTTTCCTCCCTTTTCCTTCTTTTTCTTTTTAACTTTTCGGTTCTGATCCTCTTTTTCTAACTCATCTTAGACTTCATTCCTATCTGTCTGTTCCTCTGTGGCCAAATGGTTGATTTTCTGCCTTTCCCTATACTTCATTATATGTGACTGGTTTCATTGTAATTCATTCATGGTAAATAGTAAAATACATGGCTTTAGCTTCTCTGGCGTTGTTCTTTAGGGCAAATACACTAGCGTTCAAAAGTCTGAGGTCAGTAAGATTTTTGAAATAAATTAATACTTTTATGCAGTGAAGACACATTCAACTGATCAAAAGTGATAGTGTTACAAAGATTTATATTTCAATTAAATTCTGTTTTTTTTTTCATCAAAGAATCCTGAAAAAAGGTATCATGGTTTCCACAAAAATATTTACTAGCACAGCTGTTTTCAACACTGATAATAAGAAATATTTCTAGAGCAACAAATCAGTATATTATGATGATGATTTCTGAAGGATCATGTGACACTGAAGACTGGAGTAATGGCTGCTGAAAATTCAGATTTGACACCACAGGAATAAATTACATTTTAAAATATATTAAAATAGAAAACACTTATTTGAATTTTTACTTATTTATGTTTATTTTCGTTACTTATTTTTACTTATTTTAGTTTTTACTGTATTTTTGATCAAATAAATGCAGCCTTGGTGAGTATAAATGACAAAATTCTTACTGACCCCTAACTTTTGAACAGTAGTGTACAGTTAAGTTCTGACATATTTAAATCACAAAATATATATGACTCTCTCTCTTTTTTTCTATTCATAAAATGAAAATGTTGCCGTTAATTAATTGTAAATAATATAATTAATTAAGCTCTATAAATGCTGTAGATGTGTTAAAGTTCATGTTAACTACTGTGTTAATTATTGTTAATGTATACATCCTTATTGTAAAGTGTAACCCACTTTTTAATACCTTTGTGTGCTTTTTTGCAGTTGATTTTCTGGCAAAGTACTGCATCCTCAGTCAGGACATGCTGTTCATGTACAAAAGAGCTTTTGAGGCCGTGAGTAAAAGAAAATTCCACAATTTCCACATCAAAAAGAACGGTTTTGTTCATTTTCATATGCTGGTAATGACAGTAATCACTTAAAAACTGTCACTAACTCTGACTGTAATACTCTGTGCCTGCAGGCTGATAGTGATGGAGATGGTTATCTGAGCTGTCTCCAAGTACTGCTGGCACTGAAAGAGATCATTCCCCCAGAACGTCTGACTGAAGAAGAGGAAATATATGTGTACAGGGTAAACACCGCCTTAACAAAAAAATATACGATATGCCCATCTCTCTTTTTATCACAATGTCTGGAGGCAATGATTTGTGCTGATAGCGGCGTATATTTGCATATACTGTGTTGTTTTAGCACCCGATTCACTAAAGGAATTATGCAAATTAGGTAACAGCGCAAACACACCCATTTGCAGGGCCGAGTATTGCAGGGCCGAGTAAAACTGTGAAAAATACACTGGTCGGCACCATATAAAACTGGTTTTAGGATTTTTCTGCATCATTTGATCATTTTGATTTAATGAATTACTACTGATTGCTAGAAAATCAACAGAAATTACAATTTATTTAATTCATTATTAAATAACTGATTATTAATTATTGCATTTATTATTTGTTTTTTGTTATTACAACCCGAATTCCGGAAATGTTGGGACGTTTTTTAAATTTGAATAAAATTAAAACTAAAAGACTTTCAAATCACATGAACCAATAGTTTATTCACAATAGAACATAGATAACATAGCATAAATGTTTAAACTGTTATATAAATGTTACAATTTTATGCACAAAATGAGCACAAATTATGCACATTTCAAATTTGATGCCTGCTACAGGTGTAACGTATCTGTTTCTGTTTAGTTTCCTTTCTGCCCATATTTGGTTCTTCCTGTTTTAGTTCGTGTCCTATTTTTGTTAATTAATGATCATCATCACCTGTGTTTGATTAATTACCTTGTTTCCTCGTTTGTTCCTCTCCCTTATAAGTCCTCAGTTCTGCCTTTGTGTTTGTCTGATCTTGAGTTAACATAGTGTCCTAAGTGTGTTGAAGCTATTCATTAAAGATTCCTACTTTTGTTTATACTTTCGTCGAGCGCCTTTTTTGCCACAACCACCGGACCGTTACAACAGGTCTCAAAATAGTTGGGACTGGGGCATGTTTACCAAGGTGAAGCATCTCCTCTTCTTTTTGAAGACGTCTGGGCATCAAGTTTATGAGTTTCTGGAGATTTGGTGTTGGAATTTGGTCACATTCTTGCCTGATATAGGTTTCTAGCTGCTGAAGAGTTCGTGGTCGTCTTTGACGTATTTTTCGTTTAACGATGCGCCAAATATTCTCTATAGGTGAAAGATCTGGACTGCAGGCAGACCAATTCATCACCCAGACTCTTCTACTACGAAGCCATGCTGTTGTTATAGCTGTATTATGTGGTTTTGCATTGTCCTGCTGAAATACACATCGTCTGGAGAGGAGCATATGTTGCTCTAAAACCTTTATGCACCTTTCAGCATTCATAGTGCCTTCCAAAACATGCAAGCTGCCCATACCGTATGCACTTTTGCACCTCTATACATCAGAGATGCTGGCTTTTGAACTGAAAGCTGATGACACGCTGGAAGGTCTCCCTCCTCTTTAGCCCGGAGGACACAGCATCCGTGATTTCCAACAAGACTGTCAATGGACTCATCTGACCATAGAACACTTTTACACTTTGAAACGGTCCATTTTAAATGAGCCTTGGCCCACTTGGCACTTCTGGACCATGTTCACATATGGCTTCCTTTTTGCATGATAGAGCTTTACTTGGCATCTGCAGATGGCACAGCGGATTATGTTTACCGACAGTGGTTTCTGGAAGTATTCCTGGGCCCATTTAGTAATGTCAATGACAGAAGCATGCCGATGAGTGATGCAGTGTCGTCTGAGGGCCCGAAGACCACGGGCATCCAACAAAGGTCTTCGGTCTTGTCCCTTACGCACAGAGATTTCTTCAGTTTCTCTGAATCTTTTGATGATGTTATGCACTGTAGAAGATGGAGATTTGCAAAGCCTTTGCAATTTGATGTTGAGGAACGTTGTTTTTAAAGTATTCCACAATCTTTTTACGCACTCTTTCACAGATTGGAGAGCCTCTGCCCATCTTTACTTCTGAGAGACTCTGCCTCTCTAAGACATCCCTTTTATGTTACAGACATGATGTCAATTAACTTAATTAGTTGCTAGATGTTCTCCCAGCTGAATCTTTTCAAAATTTCTTGCTTTTTCAACCCTTTGTTGACCCCGTGCCAACTTTTTTGAGACCTGTAGCAGGCATCAAATTTGAAATTAGCTCATTTAGTGGATAATTTTTTTTTTTTAATTCTCGGTTTAAACATTTGTTATGTTATCTATGTTCTATTGTGAATAAAATTTGAAAGTATTTTAGTTTTCATTTTATTCAAATAAAAAAAAAAATGACCCAACATTTGGAATTAGGGTTGTATGTGTTTTATCAAATATTAATATATATAAATTTTAGTATTGAGACACTATAATCGTTTTTTTGTATAATGTTTGTTTCTATAATGTGTTTTGTCATTTTAAGTAGTAGTTTTTTTTTTTTTTATATGTCTACATAGTTTTCATTCATTTTTATTTCAGTTGTAGTTTTAGTTATTTTCATCAAGATAAACAAGAAGTTAATAAAAATAAGAAATATTGCCTTTGCTGTAATGAAAATGTTTTTTTAAATATATATTTTATTTCAGTTAACATTTATTTCAAGCAATGAAAAATGTTTTTATGGTTTTAATTTTAGTTAGCTATAATAACCCTTGTGCTTACTTTGAAAAATAATTATATTGTTATTTCATTGTTAATAAAATTATAAAATTATATTGTTTAAATTTAAACATGTATTTGCTTGTATTTAAATATGTATCTGATCTATTCTCAGATTCTGGAGCTGGTTGATTTCAGAGTGACGGAAGGCCTTACGGATCTGCGCCTGTTTGCTGTAGTGGCCAGTTTGGCCCAGAAAATAGCCACACTCGAGTGAGTCAGCAGGCCAAGCATTGAACATACACAACAGCGTTAGAAGAGGAGTCACTGACCTTCCATAAATATTCACGGCCAGTTCATAAGTGTTTGTGTCTGTAGGACCAAAAATTTGTATATCCGTTTGTAGCGTCTGTACCATTCGATTGTCCAAAAATACAACTCACAAGAGCATGTGATATGCAATTGGAGGGTGACCCATGACAGCCTGGACGGTTGTGTGTCGTCTTGAAGTCCATTACTGTGATGAGGGTTTGGGGGCATTTGGCTGTGATGCTAGATTACAGCCCATATGCCAGAAATTCCCACACACAGGCTCTTTCATTCCCGCTCACTTTTTTTAGGATCTTTAACAGCTTCCACTCAACGCAGGGGCCCATTCTGGGTTTCCTGGGTTATGTGTGCGGGGGGATTTGGGGTCACGCCTCTTCGCTGATTTACGGCATTGCTCTTTAAACGAGTGAGCGATGCCTTTTCCCTGCACTAGTGGACAAATGAAACAAATGAAAAGGAACAAGGGTGTTTCTTTGGAATGGACACAATAGGGACATTTATGTGCTTTAACCTTTTCCATCAACCTCTTCTGAACCCTGATATGGATTTGACCCCATTCATTAGCTGATATACACCCATGTTCACTCATTACAGTGGACATAACACTCATAGAATGACAAAATCCAGTGCCTTGACTGCCTGTCCAAAGTCGCTCCTGCCACCTTTTGCTCTCGCCATCTGTCTGTGCTTTGGCACTTTCTCCCAGAGCTGGTCATGTGATTAACCACCACATTTCCATACAGAGGTTGATAACAGTGATTTCCTCTGCCTGTGTGTGTTTTTGTGCATTGGAAGCATAGGTAGAAACGTCCTGGGTAGGCTGCATGTGGCCTGAGCTGTCCGCAGGTTCAGTTCCAGTGACGAGAACAGTAAATCTGTGGCTTAATTGGACTGAAACTGCGAATGTCAAACAACTGCGAATCACTGCGTGACTCACTGCACCAATACAAAATGAAAAAACGGATAGAAACCTGAAACGACCTCTTTTAGTATCCCGCCTGTATCTCTCCTTCGCACTCTCTGACCCAGTCCAAAACATAAACACACTTACCGCCAAAACCGGCTTGTCAAAACAACTCCGTCCGTCCACCCAAACTTTAAGTGGGTCACCCATCCCTCCCCTCCAAAAATCCAACCATATCTTGCAACCCCCCAGCCAGAACCACCAAAACTTTGGCAATTACGTAAGCGTGAGGACCGCGGTGATGGGGCGCAACAATAGAAATGGGTTAGAGCTGCTATTATCCTCCTCTCTGTCTCTGGCGCGCTCTCCGTTGCCCCGGCTATTATCCATGCTGCAGTTTGGGCTCTTTTTCTGCAAACCAAGTGCAATTAATGATCATTAGCTGGCCTGTCTCCCCTCATTCCCATCAAGCCCCCCTGCTTCACCACAACCCCAGGCGAACGGGCCAATAGCAGTTAGTCTGAGGGTGGCATACCAGCAGCTATTCTCCTCACAGCATGCTTTCTGAACGGAGGGGCTCGTTAGCACGGGGGATGACCACTGCTGAGCCACACGCTGGACAGTGGAGCTCTGTCCCGACTGAATAGCCACTGCCTCTGAGCAATTATCCCAGTGTGTGCGCGTGCAAGTGTATATTTGTGTTGGTGTGTGTTAGTCACATTGCTCCAGAGCATGTCCCCTAAACACCCTCCTCACACTGGGGCAGTTTTTTTTTTTTTTTTTCATCCGTTATACTGGCGGGTTGGGATCATTGTTTTAGGGGACAGCCCATAATGAGCAACCACAATGGGCTCAGAACACTTTAGCATCATTGTCCCCCCCACCAAAACCCAAAACAACGCGCCACACGATTAGGCCCCGCTGGAAAAATACCCGCCAAAATACAAAAAACATTTACCAGTTATCCTTGTATAACCCCATCATCATCTGTCATTTAGTGAAAAAAATAAATAAATATATATGTGTATATATATGTATATATATATTTATTTTATTTATTTATTTATTTTTATATATATGTGTGTGTGTGTGAAATAAATAATAACTTACTAATTCATTATAATTATATAATAATAATATATTATAAAAATTAAATATAAAACAACTGATATTGATATGTCATAAAATGGTAAAATAATATTTTAATAAATTATATGATAATTGTACAGGGATCAAACCAGTTATATATGTGTGATAAAATAATAACCTAATACAAATGCATATTTTTTAGAATAATTTTATATAAATTATTTATTAATTATTATTATTATTTGATCAAATATTAGTGTATAGAAATCTGAGAGACTTCTCTTTTAATTCACAGTGATTTCATGCGCTCCCTCATCAGCAAGATGGATTTCAAATCTCTGGAGATGAAGCTTTATAAAGCCAAGGTTTGTTTTCTATCAATGCTAATGGTATTTAGTGTAAAAAATTAACATCTGTCATACTCGCTAGCAAACTGTTCCTGATCATTTGGCAATTCTGTCCCTCTTTCTCCCTCTCCCTCTCTCAGTAGGAACTAATTACAGTGAAATAGAGACCATAAAACACTTTAAAGGCCAACTCAAACGCGGGCTTAGTAAAACTAGCTGTTTCCGTCAAGCGCCTTGCATGGTATTGAGAGCTGAAGTAAAAAAGAGAAATGGGTTTTTCTCTAATTTTTCCTTCAGCCTTCCCCCTCCCACGTATTCATGGATTACAGGCTGTAATCTCATTAAAGTGGCCGGCAGTGTACATCCAGTGCAGCGTGCTCTGTAATCAGGCAAAGACATACTGCTCATCTCGGATAAAGCAGAGGTATAAGGTGGCCATTCAGCAGCAAGACCCGACCAGGCCCATTGAACAGAGAAGGCCGGCTGCTGAAAAGTGTGGAGACTTAAAAGTTGATGGCGGAGGTTGGGGAAACTGAGCCCCTGCCCGGTCTTGGGGTTAGGTGGAGAGGGGAGGCTAATTACAGAGTGAGCTAGGCTTGAATTGTTATTGAGCGAGAGGAGAGAGGAGTGGGCACTTTGCCAGGGGATTACAGGACACACACATATACACACTCACTTTTAGTCATTACCTAGGATGCATTTAACTGTGCAAACAGGTGCACTCACAGAAGAGTAGGAAAAGGCCGCTGTAACTTGAGCCTCCTCAGACACACGTGTGAACCGAGCACACGCTTTCACGCGCACACACAAACACACAGGTTATACTGACATCAGTGCCCTGACTATCTAGAAGTGTGCAATAGGTGATGACTTGGGCCAAATTAATGTATTCACAAGGGATTTGCACATGTGGATGGAGGGTTATATGTATGGACTGATGCTGCTGTGTACCACAAGTTAAAGCCTGGAAAAAAACTAAACTCGACTATATATATATATATAATTTTTTTTTTTTTTTTTTTTTTCTTTTTTTTAGTACTGTCAAATGATTAATCACGATTAATTAATGTTTTTGTTTATGTAATATATGTGTGTGTACCATCTATATTTATTATGTATATACATTCATGGAATAGATATTATATTAACTGATACTAACCTGAGTATGTATGCTTGTTCTACAGCAGTTGTTCTTGTTCTTGCTGGAGGCCCAAACAGGGGGCGCTGTGGTGCCAGAGGGCTGCATTGGAGCAGAGCAACTCCTAGTGGAGCTCAAGGCAGGGGGCATCAGACCTGAGCATGAGGCATCTGTGAGGCGGGAACTTCGCAATTTGCGCTCCCTCGATCTCCTCGACTTCCTCGCTCACCTGCCTCTCTTCATCCTCATTCATAACTCAGTTATCGCCAACCCCTTCGATGACTCCAGTAACCTGTGATGGTATCAACAACAACTGTTTGCACCAATAGTTAGGCCATATTAACATCAAAATGAATACATATTTTAGATACATATGTATGACAAAAGTTTGGGGCTTGAAGGATTTTTTATGTCTTTGAAAGAAACTCTTTTGCTCACCAAGGCTGCATTTATTTTATAAAAATACAGTTACAAAAAAAGTTTAAAATAAGTGTATTATATTTTAATATATTTTAAAAAGTAATTTATTCCTGTGATTCAAAGCTGAATTTTCAGCAGCCATTACTCCAGTCTTCAGTGTCACATGAACCTTCAAAAATAATTTTAATATGCTGATCAAAAATACTTCAGTATTATGTTGAAATCAATTGTGCCGCTTAATATTTTTGTGTATTTTTTTTTTTCCCCCACAAAGTTGGTTTGATTAATATGAAGATTGAAAGAACAGCATTTCTTTTAAATAAAAATCTTTAATGACACTATAAATGTTTCATTATTGCTTTGATTTTAATTTCTTTTTTTAATTGACCCCAAACTTTTTAACAGTAGTGTATATTAGAATATTACATAACTAAAATTATTATAATCATATAAATTATATTTTATGTATAGTATAGGAAATATATATTTTATACATTTAATTTCATACATTTATTTGTGAAATTAATATACTCAATTTATATCTTAATTTATACTCATACTCTATTTCACCAAAAAATAGGGCATAGATTTCAGTTACTGCGCAAGACTGAGCTGTCGCTGCTGAACATTAGCAGAGTGGAGAGGAGTGCTGTCTGTGGTACTGAAACACTTTTTGCATTGCACTCTTCAGGGCCAAAGTCAAGCAGCTCATATTTCATGCAGGTTAGAGCTTTTATTAATGTCATTTGCAATTCGGCATACAGAGAGTGAAAAGTTTGCTCGGTGTGGTCATCAAACATCCAATTGTCACTGATAATCACTCGCCAAACCTGCAGGACTCAGTAGGGGAATGGGAAGAGAAGAGCTTTGACAAGCATAGAGAGCACCGTCACATTCAGAAGTAACAAAAGTAAGCATTTGTATAAGAAAGAGGAGACGGGGGGGGGTCGAGGTAGAGAGAAAAACAGAGAACGACCGGTCTCATTTAGCCTAAAGAAATGGCCACAGACATTGGACAGTCGTGAAAAGCTTTCTGGGCACTCATGAGGAAGTGAGTGCTGTCTAACAGTCTGCGTCTTTAGATTTACAAAGTCTGTAGAAGAAGTTGAGAGGCAGCACTTTCAAAGAGAATGAAAGGAGGCTGGAGAGGAGTGATAGCAAGAAGTCCCCATGAATTTCAACAGGGAGAACATCAGAGGGGCCCGGATCACTAATCAGTGTGGGTTACATGCTGCCGCTCCTGTTCTATTCAGGCGTGGCATAATGAGGAGGCAACATTCTGCCACAATGGGATGGACACGCGGACGGGCTCGAATGGGCTGTGCACACTACACACACTGCATTGCTTGCTACCGTTCCCTTGGACACAGTTCAGATTGGGCATGAATAGTTTGTAAAGGGAATTGGTAGCTTGTATTTTCAGGTTAACCACGAAGTGCATTCAAACTAGGTCAATGGAAAAGTTTCAGCATGAAATTCACATTGCTTTTTATGGAGACTGTGTTCAAAAACAGAGAAAAAAAAAATAAAGTTGTACAAATAGAAGTTGTACAAAGATTAGGTTATTGAAGTACATTTTACAAGAACAAAATACTATTTTAGTTTTTCTACCACAAAATTTAATGTTACTTGCTGTGTCTTTGTAATTGTTTCTAGCAATTTCTGAGTGAAAATTGTTTATTCACCCATTTTTGTTCAGATTCCTGCAATGTCTCTTGATTAAACAAGTTCCTTGAACAAGCTTACTGGAGGGAAGCCACAGACCTGAACGTGATATTACATTTTCTATAGCCTAATCTTTCACCAATGAAATATGAGCTCTAATCTTTCACCAACAGACACAAGAGGCCAGAAAATCAAGTGGAAAATGTGCTTTATCCATGTGAGAGATACTGATTTATTGATTTTTTTCAGGATTGAGAGCAACAAAAAAAGCAGTGCCTCTCTTCCCAAATTAATTTCACACCAGATAAATATGAAGCTCTAGCTATTGAAATGTAACTGACAAATGGGTCCAGTACCTTACAATAAGACGGTGCTTGGTCAAGCGTCTGATGGATAAGCACAAAAATTGATTTCCTGAGCAATTGACAGTTCAGACCCTTCCAATTTAGATGGTGGTTTAACATGTCATAGACGTTGTGTCACAGTGAATCACACAGTCGCAGGGAATTCTGGGACACCTGACTGTATTTTGGGGGTTTCCACAGCAATTCCGCTGAAGAACCGTTTTGGGTTCCACAAAGAACCTTTCAGTGAAAAGTTCCAAAACTATTTTTTCTTAATGTGAAGAATATTTACATAAAACGACCTTTTCCACTAAAGAACAAGGAAAAAGTTTAATGGATGTTAAAGATTCTTCATTGATCCATGGATGCCTAAGCTTTACTTTTAACAGTGTATCTTTTTAAAAACAAAATGTAGATACTCTTTTTGGCTCATCTGGACCTGTGACACGCTAAAATAGTTTTTTATCTTTTACCACACTTGCTAGACCCTGCCTGGTCGTGCTAGTTTAAAATAAAAACATCGTTTTGAATCTAAGATAAGCGTAAAACTTTGGCTAATTGAAAAGCTGGGGTACTTCGTCGTACCCTAAACAAAGCTCGTCTACGTCCGTCTGGAACATGTTTTCTTCTTCTTCTGCAGCACCTGCCTCTTGTGTACAGCCTTCGCTTCCAGACGCTGTGTGTTTAAAGGGACAGTTGTTGAGTGCGTGTCGCGAGTTGCTGTCAGAAAGGCACACGCGCCTTCAGCCGACTCCACTCGAGCGCCACACGCACACAGAGCCTTTCAATTCATTACAGCAGGCACGCGCCCGCCCCGCGCGCGCACACTTTACCTGTCAAACTCCACGACTCTGACTTATTTATGCTTAACTTAACAAAAAGTGTTTTTTACTGAATAAGTTTGAATATTGGGTCAGTGACGCCACGTTTGCATTTTCAAATCGTTTTACGTGTTTCTTAAAAACGCAAGAGACTGTATATGATGAACATGTTTGCAATTTCTGATTTAAAAGTTATTTAGATTTTTTTTTTTTTTTTTTTTTTTTTTGTGAGGCGTAAAGTAGAAAATGTGTTGGTGGTTTAACTGTCCAGAGGTTTTAAAAAAAGAAATAAAATAGCAAAAAAATCTATTAAGAACTATCGTGCCCGGTGCGTTTCTCATATATTTCTCAGTATTTAAACGATCTTATTTTAAATGTTAACATTAATAGAAGCAAATATGTTACCTTTTTAAACTCTAACTCTTTGATTACTTGTTCCTGCACGCTCTCTTTCTCTCTCTCTGCCATGCTCACCCTAAAAAGTGTGAGTAGGGTGAGCAAACACTATGCTTATTTTCCCAAAGTGCTGTCTTCTCCAAATTGGCATTCATTATGAGCGCAGTCTGTGAAACGGTCCAGTATTCTGGTCACGTCTCCTCCTGCCTGACAACAGGCAAACTGCTGAGGGTTAGCAGGCTTATCACTTCTGTTGCCCATAAAAAAAAAGAATATGTGCAACGAAAATCTACACTTGACTGTGTTTTTATAGAACTGCTTGAAGATAAAAGTTTGCAGCACACAAAACAAACTCAAGAAAACACATTTATTTTAGAAACTTTTATTATGAGACTAAACTGTAGAAAATATGGAGATAAGGCATATTCTTATTTTCTGAGATGCAAAACCCAGCATTGTAAAGGCAAAGTGGAACAGGCAGTGTGGAGACACAAAACACCTCCGTTTGGACAATAGCTGCATAACCTTTGATCACTCCGTGTCATATTACCATTGCAATTATTATTCCTATTAATAAGACACGTTGGTGTTGAAATTTAAACTCTTAAACTCCTCTAAAACCTTCACGACCGTAAAGGGAATTGCTAGCTGCAATGCACTTGAGACTAGAAGTCTGAATAAGCGAGAGGTAATGAGCAATTTACGGCAGGCTATAGGTCAAAAATAGATACATATTAAAATGAATGTGTACAAAAACATCTATAAATCTCTTACATACAAAAATAGCTTAATATATTTTAAAAAAACAACATGTTTTATACAAATAGAACTTCATATAATAAAATTCGCCAAGTTGGAAGCATATTAGAGTTGTGAGAGGGGTCAATCAGGGCAAACCTTCTTTGATTACATTAGCATAGGTAAAAGAACAACGTTTGCTTATTGTTGTTGTTTTTTGTATATAGCTATGCCACAGTGTCGTGGAAAGTCATTTTAAAAATAGATTTCTTGGGCGAATGCGTTGGAAGGACTGGACTCCCGCTCTTCCCTTTTAGTCCTTTGGCTCTTTGACACTCGGGACCCGCGGTTTGCCGGTTTGTATGGGCCATCTCTGGGTGTGGAATCGAGTCTATCCGAACCGGACTGCAGCGCAAACGCAGTGCTTTTGTGTTCTTGGAGGACATCCGAGTTCCTCCCAAGCGAGTGCTGCGATTTTTAGGTATTTCCTAGAAAGAGAACGGGACATGGTGAGTATTTTGCATAAACAACAGAATCGTGAAAACACAATAATAGCGGCGATAAAGATGATTTTAATTCATACGAACCTTCCTTTCGCGAACGTTCAAAACCAATTGGTGAAGTCCAGGAGCTCTTGTTCTTCTGGACTCAGAGGGTCGTAGGAGCCCTCATCTGATGAGTAAGAGGACACAGGCGAACCGGCCATAGAGTTCATGTCATTAGAGTAGTTTTGGGAGATGGTGGGTGACAGGACGCCGGACTGGAACGCCGCGCTCACCGCGTCATGCTCATCCAAAAGCTGCTGGAGCGCGCGGATGTACTCCACAGCCGAGCGCAGCGTCTCCACTTTGCTCATCTTCTTGTTCGCCGCTCCGTTGGGAACATGTTCGCGGAGAGTAGCAAAGCCGTTGTTCACCAGCTTTACCCGGTTGCGTTCTCTCTCGTTCCGCCTGGCCACCGCGTGCGGCTGCTGCTGGGGCAAGCTGTACCCGAAACCGGCGAAGTTGAGCCTCCTTTTGCACCGGAGCAGCTCGGGAGAGGATGAGCGCTGCCTCTTCGTCTGCTTCGATGCGGACTTGTTGCTGCACTGGCTGTCGGTCGGACTGAGTTGGATGCTCTGAGATGCAAAAAAGCAGGCAGGTGGCATGAACTGCTGCTGGTTTACGCTTATTTCCATCTTGGCAGTGATGTCCAGTGGCCGTGCGTCTTGCTCGTGGCGTTCACGTGTGGCTTCAATGGGCAGGGGTGCACCGGACTCTTGACCTGATCTGAGTTGTGCGATGGAAACAGCGCGGCCTTTTCAATACGCCGGCGTCCCGCCGCGCGTTCCTCCTGACCACGCCCCCCGAGATGCGCTTGCTTTGCGTACGCCGGGCGCGTGCCGCTCCTGCCACTGAGTAAACAACTTCTTGTAAAGAATGACTAGAGGTGTTTTTCGGTTATGACAAGTGTTTGTCGGAGAACAAACACACGCACACACTCAACTTCGAGCGGCAATAAAGGCATAACATGACCTTGTAAAATTGAACAACGGCGCGCTTCGATTTTTCTTTAGGGCGCTTTGAGAAACGAATAATTAAACTTGAGATTCGAGAGTCGTTTAAAATCACGGAAAAAACTTGAGTAAAATGTAAGAACGATGCATGTTGACTGCATTTGCTACTAAAAACCATGAAATTGTTAAAAAAGACTAGTTTTCACAATTAAACCGGCCATTAAACAACATTAATAGAAAAAAAATAAACAATAAAAATTTGATAAACACAAAAAATTCATAGAAATATAGGTTAGATAAATAAAGGTAAGCTAAAATATCTAACTATTGTTCACCAACAAATAACATCATTAATGATACAAATGTAACATTTAAAACATGTGACAACTTGCCCCGACTTGGCATTTATGACAAAATAGGATCTGTAGTTTGGAGGACAGAGGGTTTGAAGTGTTTGAAATCAACATAGTTTAACATTTTATTTAATCACATTCGAATCCTGCTTTAGTAAGCTTATCAAATAAATCAGATCTTAAGCAAATATAGCAAATCATTTGTAACCGCTGTTGTGGTTCATACGAATCCATTCAGGAGTAAATAAACTCATTCAAAGCACTTTGCTTTCATTGGACTCAGGTGTAGCTTGGTTATGAATCCACACTCGTCACAGTAATTGTTATACTGTTAACGCGTTACAGCCATGTAATATTGTCCCATATAGGGAATCTTTGTCTAGATGAATTCGGCCAGTCATTATTAGAAATCATCACAGCTGGAAGGGCGGAACTGATGGGTTATTCTGTGGACGCGCATTAAGAAAAGCTCCTGACACCTTATTCACTCTATTTACTTCACGTATATCTCTCGATTAATTTCGCCTCTTTCTTAGCTCACGATAATGGCACATTGCTTTCAACCAACTTTGTTTGAATGACTTTGCCTGCGCCAGTTTTGTGTGTGCGCACGATGCATGTGGAGTGGAGAGGGAGGGGGGCAATAAATTGTGTAATTTCTCTCAGTTGGCTGAGGCATTCAAGATCAGCCCAGCATTCAGGCACCCAGCCCCCTCCAACTTTCCTTTCTCTCCCTCTCTCTTTTCCCCCCTTCTCCTTTCTTAGCGCAGCAAGGGCGTTTAGAAAAGAAGCGTGGGTTCTATTCACTCCGGCAGGGACTCTCTGAAACATATCCACCATGCTCTCTGTCAGTGCATTTGCAGAGTCCAATTAGCGTTTTGTAAGCCCCTCTTTCTTTCATGATACTCTAGGCTTCGGGAAGGTTCCAGTCATTCCCGAGTGTAATAATTAATATGACATCTGGGCGTCTGTATTCCTATTGAAACACCTCTGTCTGTCTTACAACTCGGAGAATATAATAAAATAAAAACAAAACAAATCCATACAAAGCCGTTTGTTTTCTCCCATAAACCCGGGTTTGATATGCAGGATTATATTTCAATTTGTTAGCTGTTAAAACTACATTGTAAAGTTGTTGTTTTTTTGTTTGATCATTTCAATGACTATCTGTCCCAGGAACTGTCCCACTTTAACCCTGCCTGTATTTATCTTGTACATTTCTGTAAAATAAATAAATAAATAAAGATTTCCCACTTTGTTGTAGACCCCTTGATGTAAAGAAACTCCCCTTTAAGGCAAAGGCCAGATGTGTTGGTCATATCAGCCATTGATTAATTTCATTTAGCTTGAATACGTGCATTAGCCACCATGCCTTGATCTGTTTTTGTGATAATATTTATATACAGAGGGAGTCTACTGTATCCTAACTTTACCTTACCTGATAATATCTGCAGGTGTTGAAGGGGAATGGTGTCCAGATGTTCATTTTTTGCTGTTGTGCACTTTGTTTGGACTTCGGCTCTTCATGGATCACATAGAGGCTTGGTCATGGGCCTATAGTCCCTGTGTAAACAGATATTCACGTACAATATTCTAATATTATCATATCCAGTGATCATAAAATATCTAATGTCAAGGTAAAGCCATTTCAGTAGTAGGGTTTTTGTTCAGTTTATGGATTTTTTGTACTTTTACTGTTGCCCTACTTATCTCTGGCAATTTAAATGGATAGTTTATGTACAATGAAAGAAAATGTGTTTGGAACAAAATAGAAGGTTCATAAATTGTAGACACCTACTGCCATCTAGTGGTGACATCATGAATGGTTTGTACAGACAGGGGTCAATACATTGATTTAAAGGTCATATTTGCTTCCAGAGTCTATGAACTTAATGCAGACTATACACTGTCTATGGGTGAATCCAATAAAGGGTGAAAAGGGGTGTTTGTCCCCCTAATTAAGACTTGAACCACAAAAAAGTCTAAAGGCAAAGTAGGGAAGTATACGAGTAGGCCTACATTTCGCTGGTATTTGAAAACGTTTCGTTATCCATAAAAGTGAAATTAGTAGAAGCGTATTTTTAACATTACCTGACGACAACCCTGGCAGTCACCTGAGGATGTAAACATAGCAACGGTAGGCCTACACTACTTTGACGTTTCTGTTGTGACACATCAGTACACAACACGACAAGCAAGTCACAAATAAATAATAAAAATAGTGTTTGTTTTAGAAATTATTTGACATAGGCCTAATTTACGTTTAGCTAACTGTGCAAGTGGCGCAAAGTAACATTTTGCGTCCCGCGAGACAATTTTCAACATATTATGCCAGGAAGCAAATCAATAAAAAACACTTTAAAAGAATACCTCTCTGAAATCAGTGTATAATATTGACGCTGCCACTTTCGCACACATGACCCAGTCCCAGTTCATTTATAGGCTATTTGGCGCCGCCGTGTGGTCATAAACAGAACATCAACATATAGATAGCGATGATTATTTATAACGGGATCCTGTATGTTTTTACAATCTTGAACACTAATACAACTATTGCATCAAGTAAGAAGAAAAACAAAACGGCTAAGTAATCGTTATGAAATGCTGACTTTGAACTCCATTCTCACTCACAACTCCCCCCTGCAAACTCTTTCTTATTGGATAACACAAACTAGATGCGCTGTGGTGGCAGCTTCCAAATATCCCAGGGGTTTATGGGCATCTCGTCTCGTGACACGCACACGGGACGTTCCAGGGGGTGTGGTGTCACGTGGTACTTTTAAATGCCTGGAGTTTTGGAGGGTAGCACAAACTGCACAGAAGCATCCAGCAAGTCGACATCACCTGAGGACTGAAGCAAGAATGGACGCTGGTCTCAGACAGATGAACGGGGATCTGGAGAGGAAGGTGAACAAACTTTACTCTAAAAGTCATTATATTGCAATATATTTAATTTACAATTATGCCATTTATATATATATGCATATATATATTTGTATCATATTATATAGCATGCAGTTTTATAGCATGTCCCCAACATTAGACATAACAAGAACAAAAACATGCAAACTAAGATGCAAATTAGATTTGGATAGGCCTATGTAATGTAGAAAAATCAAAATTAAAATTCTGTGTGGACCTAAAATTGTTCAATGACAACCCAGCTCATTCTTATTATTGTTAGACCTAACTGGAAATGTATTTCCAGACCATAAAACGAAGGCTAACACATTGTTAGAAGACTCCAGTGAACAGTTACTAATTTGTTAAAACTGATATAATTGTATACGAGCAGAAATATTGATCTGATGCTTTCAAAGAGGTCAATAATACAATAATTGTTGACTTTTTTACTTTTATATTTTGGATGTCCTGAGGTATTACTTTTTGTTCCTTAAAAAGTGTTAAAAAATAGGGGTGAACATTATGAAACTAAAACCTGACTCGCAGGAATGTGAGTGTGACTTCAGTCATGAGTTTTAAAGTCCTTCTGCTCAGTCACACACACACACACACACACACACACTTTTGAAGCTACATTAAGATCTCGCAATAGCTTTTATACCAAGTTAAGGATATTTATTAGAACCCTACACAAACCTGCTGATTTTATTTAGTTTGATGCAATATATGAGCATTTAGTGATTTATGGGCATTTATATTTTAATTAATTTCCATAGTGGGCAACTACTTACTTGCCTTGAAAGTTACTTATCGGTGGTTTACGTTTGGTAAAGTGTAATAGAGAGAGTTGCGTCCTAAAAAAATACACACAGTGATTGGATTCACAAGCAGCGATGGGTCATTCAGGGTCCCTTGGCACTATGGGAAAAGATTAACTAATGTTCATTTCAAAGGCCAAAGAAAGAAATGTGGACACTGATTAAATCAAACAAGTGCAAAGCCCTTAAAAAATGCCATTTGAAATGACGGTTCTGCACTCATTTGATATATGTTTATGACGATGAGTGCAACTGTTTGAGTGTCTCAACATGTGTTTGTTTAACAGGGCTCTCTGACCTCATCATACCTGGAAGAGCCATTAAACAAAACAGGAGTGGTGTCCTGCATCTTCTCTCTGAAGCAGGAAGTTGGCGCTCTTGTAAAAGCTCTAAGACTGTTTGAGGTTAGTGTCTTGACACAAAACATTAGAATTGCATAAGAAGAATTGTATAGAATTGCAGTGTCTCTTTGTATGTCCATTTTTCGCTGCTTATCGTACTCTCTCTCTCTAATATACACATTGCGTTTATCAAAAGCCAAAACGTGAGGGTCATGGACAGCGGATGATAGTGGGACATTTGTAGAAATGCAAAACACTGAACAGGACATATTTGCGGAAGATTAGGTAATGCTGTTGCCTTTGATAAAACAGCAAAGAAAGCTTTACCACACAGCAACGTGATATATATATTTATATATATAAAGGTGCTTTTGTTCTACTATATGCCAGAGCAAGAAAGAAAAAAAAACACATTAAAGCTTCTGTCAGATATGAAAACAGGGAGCTTCATGGAGGGGGGGGGGGGGGGGGGGGGGGGGGGGGGTTGTATACTTTTATTCAGCAATAATGCATTAAATTATTTTAATTATTAAAAAAATTCACCTTTGTCATCATAGAAAGTAATACAACTGTAAAATATATTAAAATTGAAAATAGTTATTATAAATCAATTACAATACTATTTCACAATATTACTGTTTTTACTGTGTTTTTGTTCAAATGAATGCAGCCTTGGCAAAAATACATGAAATGCATCTTACTGACCCTGAAGTTTTGTTTTGTATGATTTCCTTTTTGGTATGAATTCAGTAAATGTAAATAAACTAAAAAGGGCGAGACAAATCTTAAGGACATTGAAAAAACAACATTGTGACCTGTTCTTGTGAAGCATCTAGAAAAATCAATAATATCAACCAGAATTGTGTTTTGTGAGATGAAAGGATATTATACACATGCACACAGTGCACATGTCTTGTAATAATGCCAAGATTTCTTGAATCATCTCCAAAGTTCTTGTATCAACGTTCAGTATATTTTGTTTTGGGAAGTTTTCGACTGCCTACATGCAATGAAACGTGCTCCCAAGTAGATGACAGATTTCATTTACTGATTATATGGAAATTATTACATAAGCACAACATGTTGCGTATCAATATATGCTGTGCTTTCCTGAAACTCAGCAACTAAACTAATAAGCCTAAAATCTCTGGTGTTTTCGTGCAAGTGATTAATGGATGTGTGCCAACCATGCACCCCCTAATGACACTATAAAGATAAAAGCTCAGTCTGTGGATTCTGATTGGCTCTGCCATACCATCCTACTCCACCCCCTTTAAAACACCCCCTAAACACACCCCCTACTCTACCCCTCACCCCAGATACCCCGCACACACTTTCCAGCTTAATTTTAGCATTCAAAGTAATTTCCTGCAGCCTACACTGAATGTTTACTATTAGGGGAAAAGATGCTTTATGAAAGACTAAAAGCAACTATAATGGATGATTATAGTTATAATGAATAAGGGCTATTATTCTGAATTAGCTATCCAGCTCCAACAGCATATCTGATTATTTATTCTTAATTACTACAATTTAAATAGAAAATTAATTATTTAATAATTAATATAATGCAATTAGTTAATATGATTAATACCTTGTCAGGACAGTATAAAACGCAAACCAGAAATAAACAAATAGACAAGCAAGTATTATCAACTGGACCAAAGATTAACAGGGGCTTTGTAGCATTATACATATATAAAAAACATATGCAGACACTTGACAGAAACATTGACTGTTCTGACTGAACCCGTTGACTCTTTGAACACAATTATATTAACCCAGGGCTGCAAAAAATGCCAAGCATGCAGAAAAATAATGCAGTAATTCTCTTTTGAGTGTTAAAGGATGCAGATCCATATGGACTCAATCAGAACCACATGGACAGAGAGGGAAAATGTTGAAAAAGGACCAGAGGAGGTCTAAGGCATTGTAAACCTCATCCGCCTCCTCTACAGGCCTATAGCAAACAGCAATGGGTGTCCTCCCTCTATGTGTGTAAAAACATATAAATACAAACATGCTTTGGCTGAAACAGTGCAATTTGGTCATAAATATCCAAAAACACCCACTCTCCTATTGGCTGAAGAAAAGCTGCACATGTGATTCTCAGTTGCTGGCCTAATGTGAATGTGGCTACTGATGCACTACAATCATTTGTTAAATGCTACTTTAATTAGAAAAGAGAAGACTACACATAGGAGCCTATTAAATGCTCTTAATCATGTAATGTTCATGATACATGTTACACGTCTTCTAATTAATGGTAAAATCTTTGTATTAAAGTAGTCTGGGTGAAGAAACTCTGTAATTAAATAAATAATTGAATCACTCAGTCTAGAATGTAGCCGGACAACCTTAAAGTTGTAAGAAAAACTTTGTATCAAAGTTCAGTATATTTTGTTTTGGGATGTTGACTTTTCTACTGCCTACGTGCGATGAAACATGCTTTACTGAAACGTGATTTAATGTGCATACCCTTGTGTGCATTTATTTTTATTTTTTTTTTGCTTCCATTGTTCTCATTTGTAAATCGCTTTGGATAAAAGCTAAATGACTAAATGACTAAATGTAAATGTAAAGTTTTCTCCACAGTGCTGTATATTATTATTGATTTCATTTATTTATTTAGTTAGTTTTTATTCGAAGGACTGGCCTGTAGTGCCACCTAGTGTTTATTCACTAAATGCATTATAGACTAACTAAACATCAAATTTATGTTGAAAGCTAAACTGTTATTATCAGATTATCAAACATACTAATAGAGCAATATATAAATATATATATATATATATATATATATATATATATATATACTTTTAACTCTCTTAAAAGTTATAAAGTCAGAGTAAATAAATATTTGTTTTATTCACTCTAAATGTGACCCTGGACCACAAAACCTTAAGACTTAAGGGTGCATAGGTTTATTTGTAGCAATAGCCAAAAACACATTGTATGGGTCAAATGATCAATTTTTCTTTTATGCCTAAAATCATTAGGATATTAAGTAAAGATCATGTTTTGTGAAGATATTTAGTAAATTTCCTGTAAATATATCAAAATGTACTTTTTGATTAGTAATATGCATTGCTAAGGATTTCATTTGGATAAATTTAAAGACGATTTTCTCAGTATTTAGATTTTTTTTGCACCCTCAGATTCCAGATTTTCAAATAGTTGTATCTCGGCCAAATATTGTCAGATCCTAACAAACCATACATCAATGGAAACTATAAACTGACCCTTATGACTGGTTTTACAGTTTTTACAAAAAAAAAAATTGTGTGTGTATATCTCACTAATACATAAATAACTTGTAGTATTGAATAATTGTAAGTTATGTAATATAATGCAGCATTGTGTACGTTACATGTATGTACTTTGCAGGACAAAGGCATTAACCTGACCCGCATTGAGTCCCGTCCATCACGCAACAACAAAGAAGAATATGAGTTCTTCATCAGTGTGGATCAGGCCTCCTCTCAAGCTCTAGATGAAGTTGTTGATGGTCTGCGCACACAGATCAGTGGCCAAGTTCATGAACTGTCTCGCAACAAACAGAAAGACACAGGTGAGACAGTCTGATGAATAACTCATCACTCCCTAATGAGAAATGATGCTTTATTAACAAAGTTCGGGAGGAGCACGTTCAGGTAATTAACCTAATTAACACGAGAGGAGAACAATCAGTAATCAACCCAGTTAACAAGATAAGAGGTGTGTATATATACACAGCAGACTTATCTCTGTTTATTGGCAGTTTTCCAGCATCCCTCCGCCACCCCTTCTCCGCACTTACAACTATTACTGTCCTATCCTGTAGGATATATCCTGTATAACTCTGGGTTCGGGACCAAATTCCGAGCTCGGAGCCCTCCCCTCGGACAGCACACCAAATACACATAAACTTTATTGTATTTATTATATGTAAGTGTGAACTCGTGAAAAGAAATAAAAAGCTGCTACAGCATTTCAAGGTCAGGCAGAAACACCACAAGAGATTGAGAATAGGATGGTATAGAATATGAAGAACAGAAATAGAACACATGCTGTAATCGTTCATAAATGTCACTGTGGAGATGGATGAAAAAGGCCTTAGCACTCTGCTTCTCTTATGGTTGTTTCCAGAATTACATTAGTTTAGTTTTTGAGGACAAACAGACTCATAGAGATAGACTGAAATGTCTTGTTTCTATTCAAGAGTCAGTTCAGCAGGGTGGGGGTCAAAGTTCAATACAAAGACTGACAGACCAACAGACCCAATTACAATTTCCCCCTTATACAATAAGAAAACACAGAGCAGGGGACATTTATGGATATTTATGTCCGATGAGGAAAACCAGTAAAGGTCTTCGGTTCTTGGCCTTTTGTTCAGACCGCCTCAGGCTGGTTGCTGAACTCTGTTCTGATGGCTGGACCTCCAAAGAGCTTAACTGTCATAAATCTAGCTGCTGCAGAGCAAGATTTAGCCTCATAGCCTGGACTGCGTTGTCACCCTCTGGCTTATTCACCACACAATGCTTTCTGTTTACTACTGTGTCATCCATCTCTGTTAGCATGCCAGCGTAAGCGACTACAGCATTCGATATTAACAAGTTCACATATTTAGAACTTAGTGCATTAATCTCAATTTAAAAAAGAGAAGGGAATACTTTCAATATAAATCTAAGGGTCATGTAATTCTGAAAGGGTTAAAAGAGGAGGGCAGCCCTTTTTTTGATAAAGCACTTATATAATTTGTTATATTCAGAAATGTGTTAGTTGAGTTGTAAAGTTGTCTAAAAAGTTAGCATTTATTCTTATGAAATGCATTGCCCCACAGATTTACACTGTAAGTACATTACTGTGAAAAATGTTCACTTAAATGTAAGGAGTGTACACTTCAAATCTTAAAAGTATATATTTAAAAAATTGTACTTGCAGATAATGTAATATTATTGAAATAAAAGGCCACCTATTTGTACATAAAGAGAGAATACTAGTATCGGTTGAAATGTTTATTTTGTAATAATGTTAAATTAAAAGTTGCACTTCAAAGTACTCTTTAAAATATTTTGTTGTGTGTTTAAAAAAGTACACTTATTTTAATGTGTTGACTAGCATACTAAAGCACATGTAGATTACTTGATAATAATTTGAACTGTCGTGGGTTATTGCATTAAATTTACATTATTTACATTACATTATTATTCAATTAAAAGTTAATATTTTAATATTTTAAATATGCTAAATTGCATCTTCATATTTACATGTGTAATTACAAATATATTTAAATACAAATATATTTAAAAGAATACATACTGTATATATTAAGTATTTTAAATTAAGTGTATTTTAGTTTAGCATAAATGGTTGTCAATACATTCACTATTACCCTTTAACCATATTTTATATATAGTAGAAGTAATTATGAAATTACATATAAAGATACATTATCAATTTTCAACTTTGTTTCAACTTAAAATAATTTGTTACCTTGCTGACTTAAAATTTTTTAGTTCTGTCAACTTGAAATTTTAAGATACTCAATGTAAATATAAGGGACAGCTGGAATATTTTAGTTGACTAAACTAAAAATTTTAAGTCAGCGGGGGTAACAGATTATTTTAAGATGAAAAAACAATTTTTCTTTTTTTTCTTCTTTTTTTACAGTGATTACAGCAGTTAGCTACAGCCCCCAAATTCAGCATTCAAGGAGTACAGATATTTGCCCCAAACACAATGAAATATTTTACTTTTGTGAAACTTTGTTTGTTTTAGTCTGCGTGCTGCTTGATGACACACAATATTTCATAAAAAGACTTCTTATCACTGTAAAAAGTGATAAGTTGACTTAACTTAAAAAAATTGAGGAAGCCCGTTGAAAAAAAGTATAAGTTAAATGAATTGTCAATTGTCACTTGACTTTTTTTTCAATTATTATTTACTTAATAATTTTAAGGCAACGGCTTTCCTCAATTTTTTAAAGTTAAGTCAGCATCACTTTCACAAAATGGGTCAATTTCATTTCATTTAATATAAATTTAAACTATAATACATTTTCATTTAATTAAATTATGTGTCTGAAAACCTTACATTCTGTATTATTTCTGTTTACATATTATTTATTTTAAAAGTGTTAAAATTTACTTTTAGTTTTTTTACAAGGATAGACACACTAAGTCAAATATGATGTCAACAGAGCTTAAATTGTATGGATTACGTAATTAATTATTCAGTCATTGACCATAAACATTCTTCCTTCTTTCCCTCTCATCAAAAGTTCCATGGTTCCCCAATGACATCCAGGACTTGGATCGTTTTGCCAATCAGATTCTCAGCTACGGGTCCGAGCTGGATGCAGACCATCCTGTAAGACACTATGTGTGTGTGTTGTGTCTGTTTTTGAAGTGACCGACTGTATGATCAGAGAAAAGAGCGAAAGTGAGTGTGAGAGGAAACTTCTTCATTTTTATTTCAAACGCATGCGTGTGTGTGTGGGTGTATTTTGAAAGATGCATAGTTGGTCCATGCGGCACTAAAAGCCCACAGTCACAATCTGCATCACTCTCTATTCTAATGGAAACGGACGGGGGCTCTCAAATTGATGTCATCGCTTTAATTGAGCCCCTGTAATTATAAATAATTGCCCCTTTCCAGCCGTCATTAAACTGAAATGCATTCATCATGAGCAGCAAACACTCTACAAAGGCTTCATTTGAATGAGTCTCCTCCATGAGACTGAGTAACACTGTCAAAGGCTACTGAGAGATCAGAACTAGCCATAGATCCACTTTCTTTAACGTCGCTGTCATTCGCAGGGCTTTACGGACCCCGTGTACCGCGCCAGAAGGAAGGAATTTGCTGACATTGCCTACAACTACAGACAGTAACTATTCCCCTCACTGTTTTCTCTTTCTCCCCACACACTTTCCCATGGGCTACAGGGATAGTCTAGTGCTTTCCCTTTTGTTTTGTTGTGCTTTCTATGGAAAATTACTCCTGCTGCCTAACAAAAGGGCTAAATTACAGGGTCCCAGCACAGTCCGGAGCGCCGGGAGCTTTGTCATCATAATTGAGATGCATTATTCACACGGCCACTACAAAGGGCAAGAGCGTTGAATGCTACGCCCCCTGAGGAAGCACACATTTACATACATGCTCCATCAATAATAACACCACTCATCACTATATGACATATATATGACGTGCAGGCTATAGAGTTTATGCTTAAAACCCCCTTTTTAGGATGATTTGGGTATAAAAATATAATGGGACCCAAAAAATGTTTGTATACTTAAAGGGGAAGTTTACACATATTTAAAAATTTTGTCATTATTTACTCACCCTAATGTCACCCCAAAACTGTATGATGTTATTTCGTCTGTGGAACACAAAAGAAGATCATTTTGAAAAATGTTTCAACCATTTTTATTCATACTGTGAAAGTCAATAGGGTTCAAAACAGCAGAACAACAAAATACTAATACAATTTTAAGTATAAATTAAAATAGTTGAGTTCTTTTCAATTGTAAAAATGCTTCAAAATATTACAGTTTTACTATATGTTTAATCAAATAAATGCAGCTTTGGAGAGTAAAAGACACTTCTTTAAAAAAAAAAACATTTAAAAAAATTGAATATATATTTTAAACAAATATAGCACAAGTATGCTTTTCAAGCAAAGTATATCTCAAAATACAGTTTGTTAGATTTAATGTATACTGTTCAGACAAATGTATTTGAATATATTGTGTCCTAAAACTGAACTAAGCATCCCTCTTCTCTGTTAGTGGACAGATTATTCCACATGTTGAATACACGGCTGAAGAGAAGGACACATGGGGAACAGTTTTTCGAGAGCTGAAGACTCTGTACGCAACACATGCCTGTCGTGAACACAACCGTGTATTTCCACTGCTGGAGAAGTACTGTGGGTACCGTGAGGACAACATCCCGCAGCTAGAGGACATCTCACGCTACCTGCAGTGTAAGAGCTGCTTTAAACTCAAATACAGTCAGGTGAAGGGGATGTAAAAAATTAAGATTGTGTGTAATTAACTGAAACTGTTAACTGTAGTGTGTAATTAACTGAAAGAAAAGAAAAGAATAACTTCTACACTTCTACATATCTCACCCTTTCTTGATTTCTCAGCATGCACAGGTTTCCGTCTGCGTCCCGTGGCCGGTCTCCTCTCCTCGCGTGACTTCTTAGCTGGTCTCGCCTTCCGAGTGTTTCACTCGACACAGTACATTCGCCATAGCTCCAAACCCATGTACACACCTGAACCGTGAGTATACAGACCAAGAAGTTGTTAGAGAAGTGTGAAAAGTGATCAAAGGAAAAAAATAAATGTGGATTTGTTTCCTCAGGGACATCTGTCATGAGCTCCTGGGTCATGTCCCACTGTTTGCTAACCCAAGTTTTGCCCAGTTCTCACAGGTTTGAATATAATATAATATACTAATATTATTATCATATTAATTTGAATGAAAGAAGTGAAATTTATGATATACATATGTAATTTTGTAACATTTATTCTCACAATTCTGACACGTTTTTAAAATAAATTATATATATATATATATATATATATATACTTGCAATAATGAGGAAAAAAAATCTGAAATTCAGAAATAAGATTCCATATATGATTTTGCCAGTATCTAGAGAATTTCTGCTTCATACTTTATATCTCTAATGTGCATTTATCAACGATGTAATATCCAAATGTTGATTTCTGTTTGACCAGGAAATTGGACTCGCTTCTTTGGGCGCCCCTGATGAGTTCATAGAGAAGCTGGCCACAGTGAGTATCGCTTTAGGTTACAATAAGAATAATTTTCCACATTTTAACTGAGGCCAGTCATGTTATAAGACCGCAAGATATATTTGTCTCTCTCAAAGGGACTGTATGATTATAATGTTTATTTTTTGCAGGTCTATTGGTTCACTGTGGAATTTGGTCTGTGCAAGGAAGGAGATAAAGTAAAGGCTTACGGTGCTGGTCTGCTCTCATCTTTTGGCGAACTCCAAGTATGTGGTACCTCTCAGAATGCATCCTTCTGGTTCATGCCCAGTGCTCTAACCCAAAAAATTAAACTGGCTTTTTGCTTTGAGCTTTTAGAAAAGGAGTAAGCAGCTCAATTGAGTTTATTGTGTCGTTAGTGGAGTGAAAAGCAGAAATATGACACTGATGCACAAAAGCTGAAGTGGAGAACAGAATGAAAATTAGATGTTATTCTAATGTCTTGCAGTACTGTTTGACGGACAAGCCCAAACTCCTGCCCTTTGAGCCAGAGAAGACCTGCCTGCAGCAGTATCCCATTACAGAGTTCCAACCAGTTTACTTTGTGGCTGAAAGTTTTGAGGACGCCAAAGAAAAAGTCAGGTAAAGTGACTACAATTAAACCATCTCTAAAACCACCCTTTCCCTCAGCATTTTTCCAGTTACAGTATATGTGCTTTTTTGTTTTGTTTTTACAGGAAATTTGCTTCCACCATTCCCAGACCTTTCTCTGTGCGCTATAATGCCTACACACAGAGAATTGAGATGCTGGACAACACACAGCAGCTGAAGAACCTGGCTGACAGCATCGGCGGTGTGTCTTCAGTATAATGTGGCACTTAACCTGAATTTTCCCTATATTATGCAAGAATTGAGAATGAAAAATCAGGAGAATTCTCAGGAATGAGCATTTGAGGGTTATATTAAGGATTTTGGAAAAGTACACTGTATGAAGTCAGGTATCCTAAAAATGTACTTTTTGTGGTTATAAAGAAATGAAATGGTACAAGTCAAATAATACTGTTTACTATCTTTAAATCAAATTGAATAAATTCATTCCCACTCACAAGCTCATTTTAATGGTCTGATCAGCACTGTAAAAACTGTTTGAGCATTATTTAATACTTTGTTTCCATTCATTTAGCTTGTAGTAATTTCTACTCATTTTTATTTTATAATTAAATTCAGAGTTAAGAGTTTTAACTCAATTTTCTACACTCATGATGAAATTCAGGTTGTGGTTTTACTTTTTACAGCAATTAAATTTTAGTCTTTAATTTCACTGGGTTGGAAAATGTATTGTAACTTAGAAATAGCTCACTAAGGTAACAACTGCACAGTTTCAATTTGACACTTTTTAAAATACAATGTATTAGCAGTGTGTCTTGTGATTAGACACTAAACGAGCCGTTTAATGAATTGCAATTTTTTTGTCGTTTTGTCGACCTGCACATTTTTTTTCTGTAGCCTTATTTGTTATCGTAATATGTGTACGTTTTAATTTAATCCCACATTGATCACACATGTATGTTTTTTTCTTCCTAGGTGAGATCTCAATCCTGTGCATTGCCCTGCGAAAGATGGAGTGAAACGATTGTGGAAGATTTTCAAGGAAAATGAAGAAAAAATGCTAGAAAATCAAAGACGCTAAATAAGCATCGTCTGTATTGCTTTTTAGACTCATATACAACATACTTTTTCTAATCAAGCTGTGATAGAGAGAGCATGATATGAAATATTAAATTTGACCTTATGTATTGCATGTAGAACATATTTATAGACAAATATTGCTAGTTCAAATATATTTAGTCACTACGTATTTAAATGACATATAACGAAATAACACGGAAAGAATACCTATACAAAACAAATCGCATGTAAATACCAAAAAGCTTCGGGCGTTGTGAGGCCCGCTGCAGCAATAATTGTTATTTTTATATATTATATGTTGTATTTTTCTCAGTAGTTTAATCGTACAAAAATACAGATTGCCTACCGTCCACCATTTGCTTCAGCTTGTTGTCGCACAATGTTGCTGTAATTTTCCCAAACAAGCCGCAATCAGTGAATCACGGGATCAAAGGCTTGTTGAAACCATGTGTTGAGCCAAATTTTTTTCATTATTAAATTGCTTTTGTTTAAAACATGCGTGCATATGCTCCATTACACTAAAGCGTAATGATTAAAATACTTAAACGTAACGAAAGATAAGTTTTGCTTGACTGTGAATCCAATTTAACATACTGCATATATCATTTTTCTGTTGGTGTACTGAAGACTGAGATGTTATGCATGCATTGTCACATGTACTTCAAAAAATCAATAAAGATTGTTATTATTAAAACTTAATATCTATTATTATTATCGCATTTGCAAGTGAACAGCATGCGTGCAGAAGTCGGTTTCAGTACCATGGAGAGCAGCACAATCTCAATGCCGTATTTTTTGTATCATTTACGCCCCTAAAAACAAAGGATGCTTATTTATTTATATATTTCCAATAAAGACTCGTTTAGTACTGACCTTTCACAAAACTAGCATTTAGCTTATGTAATGTGTCGCTTTTGGTTGTGAAGCACCTGTGAAATGTCACGTGCTCTTATTTGGTGCCTGGAAAAGAAAAACACAAACTCATGACGCATCTCTGCTTAAAATTAGGCTTGCATTTACGCAACACATTTACATAAAGTCCAGCACGTCTGTATATAAATTGCAGGGTTTTGGCCCCACGGTGAACATAAGAGTTTCTCATCATTTAAACAGAGTTGGTCGACACAAAGATTAATTGCATATATTTATTTTAGATATAGTGGGCTATTTTTACCCCAAAGATTCGATGAAGACGGACAGTATAGTGCAGCCTATTCCGGTGAGCGGCAGAAAGCGCAGTCTGATCGAGGACGCGCGGCGCGACAGAGAGAGCGGCTCTTCATCTCCGGGGCCCTCGCGCTGCGGGGACAGCTTCGTGTTTGAGGAGGAGAAGAGCGGCAAAGTCACTCTCAACATCCTCTTTGCTCTCAGAAATGAGAAGAACGCAGGCTTCTTCAAGGCTGGCAAAGTCTTTGAGGTACGTGCTTTTACTTAGGTTATTTTCATTCATAAATTAGCCTACAAGTGTAGTGACATTTTGTTTCAATGTCTTTATCGTGACCCCCCCCCCCCCCCCCCCCCCTTTTTTTTGTCCTAAATATAGGCTATACTTAGTTTAAAGACTGTGTAGGGAAACAGTTGCTAGGCCCTATGCTACAGTAGTTTACAAGAAATTACCATTTTATTATTTTTGCTTCAAAATTGAACATTTAATTCAATGTGTAGCCTATATGCCTTTTATCTTTGTAATTGTTTGGGAAATTTACGAGCAATTTCTAACTGAGTGAAACTTATTTCTATACCATTTTTTTTTCAGAGTACCTTACTATAATTATTTTGCTGCAAATTAAGGTATTCAAAATCTTATTACCTAAACTGTGTTAGTTATATCAACTAGAGCTGTTGTTACAAATGTGACACCAACAGAAAAATGGGCAATTTAAATCTGTGCATGAATTTATTGTGGCAATCAAATATATTTGCACAAAATAATAATCTCCCATTACCACCCACCCTAAATGTTTTTTTTTTTAAAGCAAACAAAAACGACATATTTTTGCAAATAAATTTGGAAACAAACACATAACACAGGCTAACAACAGTAAAACATAACAAACCATGTGCTGCTTTTTTAGTTGTGTCAAATTTGGTTCTATATGCATTATGTTCATGTCTTCTTCATTGCAGGTGCCATAAATAATGTTTTGTGATAAAAAAACAAACAAAAAAAAACATAATGAAAATGTCTGGTTTTGCTACTTAGACTTTTGAAGCCAAGCTCCTCCATTTGGAGAGTCGACCAAGCAGGAAGTCTAAGAAAAGCGACGGAGATGATCTGGAGTTCTTCATGAGGTGTGAAGTGCACTGCTCCGACACTGACATCTTCATCAACTCCTTAAAAAGAGTTGCAGATGATGTGAGAATAGAGCAAGAGGAAAAGAGTAGGTGATTTATCTATTCTGCACTACATATACTACCAGCAAACATTTACTTTCAACTATTTTATAATGTTTCTTTAATTTTATTTTAATATACAGTTCCTTGGTTTCCAAAGAAGATTTCTGACCTAAATAAATGCAATCATCTGATAACAAAATATGACCCTGATCTGGACCAGGATCACCCTGTAAGTGAAAAACAGTGATGCTTTTCTTAAAATAGGGCATTATTTACATTCAAAATGTTAGAATCTTAGTTCTACTTGCACTATTCAGATCAATTGTTATATCAGTGACATGAACGCTTGTATTTTTAGGGATTCAGTGATCCAGAATACAGAAAACGAAGAGGAATCATTTCTGAACTGGCTTTCAACTATAAACAGTAAGTCACATGATATGAATTAATCTAAAATAACAACAACAACAATTATTATTATTGTTGTAGTTGTTGTTATTATAAAATATGCTTTATGCTATCTAATCAGAGATTTGTTTCAATAGAAAATATATTTTAGGAAAAAAATTATCTTTCTTTTGTCATTGTAGTGGGGATCCTTTACCTGTAGTGGAATACACTCCAGAAGAGATTGCCACTTGGTAGGTTTTCCCAGTTATTTTATAGAGTTTGATTGCTGTCAACTATATGTCGTTATTTGCATATCAAATGTTTAGAGAAGACTAGTGTGACCGCAAGATGCTAAGAGCTCTTTTTGTGATGAGGCAGGAGGGAGGTTTACAGGACTCTGAGCAGTCTGTATCCCACTCACGCCTGCAGACAGTTTCTAGAAGCCCTCGGTCAGCTGGAGAGTGAATGTTTGTATGGAGAGGACAAGATCCCTCAGCTAGGAGAAGTATCTGCATTTCTTAAAGGTAAACAGGTCTGCTTATTGTATTTCTGTGTGTGCAAAATGTGGAAATTTACACTGACTTTAACTATATGTTCTGTGTCTGTGTGTGCCCTTGTTCAGAGAGGACAGGTTTTCAGTTACGGCCAGTGGCAGGGCTGCTTTCTGCTCGGGACTTCCTAGCCAGTCTAGCGTTCCGGGTGTTCCAGTGTACCCAGTACATTCGTCACCCTTCAGCTCCCATGCATTCCCCTGAACCGTACGTGTAAAGACACAAAACTGCATTTTATTTGTATTTGGTAACTTTTTATTGCAGAATATTAATATTCTGACTGCATTTTACTTTAAAAAGTGACTGCTGCCATGAGCTACTTGGACATATCCCCATGCTTGCAGACAAAGAATTTGCTCAGTTTTCACAGGTATGTTTTTGTGCCACATAATCAGCTTGAAATTAACAGTTAAAGTGGGAAACTACCATTCAAAATGCATGCTATTTTAATACAGATAGATCTTCTTTAAATGGTCAATCTGTAAATCAATGTTTATCCATGTAGTGAAATACTAAGACACTTTGCATTTGACACGGGACCTTTTACCCTGCAGGAGATTGGACTTGCCTCGCTTGGAGCATCGGATGAAGATATTGAGAAACTGTCCACAGTGAGTACATCCTAATGGAAATATTCAGCTGGAGAATACTTCAATGAAGTTTAGTGTATTAAAGCAAATCTTTAGTGCCCCCTTGTGTTGTTTTATTCATATTACAAATTCAAAACAAATGGTTAAAAGACTATAAAATTGATAAATTCTGTGTAGCTTAACAAAACATCTCTAAATTTCACACACAGCTGTACTGGTTTACAGTGGAGTTTGGTCTCTGTAAGCAAAATGGAACAGTGAAGGCCTATGGGGCTGGACTACTGTCCTCATATGGAGAACTTTTGGTAAGACAAAAAAAAAAAAAGTGCCAATATGCTGATTTGATCTCATGAAATATTTCTTATTATTATCAATGCTGAAACTAGCTGTGCTATACTTAATATTTTTGAGGAAACCGCATGATTTTTGGTATTCTGTGATGAATAGAAAGTTCAAAAGAACTGCATTCATGTATCTTTTTTCTAGTATGCCCTTTCTAATGAGCCCCAATACAAACCATTCAATCCAGCTGAGACTGCAGTCCAACCATACCAGGATCAGTCATATCAGCCGGTTTACTTTGTGTCGGAAAGCTTTGAGGATGGCAAACACAAGCTAAGGTAGGTGTTTTCTCAGAGTATCTGTAGAAACTTTTTCACTGAGGTTGTACAAATGACCAGAAAGCACTTGCTGTTGTTCCACAGGCAATATTCATCCACAATACAGAAGCTCTTCTCCATTAGATATGATCCCTACACTTGCAGCATGGAGGTTTTGGATGAACCTTCTAAGATCCAGAATGCTTTAGCACAGATGAGGGATGACCTGAAGATCTTACATAAAGCCCTGGAGATGCTGGGACAGAAATAAACCAGATACAGTATCATCAATAACAACTATTTATTTACGGGAAAGCCTTTCTATATGTATGAATAGGCCTACTGCAGATTACATTGCATAAGGTCCGGTGTTGAAATGTGTATATGTGTGTATATGTATCACTTTTAAATGTAATGAAGAGTTCTGTTTACCAAAATAATAAATATCTTTATTTTGACTACTGCTACATGGTTTTCACAGCGATGCCATTGAAGAATTATTTTTGGTTCCCCAAAGAACCTTTCATTGAGAAGTTCTTAAAATAATAATTTTTTCTTAGTGTGAAGAACATTTTAAAAATCTATAGAACCTTTTATTGCACTATAAAGAATCTTTTGTGGAATGGAAAATTTCCATGGATGAACCATAGATGTCAAAAAAGATTATAAGAGTAATCCCTCAAATTATGAACACAATGATTCAAATTCCCATATTGGAACACTGTAAAAAGTGATAAGTTGACTTAACATTGTTCATTCTGATATGGTTCATTCACTGTATATTAAAAAAATTATGGAAAACCATCGCCTTAAAATTATTAAGTAAATAATAATAATAAAAAAAAGTTAAGTGAATTGTCAAGTTCACTTAACTTATTATTTTTTTTAATTATTACTATTTACTTAATAATTTTAAGTCAATGGGTTTCCAATTTTTTTTTTTAATAAGTCAACTATACAGTGAATAAACCATATCAGAATGAACAATGTTATTCATATTTGGACCAGTGGGAAAATTAATGTAAAAAACAAAATAAACTAGAATGTTTTCCGGCCCTAAACAGAAAGTACATTCTGCCTAAAGGTTTCTACAGTGTTCGATCACAGTCTGGCAATTGAAAAAGGCAGACACGGACATAGCTGCCAAAGAAAGAATGGGCCTGTGTGCACTGTGACACTGGTGAGGTCGAGACAGAGACTGTGGTAAATATAAAGACGTGAGAGAGAAATGCTTTGAACAACTCTCAAACCTCATGCCGCAGTTTTCCAGTTCAGCAGAAATTGATCAAATACAGATGTCATTGGGGGAAAGACTCATACATTTCAGCAAAATTCATCAGTCAGCAATCCTGATGCATATCTGTTTTACACGTGTTACACAACAAATTCATTATTTGATACATTATCGTGAGAGATTTTACATTTTGACTCTTTCTGCAGGTTACATCCAGCAGGTGGCCTCAAGAGACTGTCCTTATAGATGATTCATTGAATCATTTACTGTTTATTCACAGATGCAACGGCTAAATTCATCCGAGGCTTCGTTTGAAACTATTTCCGTTGGTGAAACAGATAAAGTAAGTGACAACATTGTGTCAAACATGTTTGTTTTTTGAATATTATTTCCCCCTTTTTTTACTGAACGTTTGTAGGCTACAAAAGAAATAACTTTCTTAATTGTGCTGTTGTTGCTGTGATCACCTGTCACCTTGTGGCCACGGCCCAATGTTAGCCATGCTAATATTCAGAATTCAGCTTTCTTGCTAGTATAATATTGCTTAAATGCATCATAAATGAATCATCTTTCCTGCTTTGGCTCCAGCAGGAAAGGAGACCGTTTAATGGATTAGCCCTACTTTTAACAGATTGACAGCTTGTGGTTGCACTACAGATGGTGTAGGAACAACTACGCAACTGTTCCATTCATACTAAAAGATTAGGCTTCCAGGTCACAGCATATTCCTCCCTATTGGCCCCAGCACATGCCAAACAATCCTCTAGGCGAAACCACAAAGCGAGCAGCCAGGTCACTCTGTGCTGGAATTCATTGAGTTCAGGGGTAAATAATGTTCTATCAGCTGGCTGGCCTTTGTTTGCCTTGACCATGTCTAAGAAACGAATCAGAGAGAGAGTTCGTCAAGTAATTAATGTAATAAATGTGGGAGAGAAAAGAGGAGCAGACATCTGCTTTCATAAACCAAATTTAATCGTCTCCCGTATCTCATTTTACATGGCACACAACCCAACCCACAAATCCCTCTGAAAACCATAACTTGGATCCGAATCCATCACGTTCAAAACAAATGTGTGTTGCCATAACAATATGATAACCACTGACGGTTCCTGTGAAATCCTACCCACAAATCCCAAACACTTATCACGTCATCAGAACATAAGCATTTCCCTTTGGTACTGTGGAAATTGTGGAGAGCAACAATCAGGTTCCGGAAGTGAAAATCACATTCATTTTCTCCATAGGGGTATTGTTTGTGAACTATAACGTATAAAGCTTTAAAGGCACACCTACTGAGAGCTATGAGGCATCAATGTTATAAGCTTTTGTTGAAGCCATCAGCCCATATTATTTCAACTTATTTTTTTTATATATTTGTGTTCGACATTGGAATTAGTGGTCGCAACAAACTGTCGCAACAAAAGAACATCTTAGCACCACTTCCTATGAAGCACCGCAAATGACGTAGAGTGAGTTTTTTTTGTATTTTTATTTAAAGACATTAGTCATTAAAAATCCTGTGTAAACACCTTCTGTGGCACTCAAAGATGTGAGCTTGTAATCGATTGTGGAGGAACGGGGTTTAAGCGGACTAAATGACTGAAGAATTCCATCATATTTCACCAGAGACGAGTCTCTCGAGTTTTTTACAAAATAGATAATACATTTTCTTTTTGTGCTGACTTTAATTTACTCACTGCAACGAAATATAGCATTTCTGTTTTCCGAAGTATTTATTTCCTGAAGTACGAAAAGAGTCCTTATTAAAACCGCTACAGAACTGGAATCATGAGGAGGAACCATAACCAGAATTGTTAAAATCTTTACAATTCCCAGCAAAGGTCTACATCACTACCACTTTTCAACCACTGAAAGAAAGTGCAAGCACAAGTCTTGGTCATCAAAAGACTTCTACTTATCCAGGAGAGCCCTCATGAAAAAACATTATCTCCTTCCTTTTGTTCTTTGCGCTTTGTCTTAAGTAGTGAATAGGATTAGGCCTCTAAGCTGTGCGAAAGCTCTCAGCCTGGTTGGAGCTGCTTTGATCATGATGGGTTTTTTTAGTAATTAAAACTACTTGCCAAAATTAGAGGCTTAAGGCATTAGGTCTTTGAAGGAAGGCTTGCATAGTCTTTCTTCATCATGACAGAGAGCATCTGCTGGAAGAAATGCATAAGCATTCTCTATCACAACACCATCTTTCCTACCAAGCTGACTAAAATATTCCAAATAAAAACCACCACATCCTTTCTATATGATGCATAGGCTACTCTATATGAACTGGTTCTTAATAAAAGGCATATTCACAAGACTCTGGCACACACACCACTATTAAATGTAATCCAGCCACCAGATGGCAGTCTTGGGTTAAAATCGTGCCTGACCAAATATTGATAAATGAAAGTAGATTTTGGGAAAGCGGTGATCATATTCTCTAAAAGTCCTTTCAGGAATTTGTCAATGCTCTCTCAGAAAGTTTTTGTATCCTTTGGAATAGTGTCCCTTGTGTGAGAGTATGTGGAAGAGGCTGACATTGATTTCTCCAAGCTATATGCAGCTGGTCCAGCACCAGCCACGTTCAGCTCTACCAAAGCCTTGTTTCAGACCACATTGAACTTATTCAAATAAAGCCAGCAGACCAGGAGAGCAGTAGCATGTTATGATTGCGGATGGCGGTGTGCTTCTGGGCTCCAAGAATCATACAGGCTTGTCTTTCGGGCTTGAAAGAGTGTAGGTTAATTTCTCCCCCCCTTCTCTGTGCACCCATTTCAGTCTCACCTTAACACCCCGCCATAATATGCCCTACTGATACACATAGAGTGCATGCCATGAACTGAGTCTCAGGAACTGCAAGAAAAACTTCTCCAGGGTTGCTATGCTTTTTGACCAGTTAATTTCCCCAACTCTTAAACTTGTCCACTTGCAGTTAGGAAGGTTACTTTGGAAATGTAATAGGTTACAGATTACAAGTTACCCTACATAAAAAAGTAATACGTAGTGTAACCTTCAATTATTTTATTAATGTAACTGATTACATTTGCTTTTCTAAATTTCTAAAGAATACTTTCAACTGTTATACATTTTCAAACATCTAAACCAACTCTGATTACTGACTTTCAAAATACTTCATCACTTGAATTCAGATTATAAAAATGACATTTTAAAGCACAGCCACCACAAAATCAGACTTTAGCACATAAAGCATATACATAAACTCAAATAGAAAATAAAAGTTATTGAATAAGCATGTGTCCTAAACTCCTGAAACATCGGAGTCTCATATATTAAAGCAGTCAATGCAATTTGGGAAAGAAATAAATTAAATCTGTGTGTGTGTGTGTGTGTAAATATTCAGATGTAATCCCCTTTGTAATCATTAACATTTTCATACATAACTGTAATTTATGCATTTGTATAGATTAAAAGATTAGTTTCATTTATTTTGTCATTAAATTGTAACTAGTTATTCCCCACCACTGTCCACTTGTCATGTGATGTGACTAAAAATGTAATGATTAATAAATTAATAATTAGTGATATTTGTAAGTAATACTTTTTGCATCATGAATAATAATAATAAAAAAGCAAACCTAAAGCAACACATTTTTTTAAAGTTTTTTTTTTAAAGATTGTGAATGTTTTTATTTGTCATTGATCCAACTATTCTACCTTTTGGCCTCACACCTTCCTGCCCAAACATAGCACAATTGACCTGAGAGGACCCTTGTTCCACCTTTAGATAGTCTCCTGTGCTTTTCTTGGAAAAAAACACAGCTCACGCCGTCTTGTGTTCTCCTTGCACTTTAGTTTCCCATGCTTGTCTTCATCTTCAGGGTTCAACACTTGAAGCACAAATAGCATTGAGTTCGTCTCCCCCACCACACATGCGTCACGGTCGAGTGGAGGAAGTTCCCCTGTAGTGTTAGGAATGGGACTGCAGATTATTATCCTGGTGGAGTCAATGAGACTGTCTATATGAGCACCTGTACAGCTTTTTGTCTCACACTCAAGCGTTCTGCAATGAAAACTGCCAGCTCCTGCCGTTCGGCGACCTTTGGCTCAACTTTAAGCCTGCTTGGCAGAACACCACACCAAAAACACTGATACAATGCTTCGCAGAAAAAGGGAAAAAACTGGGGAGAGAGAAAGAGAGTCTTGTTTCCCACAATTGTTAGTGTGAGTTCTAACCCAAGTGACCTATAAAACAAGACACATTGGAGTACGTACAGTGACAGTGCATGAAAAATATGACTTTATTTATTGAAAAAGGAAAACAGAACACTCTCCAGTTGACTTCTGTCCAGGTTACATCTCTGTCATCCAGAAGAACAGCTTTCGGTCCCCACCGATAACACATAGAGGCAGGGTCCTATGCCAGCTTAGACCAGCCCCCACAGATGCAGAACCAATCATCACAGGCTGCAATGACAATTGTATACCATTGCAATGCAAATCTACTTTAAACTCAAGTAGCAAAGTACATCATTTTACAAACCTGTGGATGGCCCAGATGATGCACCAATAACTGACTGTTGATTTTTCCCGGATAGCCTGTGGTAGCGAAAAGATTCTCATTTGCCCTCGACCATCTGTAGAAAAGAGACCACCAAGATTATAGTCATGGATGCAGTCCAACAAAGAAAACAATGAATGATCTGGTCATTAAACAAAAAAAGTACCTGAAATGTCTTGCCTTGTCCACATGAGCTGGTCTCTTCTCGAGTGGAAAACTACAGGCAAAACACATCAGCATCATTTACCGACAGTTTAATTCACTTCATCTTTAACAAAACTGCTCAGTTTAATGTCGTAATTGTGATTTAGTGTGGAGGAGTTCATGTAAGACTTCAGAAGGTTTTAAGACAAATTCTTGATTCTCAGAAAGATTAACTAAATTAAGTGGAACAGGGGAGATAGGTCATGTCGACCACACAATAGTTCTGCTTTAAAAGCAACACACTGTTCTACAAACATAATGCATTTTAGCCAAAGAGACAAAATTGCATTTACCTAGAGCGGGTAATGTCCCAGATCACCCAATCATTGGCCACCACAGCTCCAACCTTAATAGTGTTTGTGAGACACCAGTCAGCTGACATGAGCGGCACCTGCCCACTGTCCAGAGACAGAATTGCGTGTTGTGTAACAAGGTCATAGAACCGTATTGTGCCTTTCTTCTCCGCCACCATTAACTGTATTAAAGAAATATATAAAGAAGTTCACATCAAAATCTACATACCATATAACCATTAGTTCTGTCAGACTTGTTACTGACCTTACAGAGGTCCTCAGGGTGCCAACAGACACTTACACCAGGGGAACGTAGTCTGAATGAAATGGTTTCATTACCATCAAGGTCCCACACTCTTTAAGAAGGAAAGCAACAATATAATATTCAGGTAAATAATACAATACAAATTGCAGACATTAAGAACGAGGACAGCTGTAATGTTCACCACAACATCTATCCTGCATGATGGCCAAAAGATAGAACTTGTTCAAAACATTGTGTAGGTTAATTTTACATGATAAACAGGGAAAATGTCACTGAAAGTACTAGGGATTGGATCAAGATGTGCACTTTTAACTGTGTGGATGTTCTTTTCCCCACTTTACTATCCAGTGTTAAGAAACTCTAAATTTAATCCAAATTTTAAGTGGTGCAATAAAGTTGCAGGTCATGGTGACAGAGCAAATGGTTCAGCAACAGGAATAAAAAATAATGAGGCCATGAATGGGTTATTACATCACGCCCATCCCCATGTGCTCTAACCCTTTAAAACATGCACGCACACACATAGGAAGTCTGAAAGTAAAAAAAAAAAAGTTGGTTGCTAAAAAAAAAAAAAAAAAAAAAAAAGCACTGTCAGAAACAGGACACTAATCAAATTTGGCATAATCCTAAGAAGAACTCAATTAGGCACACGGAAGGAAGTCAGATTACTAAAAATAACTTCTTGCCAATGAAAAACCATTAACCACTAACCTAAAATAAATCATCAGAATGACTGAATGTGTTTTTTCAATACAACTTAAATAGATACAGATTTCAAGCTATAGAAGAGAAGATACACTAGCATTCAGGACACTTTGCAATCAAGGTATACATTTCATCAATATGTGTTCCTTAGGAATCAAAGCCGTGACCTCAGAGTTGCCAGCACTATGCTCTAGCAGGTGAACTACACGAACCCTTGCCTGCAGCTGACCTGGAGAATCAGGATTGCCAATACCTCCCAGCCTTTTCTTCCTAAGAACACAAGATTTTCACTCCAAATTTGGCCTCGAGGAAGTTTGTGAAGGAACGCTAGGGCACGTACAGATTCAGCAAGAGGTCTGCAAGCAGATGCAATAAATCATTTGGACGGAGAAGACTGGAGATCAGATTCTGGATGGTTTCACTGGAGATCAGATCTTGGGTTTACCACGTCACAGAGGCCCGAGTGAAGAGAACCACAAGTTCTCTCAAATGAGTTGAAACTGTGGAGGTTTTCTGGGAAAGTGTGGGAGAAGAGGTTGGTTGATGAGGTCATTGAGAAGTCTTCATCAAATTAATGCCAAAAGCACTCCAAAGCCTGTCTGAATGTCAACCGTGCAGTTGGGTAGATTAATATCTGCAGCTGGGCGGTACTTGGAGGACATGCCCCATGCTCAACAGCTTACAGATGAGGGTCTTTGTAAGCACCTAAGCTCTGCCCAACATTTGCCAGGAACTCCTCAATTGTCTCCTCTCGTCTGGGGCATCTCTGCTCTGATCAAGCTCCTTTGCTGAGTATGAGTGAGGTTTCAGACCACACCACACAAACATGGTTAAAACCCCTTTACTCAGAACCCCTCGCCAAGCAAGAGTTCAACTGCACGCAAAACCAAAACCGCCAGCCTTGACAACCACCAGGGTATCCAAGAGGGTGAAAAGTTAGCTCTCTACAACCCTGACAAAGCCAAATGAGGATTAAGACACTAACCACACAAACACAGTGGGAAGCATCACAGAAAATGTGCTACTGCTATTGCGTAAGGCTCTTCAATGACTGATGCAGCATTGTGGAATAACATGCGGCAGCCATGCACAATATGAGTTGAAAGAGAGGGAAGTGTTTGAAGTCACGAAAGATCTAAGAGAAAACAAGGGGAAGGTCTGTCTGGCTTGTCTGTGTTTTCCTACACTGCACAACCGGGAAGCTGACCTGAGCATGCAATGTGATTTTTCAGATGGGGCAGGGGCGAGAAATGCTGAAATTGAGATAAGAACTGTTGAAACAAACATTTATGGTGGCGACCGGGTCAGGGGCTAATTCTTTGACTGAGATGGTGTGAATAACAGTTCTGACCTGACCTGTTTAAACCAACAGTGTTAGTGGTTTTGTTTACATTCAAGTGCTCCCAGCAGCCAAAATGACAGTCTTTTGTGGTCTAGTATAATTTATCAATCATGAAGGGAATAAAAAGTTTAAAACCTCACAAAAAAACAGATGTGAGGCGGGTGAAATCAAACCAAAAACAGCTATCGTCACCAGACTCAGTTTATAGGACATAATGGCTCGGTTATTCAAAACCTAGTGAGCTGGTTCATAATTGTACTATGAGAGTACATATTACTACCTTTGAGGTACATATTATAAGGTATTAATATGTACCCTTTAGGGATAAAGAAGGCACTAAGGCAGGGCTGGGCAACTTTGATCTTGGAAGGCACTGTCCTGCAGAGTTTAGTTCCAACCCTAATCAAACACAGAACCGAAGTTGCCCAGACCTGCACTAAGGTGTCCCTTTGAGAGTACTGCCCCAGTGACAAGCTGTTGTACAGCTAAATGTACAATTTTTGTGTAAACAACCTTTTAACATGTGCCTTTGGAACTCCAAAAAGTTAGAAGTAACAGTTTCCCTTCCAAGGGACCTTGTGTTAGTGAAATTCCAAGGCAGTATTGAAAGTATCCTTCTTAGAAAGAATTTTGATAATCTTAGATTTGGAGCCATCAGTTTACCAGAATGCAAAGTCCAAACTCTACTGCCAGGGTGTCCAGTCCTGCTCCAGGAAGATCATCTTCCTGTGGAGTTTAACTCCAGCCTGTCCCTACACACTTATCTATAAAGTGGCCCTCCAGGAGGATTGGAATCAATGTGTAGTCAAATCTCCTTTGTCCATCACATCAGGAGTGCTATTTGTGCATCAGTTGGAGTTGCTACCAATGTTTCAAATAAGTTACTTGTGATGTTCAATTTTTGGTCAAACCCCTTTTTTGTCCTACAGAACTGTTGACGCAAAAAACACTGGTCATCCTCTGGAACTGAAGGTCTGCCTCATTCTCCTAGCTTGAACTCCGTCAACTCAGCATTTCCTTCTGTGACCTGCACTCCCTAAAGTAATCTGTAGGTGGCACTGAGGCCTGTATCACTACTATAGAAAAAACCTCCTCTGATCTTCAAAGGAAACAGGTTGCACTCTTTCCCTGGCACACACACAGAATTACGTAACACTAGAGGAGATCTGAAATGGTTTGAAATCAAGGCGATTCTATAACTGAGGTGGATGATCAAACCCTCAGTGGCGATAACTTAAAAGGTAGGCAAGATAAAATTTAAATACCTATGTGGAAGAACAACCCTGCTGAAAAGAACAGCTTGAATTTCAACTGTTCTGCTAAGGAGGCTGCAAGTTAAGAAACCTAAAAGGGACATAACCATACTAGCATCCCATGCTGCAGACCAGCACCCTTAACATATGCTGCTGACCAGAACAGGTGGTCTTTTCAACAGGGAAGGTGTGTCACACATGCATAAATGTTTCAGCTGAGAGCCACATTTGTATCAAAAGCTCAGTTTGTGTGGCCTGACTGGAAAAGGTTCACTCTCTTTCTCTAACATTAACCCGATCTTTCTCTTGTTCCACCTCGCTGTTCCTCCTGCGTCCCATATTTTCTCAACGTGACAGAATTTAAATCTTTCTGCAGATGGAGCGCTCTACTGTTTTCTCTGGCTCCACAGGAGAGGGAGACTGAGGCTTATGGCGGATGTTTCCTGCTTCGATCCCCTCAGTGGCCCCTCTACTCTCCCACCAAACACACTATCTCTGACACAAAATCCACTGACCAAAGCCACATATATCAACTATCTGTATCTAAATTCTGATGGGCATGTGTAAACTATGGTTTTGGCGGGCACTCTGGGTAACATTTGGCTGTTTTCCTTATGAGCACTACCACAGCGAGACACCAAATCTCAAATCCTCATATCAAATCTCTCATTTGAGCTGGCAGTTCAGGATTAATAATATATGGTAACTGCAGTGGTTTGCACCTTACTGTGCTGTCGGGTGGGCCATGATTTATTCATAAGAGTTGGTTATTACTTAATCAAAATAATAGGCTGCTTCTAACTGCGCCAATCTTAGGGGTGTTAGGGATTACAAAAGGGGCTTCAGCACATCCAGGTTCCAGCAGAGAAGAAGCCCATTACTGCCGAAGCTGCAAACTGAAACGGACGCACCCTTGACTATGATAAAGATCTGCGATTCTTCCTTTAATCACAGCCTGAAGTTTTACCAACATCAATAAAACAGCTGCGAGAAGAGCAGCGCACTCCTATTCTCAATGTCACACCATCCAGATGAAGAGTGTATGAAAACATAATCGCAGCGCAAAGGGTCAGTGCTGACATTAGGTCACATGATGACACTGGCAGTGTGTGCACCAAGAAATGCACTGGGCTTGCAGCAGGTCCACAAACATCTCAGCACAGATGATGGTTAATATCAAGAAAGGGATGTAATGTCTATAACGCAATGGCACAGAAATGGCAAAAGCACCTGATCATGTTGAGAAAACATGATTACACCATCCAAACTTTAAGATGTTTATCAAAACTGTCATGGCAAGGTCTGCATAAAGGATCCAATAGCTGAATTTTGGATGTCTATAAGGAAAACTACTGTCTTGGTCCTCGTCCACCTTGAAGACATTAGGGTTTGCAAGCTGGGAAGAGAAAGGCCGGGTCATTGAGTTGTGGCAGGCCGCAGCGCTGCTACATACAGGTGTGTCAGTTACACGGTTCTGACGCAAAAGGGAAGACCCGAGACTCCAGGAGTGCTCTTTTACATTACATGTGACTGCCAGGAAACCGCACTTACCTCAGTGGCTGATTGGTGGGGCCACGTTCGAGGAGCTCGTTAACTGTGGCCGTGGAGAGGAAAAGCCACGGCTGCTGATTGGATTTCCACGTTTAACCAATTACTTAGAAAAACTCTGCAAGCAAGTGGTGGCTGACGCTTACGCAGAGCAACGGCGAGCCGTGTTGTGTTTAGTGTCGGGTTTCAGTGTGGAAATTTGGTCAAGACTTTCTGCATCATTAACAGAGAACAGAACGCACTCACACACACATATATTTCACTTTCTCACACTCATACACTCGGACTGCAGTACAACTAACCTGCAAGTGTGGTCATCACTGACAGATGCTATTTGCTTTCCTTCTGCAGGCTCAAACACTAGATGATTGATGTAGCTGGTGTGGCCTTCCATCACCTAGGCAACACAAGAAATCATAGAAATTGAATACAACGATCATACAGTGAATGAGTCAGCCAAGGACAAAAAATAAATATTACTGTACAGATGGGTGTACAATAAGGCTATACCAGATATATCTAAAAGCTGATATTTTTCCGCTTTTTGACAATATTCGTGAACCTTTTCAAAGTGATGATGCTCATGGATAGTTCAATCAGACTTTCTTTTGAATTGATTCAGACCATTTGAATTGATTTCAGACCATTTTTTAATTGATTCAGACCATTTCACAGAATTTTCCTCCATTGCCATTTTTTAAACTGCCAATTAAAAGCACATTGCTAGGGATAGTTCATCCCAAAATGAAAATTCAGTCATCATTTACTCACCCTCATGTCGTTCCAACCCTGTATGAGTTTCTTTCTCATGCTGAACATAAAATATATTTTGAAGAATGCTTGTACTCAAACAGTTGATGGGCCCCATTAACTTCAATAGTATTTATATCCCTACTATAGAAGTCAATAGGGATCAACAACAGTTTGATTCTTCAAAATATCTTGTTTTATGTTCAACATAAGAAAGAAACTCATACAGTTGGAATGACATGAGGGTGAGTAACTGATAACTGAATTTTTATTTCTGGGTGAACTACGCCTTTAATTTTCTATCATCAGCAAAATCATAGCAAATATACTGCGAGTGTACAGGAGAAGAAAGAGCTACCTTTACATCACAATTGTTTTGAAGTTCAGATGTCCACAGCCTGACTTTTCTGTCAGCCGCTGCAGTGCAAAACCTGAAATGAGAAAAAAAAGGATAAAATAATACACTGCATTTAGTCACCATCATGTACGTGGATGTGTAACAAACCACAGTCAGAAGATAAAACACTGGAGAGATTACAAATGTTAAAGACAAACAACCAAAGTCAGAATTTCATCACGCCATTTTCACATTTGTCTGTTCAAAATCCAACCAAACCTAATAAAACAGCTCTGCCACTAATCAGCAGCAGCAATTAGTCACACAATTACAGTAACTCACATCTGACAAGAAAAACACTTTCAGTTAGAGCGTTGCACGCACATTTTTATGTTACCATACCACACACAGACACAAAATCTTCTTCCATCTTATAACAAACACAAAGGTCCGATTACCATCACATCGTTCTATCAGCATGTTCATTTGCAAGTTGTCTTTGGCTAGATTGTTGCGCGGATGGCGTAACATCACAACGGTACCAATCATTTACATGCCAGCAGTACCAGTAGGCAACGAGTCAACCTGTCAATAACCTCTGACTCCATGTCAACCCACATGCCCAGGAAACCTTAATAAGATCTCTAGTACTCCGTTCCCAAGAGGTACACCTACAGTGAAGAAGAAAATAAACCCAAATAAAGGGCAGCGCACACAATTAAGCAGGCTGCACCTTCCGCCCTGACCACAGCATGGCCAGGAAATAACTCTGCCCTTCCCATGCTGCTAAACCTACAGGAAACTTCCCTACCGGGAGCAGAACCCTCCCAAATTCACAGCTTAACAAAGAACATGTCAGACTGACAACATCTTATTAGACTCTTGATACAAACCAGATCAAACTCCAGCTGTGACAGACACTTTCCACTGCTTGACATGAACATACAAATCTTGGTAATGAATCGATCCCTGGAAAATGGGTCTTCTCAGTGATAAAAACATGTTCTGAGAAAGCACATTTGTTTGAACAAAAATGAGTATGTTTGTGCATGTGTGGTAAAATACCTCAACTCTCAAATATCCCAATTGACTCAGACATCAATTAGGATGGGTAATTCAATAGTGCAATATAGAAAAAGCGTATTTATCTAACATTTAAAAGAATATCAGAATTTGTGCGGTAAAATAAATCAATTATCATATACTGTGTCTGAGCCTCTAATGAAGAGAAGGAACCCGTTTGAAGATGAAGAACTGTATGGTGTCTGGCATTGAGATCTGTGCTCCTTCCATACATCATCCTAATTCCACATCTCACATTACACACACAAAGTTACATTATAATCCATCAATTTGATTTGGTTTCTCCCCAACATAAAAAAGCGGCACATGCTCAAAGCTGTACCTGATGACCCGAGGGAGCTGATCCAGACGCGTTTCAGGGCTCCATGCGATAGCATCCACGCGTACTCCATGCACGAACACTTGCAAAGAAGTGAACTCTACATCCTTGACCTCAGTGTCTTCCTCCTGCAGAAATACAAATCACTAGACTGTGTGCATCACCATTTAAATGCTGACATGAAGACAGGAAGTGATCTGTTCTCATGTATCATCCTAGTAAACAATGTTTTCTCTTTTCATACAGATATGGATGGTTATATTCACAACAGTACTATTTCTGTACTATGCATACTACGTACATAGTCTGAGTCCGAAATCTCTCTGAGTAGGTATTTCTTCTGAATAAGCACTTACTTATGCGACTGTAAAATATGTATATGTAGTATGAATCCAATCTGGACGTACAACATTGATCATGTTGTCATTGCATCACTTCATTGCCACTGACAAATCCTCTCCTGTGGGCTCATGGGATAGTAAAATGTCCACTTCAGAATCTCGTCAGAAGTAGTCAGTAATGCAGGTACTTTTTGCCTGCTGTTTTATGACGTTTTTTCCCCTGCTATATAGTAAGGAAATATTCAATGATACAGCCATTGTGTGCATTTTCTGAATGTCTGAATTTCCCAGACAACCTATTACATTTGCCAAAACTTGTAGCATACGAAACTACACCTCCCATATCTTGTAGTATAAGATAGATCTTGTATACGATACAATAATTCCCATAATCTCATAAAATAACTTGAACTTTAATTCAATAAACTAGTGTGACAAATGGACAACATCCAATATAATGCTCACTTCGAGAGTTTATTTCAAATGTCTAATATAAAATAATGAAATTTACACTTGATATGCAACTTGTAGTTGGTTGCAAAATATTTTGCCAGTACACACAGCTAATTTTGAATGGTGGTCAATAGAAAACAATACTTCTAAGAACTCAAAAGTTTTCTAATAGGACCATGGTAACTAGCCAAACCTTGACCCCTTGGTTTTACAAACCATTTTAAAAATGAATTTAAAGGGTATACTGCCCAGTACGCAGTATGCTAGTAATGCTTTCTGAACACAGCCCTTGAGTTTCATGTAAGTATGGATGTTTTGTTGGTAAAAAGTATGACTACTTGAACCTGCCAGAGAGAACTCAGTTCACCAAGCATCCCAATTCACACACCCTCCAAAATATCCTAAATAGTCCTCTAGATTAGTTGTCTTGAATATGGACCCTTTTCTCAAATCTGTGATGACGTGTTTCAACAGTCATCGACATCGTAAATCCTCGAAAGTTTGTTTTTAAAAAAAATTTATGTACATTTATAACACTATACTTTTGATTATATCACCTTTGCATAATATTACAAAACAACCTAGTTAATGCTAATGCGAGGGTGTTTTTAATACAGCATCTATGGGAGGGACAGTAAATTTGACATCGCCTCTCTCTTCTGACTGCCGTCTGCCGTCTCTCTCAATTTTTTTCCTTTGAATGAAAGTCATGAAAACACTATCGTAGAGATTTATTTGGCTGTTTGAGCAAATGGCAATGCAAAAATATATTTTGTGGTACTCTCCCATCTCTTGAAGTTTATCTAACTATGATGACTTCTGCTGCTAAGTGAAAAAGGTCTATTGTTTAGGGAGGATAGTATGCAAATTAGGACACTGGAATCCATTTCCTGAAGTGTTCACCTCTAATCAAACACACCTGAACCAGTTCATCAATGTTCAAATCATAGACAGGTGTTGGAGAAGGACTGTAACCCTGCAGTGAGGTACACCTCCAGAAGGTTAGCACTCTTACCACAGACTGATCAGTCTGCTGAATAACTGTCCTCACCTTAAAACGACAAGTGCCCACGACCACATACTGGTTTCCTCCATACGCCAGAAGTGACACAGGTGAGCCACAGTCAAATGGACTGAACTCCACCACATGAACATAGTCCTCACAGGACACTGTGTAGCTTGCAGAGCGAATGGTTTCATCTGGCATCTTCCATCAAATGAATCCTTGCTGTTTGGATGAAATGGAGTTACTTTCCACTCTAAATTATAAATAACAAGGAGAGACACAAATTAGCATTTTTATTGGAGGAAAAATGCCATAATGGTTAACAAAAAAAGAGCAAGAAGAAGGATTAACGTTATCTGATATGATGTAACGTAATCGAATGTGTGGTGTCCAGACATTGCTGTAGTTATATGAAGAATGTTTCCTACATTTAATGAATAGAACTTTTATAAACTAAAATAACTGGAACTTAATCGCTACTGTACCTCACATTAATAAATATGTATCTCTTTATATTTCTTTACGGTCTCCATACATTCATTTCAGTGTCGAAGTTATGAATCAACTACACTTAGATCAGAGACAGCAGGCTGATGTGCAGCGAGTCATGCAATCTAAAAATAAGTATTAAATCTTTGAGACAAACCTGGAATAATGTTATACTCGGTTGATCGTCTGGCTGAGAAACTGAGTTCAAATTCTGGTGCATTAAAACCCACGCGGTGCTTGTTCTCAGGGCTCTTTCTGATCACGTGATCGCGTTTGTTTACTTCCAGGTTAGTGACGTAATCATGACGCTAGCACAAAGAAATGAGTGAATCTGCTTACTGGCTTTAAAAAACAACAACAAAAAAGAATTTAGAAACAGCCAAACAAAAAATATGCATTGATGCACTTCTCTAATTTATTGTGCACTTTTTATTTTACCCATGGAGCAATATGTATGTATAACTTTTTTTATTATGGGGAATATATACTTAATGCAAACGCTATGAAAAATTGTAACACAAGTTAGTGGTTTAGTTTATTGGTAGTTTGTATAGACTAAATTGAATCATTTATAGTCCTGGGGAAATGTACTACCCCTGCACTCGAATAAACAGATTTTTTTAAAAGTGGATGGTTTAGCTCTCGTATTTTTTACATCACCGCATTTTATTTATTTTCTTGTCAACAATCGTCACTTGTGGTTTGAAACAAAACGGGACCGTTCTGATTTCCTGTTTGGCTGGGGCGTGGCTAACTCATCGCGCTCTGTTATTGGTCCGGGCGTCCTGTCATGTGGATTTAAATTTACAGGCATCGGACCAGTTTATAATAATTTACATCTACTGGCGTCTGTTTTCCCATGTGTTTCACATTAGAGACCTAGGACGCGTCTACATATCAGTGTTGGTAAGTTGACCTAAGAGGTTTGGAGGTTCTGTTCCTAATAAAGTGCAAAGGGGCTTTGCTTGATGTCTTCGGACTCTCTGTTCTAGCTCAGTGGTAGATTTGGAAAGGTATATGTTCTGCTGTCTGCTCATAATCATTTCCGTGCTGACCAGCTCGATTTTCAGGCCCTGCAGTTCAGTAAACTTTGAATAATGGTGGTTATGGAGGAAAGCCTGAGAACAATGACCAAGGTCTTCAGGAGAGAATGTCACAGGGTGTTAGACTCTGAGAGGACCACCATCCAAGGGGCTGATGGGATGCTGTTGGTTCTACAACTTGCTATGGCTGGGGTCAACAAGCAGGTAATTATGAACTTGATTTGAAGACTTGTTCTACATTTTTGGTATCTGGGGTTATTATTATTTGTTACTGACTAAAATCACCAAAGCACACAAAAGCATGGATTTCAGCCCTGTAAATGGATATGCACTACTTTTCAAATGTTTGGGGTCTGTAATAAGGTTTATTTGTAAAGAAATATGATTTCTTATTAAAATAAAGTTTTTTACATAATATAGGTCTAATAGAAAATAAATTATTTTTTTACATATTAATTATAAATAACAACTGTTTTCAACATTATCAATAATAATAATGTTTCTTAAGCACCAAACCAGCATATTAGAATGATTTCTGAAGGATCATATGACACTGAAGACTGGAGTAAGGGCTGCTGAAAATACAGTGGTTGTTTTTTTGAAGGGGGGTTCCCATTGCAGGGATACATTTATTTATTAATTTTTTTTATATTAAAACAGTAAACAGTTATTTTTACTTGTAGTAATGCTGTATTATTAATTGAAAATGTGTATATTGTGTATACTGGTACATCAAAAATGATTAAAAAAATATTTTTTTTATTTAGAATTTTTTTATATCACTAATTAAAAGTCAAATATGCGTCACAGATCATGTGAACATTGTACAGATGGTCAAATGATCTATTTTTACTGGATTTCTTCTGATAATTTAATTTAGTGGGTAAAAAACACTTTCATAGGTGGACTTTTGAACATCATTTTATAGGCTTTTAACGTAAATGTTTGCTTAGCTTGCAGTTTATGCATGCTGCGGTAGGTAAAGAAAATGAGTCACAAGTTTGAATCATACATTTTGTTCTGTATCTGTACATTTTCTGTGGAGTGGTTCTGCGTAATATGCTTGTCCCTGTGTTTGCTCTGCTCCTGACAGGAACATGGGGACTTTGGTGTTGTTTTGAGTGAAGTCTTGGCTGCCTGGAAATACTTCCTTCTGGATAAGCTTCAGCTATGCCACAATGATATCCCTCTTCCACAAAACTATGACCTCATCCGAAAAGAGTATGACTGCTTTTTGAAACGCACCAATACTGTGGACTTGATTGACGTCTTCATTATGTTCAAGGAGCTTCGAATAAATGAGGACCCTGAGGAGCCCCTAACCGCGGTGAGTGCTGCCAGTGGGCCTCAGATTTGTTCTTACAGTCATCTTTCTCAAAGATCTATAATTTGTGGCATGTTCTTGGTCTTATCTCGATATCTAGATGCAACTGTTTCAGTTTCTCATTGGTGAGAAGGAGAGTTTGGAGAAAATGGATCCTCTTCTTGTGTGTCCCGCAACTCCATCTAGCAAGGCAATCTGTAGTCCACAGGTAAATGGTGATGCATTAGCATGAGACTAGAATTAGAGGGTTTTTTTGTGTGCGTGTATGGCTCTTATACAAAAAACATTACAATGACAGCAAATGGGTTGAACACAAGTATTTCACAAAGGACTTAACACTTTCTTTATTTACTGAATTGCATGTGAAAAAAAAAAACAAATTAACTTTGTGAAACACCTAATTCTTTACATTTTAAAATTGTAAATGCATATATTTAATACAATTTTAATATAATTACACTTAATAATTTTGTTTTAGGTTGTTTTAATTTTTACACACACACGCATGCATAAAGTGGGGAAAAATAATTTGATCCCCTGCTGATTTTGTACGTTTGCCCACTGACAAAGAAGTGATCCGTCTATAATTTTAGTGGTGGGTTTATTTTAACAGTGAGAGACAGAATAACAAAAATAAATTCCAGAAAAACGTATTTCAAAATCAGTTATAAATTGATTTGCATTTTAATTAGTCAAATAAGTATTTGATCCCCAATCAATCAGCAAGATTTCTGGCTCCCAGGTGTCTTTTATACAGGTGTCTTTTTTAATCTCCTTAAAGCTGCAATCCGTAATGTTTGCCTCTTTGTCGCCATCATTGTTGAAAACCTGGTATTGCAGCCAGGTGTGGCATTATCTTCATTACGTGGGCTGTACTACGGCATGGCTTCAGCGCGGATGAATCTAATGTTTTGAGGTGAATGTGTAGCTGTCAGTCACCACACCGGTGTGAATCAAACACTTAGTAATCACAGATTCTAGCCTACGTCTTGGAATATATGACCCAAATCAGAATTTTCACCATATATTGTCACCATATATTGTCAGTCTGCCCCGTTTATTCTGCTCAACTAAAGCATTACCATAAATCGCACTATCAATGGTGATTTAATCTAAAGATCGGTTTGCTCATATCACATCAAACCATGAAAATTATTTTTATTGTTATACTCTATTCTCAAATTATTAATGTTAACAACATCAGAATTGTGTGACTGAGTATAGTGTGTATTAACGTGTAGATTTCAATTTCTGTACAGTCTAATCTAATTGTCATGCCATTCGAATTTCATGTTAAGAAATTCTTTTAACCCCAAAAGCAAACTATGCTCCCTTCGAAATGGTTTTCTTTAAAATACAAATCTTGTGTAATCCCAGGCTATCTGTAATCAGAAGCATGTTTAAAACTGGAATATAATTTAATAAAGTTTCATAAACGCATAATCCTTTCTGGATCACAATCCGCCATCAAAATTATACATTTAATTATTCTAGCTGCTGGGAGAAAAGGATATATCAACGATGTGCCACCTGCAGGATCCGCACGTGCTATAGCCTACTAGGCTTCCTGTGAAAACCTACCCATACCACTCAGATTAGAAAACATTATTATAAGCTAACCGTTGTGAATCGGGCTAAAGTAAGGTGACGCTTTTGAACACTGGCTGGTTATGTACTTTCTCAAATATTTGATTTCGGATAATTTTTAACCAAAACAAGTTACGGATTGCAGCTTTAAAGGGAGTGCTCCTAATCTCAGTTTGTTACCTGTAAAGACAACCTGTCCACAGAAGCAATCAATCAATCAATCAGATTCCAAACTCTCCACCATGGCCAAGACCAAAGAGCTGTCTAAGGATGTCAGGGACAAGATTGTAGACCTACACAAGGCTGGAATGGGCTACAAGACCATCGCCAAGCAGCTTGGTGAGAAGGTGACCACAGTTGGTGTGATTATTCGCAGATGGAAGAAACACAAAATAACTGTCAATCTCCCTCGGACTGGGGCTCCATGCAAGATCTCATCTCGTGGAGTTTCAATGATCATGAGAACGGTGAGGAATCAGCCCAGAACTACATGAGAAGATCTTGTCAATGATCTCTAGGCAGCTGGGACCATAGTCACCAAGAAAACAATTGGTAAAGCACTACACCGTGAAGGACTGAAATCCTGCAAGGTCCCCCTGCTCAAGAAAGTACATGTACAGGCCCGTCTGAAGTTTGCCAATGAACATCTGAATGATTGAATTGGGTAAAAGTGTCGTGGTCAGATGAAACCAAAATCAAGCTCTTTGGCATCAACTCAACTCGCCGTGTTTGGAGGAGGAATGCTGCCTATGACACCAAGAACACCATTGCCACCGTCAAACATGGAAGTGGAAACATTATGCTTTGGGGGTGTTTTTCTGCTAAGGGGACAGGGCAACTGCACTGCATCAAGGGGACGATGGACGGGGCCTTGTACCGCCAGGGCATTGAAAATGGGTCGTAGTTGGGTATTCCAGCAAGACAATGACCCAAATACACGGCCAAGGCAACAAAGGCTCAAGAAGCACATTAAGGTCCTGGAGTGGCCTAGCTAGTCTCCAGACCTTAATCCCATAGAAATTCTGTGGAGGGAGCTGAAGATTCGAGTTGCCAAAGGTCAGCCATGAAACCTTAATTGCTTGGAGAGGATCTGCAAAGAGGAGTGGGACAAAATCCCTCCTGAGATGTGTGCAAACCTGGTGGCCAACTACAAGACACATCGATTGCCAACAAGGGTTTTGCCACCAAGTACTAAGTCATGTTTTGCAAAGGGGTCAAATACTTATTTCACTCATTAAAATGCAAATCGATTTATAACTTTTTTGAAATGCGTTTTTCTGAATTCTTTTGTTGTTCTGTCTCTCACTGTTAAAATAAACCTACCATTAAAATTATAGACTGATAATTTCTTTGTCAGTGGGCAAACGTACAAAATCAGCAGGGGATCTTTTTTTTTTTTTCCCACTGTGTGTATATTTATTGGTAAAAGGTATCATTAATATGCTTTAATTATAAAAAATTATCACTAATATAATGATTGCATGTTATTATAAAATAATTAAGTGAAGGTATCCTGTATGACAGTTTAAAGCTTATTGCACCTGGCGACAGTAACTAAGAAGGGTGGAGTTTAGCAAAGGATCTGATTCTAATACTTTTATGTTGAGATCTTACTCTAGTATTGTTTTGCTCACTGTCTTTTTCCCTTTTGTTTCCTGTTATATTTCACCCCCTTACATGTGCCTCTTATTCAGAACAATGTTAATATCATATATTCATAATCGAGAAATGAGAACAGGATGTTTTAAAATCACTTTGTATAGGGTGCTGAAACTGCTGCTACTCTTGCCCAGTTCTGTTCACAGCTGCTCTGATTTATGTGTGAGTAGATGCTGGGTTTTGCCACTGTAATACTGGGGGTGATGAAGTTTATGAGCCTGGCTTGTTTAAGCTTAAGGGGCTGTGGAAAAAGCCCGTCCTCTATGCAACATGAGTCCAAGTCAGCTAACTGACTCATCAGTATTGCAGAACGGAAGAGTATGAACCGTTCCTGTTAAAAACGAACCATTTTACCCTTTCAGTTAACATTTGCTTTTAGTACATTTCCAATTATTCCACTGTGTTGTTCAACCTTTCCTGCAGATACAGAGAGTTGTCAGGAGAGTTTTCTGTTCTTATTTGGGCCTTCTGGTGAACTCTAAGAACGACCTGGCCCTCGCATACACCCTGGACAACCCAAATCGCTCTCTGGGTCACAGCGCCTTTACTGACCTTAGACATGCTGCCTGCGACAGCGCCTCGTCTCTCTTCCTGGTGAATTTGCAATGACATCTACTTTTAAGATGGATAAATTTATAAATTTACATTTGCACACATTTTTCTTCAACTACACATCTTTTTAACCACAATGTGAATGCTAATGAATTGGCGTTTTTGTGTATTCAGACAGTAACATCATTTGTCAGGGCCATACAGTTGGGAGGAAAGGGGTACGCCCCACCTGAGTCTCACCCCTTAAGGAAGCACGTAAAGGGTTTATCGGAATTTCTCAATTTTGTCGACCATTGTCAAGAAGTTCTGGGAGAAACCCCTAATCCCAGGTACGTAACATGCTTTAATTTTTAATAAATCCTTTATCAGAAATACATATCCATATTATTCCATTCTGAACACAAGAAGTGTCTTTAAGTCTGCATAGCAGCTGTAGATGTTTGCCTTCGATGGAAATACAGAGTTCTTCTAATACAGGCTAAAAAATACAATTTATTCAGGACTAAATTTATTAAAAATGAACTGTATTCAACTTAGTCATTTTTTGTCTTTGTATTTTCCTATTACTTTTTATTTATTTATTTGTTTATGCATGCTTGGTACTGCAAAAAAAAGCTTGCATACCTTTTAAGCATTTATTTAAGCAGTCTTATAATAATATTAATTAATATGATTAAAGGGTTGGCTCACCCAAAAATGAAAATTCTATCATAAATCACTTATCTGGTTCCAAACCCATAAGATCTTCGTTCATCTTCGGAACACAAATGATGTTCTGTTGTTATTGATGAAATCCGAGAGCTTTCTGACCCTGCATTGACAGCAACACAACTACCACATTCAAGGACATCATTAAAGTAGTCCATGTGACATCAGTGGTTCAACCATAATTTTATGAAGTTACGAGAATCTTTGTGTGTGCAAAAAAACCCAAAATAATTACTTTATTCAACAATTTCTTCTCTTCCCTGTAAGTTGCTGCACGTTCACAAGAGTACTACAATGCATAAAGTCAATGTGTTTGCAGCAGGATTACATTTTATTGTTTATTTAAGCTAAATCATCCAAAAATAATCACTGATATATCTTGCTTCTAATCGGTAACACTAGAAATGGAAAGTCGTTTAGAGTGCATTGTGTTATGAGATGCATTATTCCATGTCATGCACCATGTTTGTTGTATATTGCTCTTTTTGGCTGATGTTGCAGGTTAAAAACATTGGCTCGCTGTATGTTGCACACTATATGCTAATCTAAGCAGTAGTTATGAGTATTAGGGTATTGTGAACATAGCCAATACTTTGAATTAAATGTCAGTACCATCATGACCTAGGTTTGACTTCATTTCTGTCTCCCTATCATCAGTACACAACCCCATATGAGTGTAGAAAAGCCTTTGATTTATACAACAGATTTTGTATCACCTTGCTTTGCCCAAAGAAAATGTACTTGCTATCTCCATTTGTGGATCTGTTGGTCTCGTCCTATCTTTAAAACGGATTCTCTCGTCTTTTACCTGCTGCCATGTATTGATGCACGATCCTCTTCTCAAAAGCAACCTTTAATAACGTCTGCACCAGTATTAATGAAATCGCCTGAATTGTTCAAGCATGTGTATCTGAGGAACATCAAAGTGTTGTGCCGAACAGCAACTGGCGGCTTTGTCCCTCCTTAGTTTGATAACTCTGATTAAACGTCATAACAGTGAGATTTTGCCATGATAACTCGCACTTCAAAACATCCAAGCAAATCTCCACTAGACGTTTGGCAGCACAACACATGGAGCTGAATTGAATAGATGATTGAGTTATTCAGAAAGGACGCAAGGTCATTTCCTGCAGTGCATCATGTGCATCAACTTCATTTTTGATGGAAGTGCCTTGAACCTGCTGCATGTGGTCCTGTTCACCACCACGTCTCTTTTCTCTGATGAGAGAGTGTGAGCACTGAGCCAAAAGGGGTCTTTCATCGGCCTGCTACCCTGCCTGTGCAGTTCCCCACCTCCCAGCACCTTATGGAGTACTGTATTACCACACACAAACACTCCTTACTGGGGAATCGGGGTCTCTCAAACAGCTAACATCTGTTTTCCCAGATGATTCTGTTACTGTAATTCCCTTTCACAAAAGCAAGGTCAGGGATTCAGGGCGGCCTCTTTCCCGCTGCAGCCCAAATGTTTACATTTATTAATCTCTTCATATATTCACACATAAAGTGAGGTGGAGTACACCAATAGCACTGGTCTGGCACGAAAACTTCTTGGACCCTCCTAGGCCACATTTTTACATGAGTTATAGAGTGGTCACACTAGATTTTAATCAAGCAAAATCATTTCTATGCAGCAAATCTCTTTATATAACAAATTAATAATCAGGAGTCCGACAGTCATGGGAAACCGGGAAACACTGTATTTTTAAAATCAGGTTTTCTAGGCCTTGGGAATTTTTTTTTTATAGTTAGTCAACTGTTGTTGATTTTTGTTAATAATGACTTAATGTTGAAATTTAATAACAATTATACAAATGAATTAACTATTCATTTCGTTCAATTATTATGAAAATGTTGTAAATAATAGTAGTAGTCTGTTAGTAGTTTAGGCAATTCATAGATGTTGATCTAAAACATGCACCGAGATCTGGAAACTTGCTTGCAAGCCATAGTTGGTTGTGCGTGAATCATTGTTTTAAAGCCAAAACAGTTCCAAATTGGTTTGAATGATTCATTAGCAAATCTGTAAAAATCTAGTAATCTCAAAGTGGAAAGGTTATGAAAAAAAAAATATGGAAATTCATTGGTCAAGATGTGGGGGATAACTTAATGTGTTCAGAATGTTAAATATACAGCAATTTCCCACAACACTGCAAATGAAGCTTCTTGTTGATTTGCTAACTAAACCACCTACATTAGAGGTTTCACGTGTTTTTTGTTGTTGTTTTTGTTTCCCAACCAAGAGATTGATTTGTAACATTTAGATCCTCTGTCAAGCTCTTGCTCTTTTCTTTTTTTTTTTTTTTTTTTTTTTTAACTGGGATTTGCAGGTCAAAGTTCACAAAACGTGAGTTTAAAGGGATAGTTCACCCAGAAATGAAAATTCTGTCATTTACTCACCCTCAAGTTGTTCCAAACCTGTATGAATGTCTTTGTTCTACTGAACACTAAGGAACTTGAGGGTGAGTAAATGACAGAATTTTCATTTTTGGGTGAACTACCCCTTTAAAATTTGTGACTGCCCCTTCAGGACTGCAAAAATATGAAAATGTGTGTTTTTAATTGTCTGCATTGCACTGTTTTCTTCCAACAGAGAAGCTGGATTCAAGCTGGTGTCTAGTATTAGAGCTGCTCTGGTCAAAGGCCGCAGTAATGGAGACCCAGTGTACCTTGCAGCAGAGGATATAGCCAAAAGTCTCAAGGAAAGAATCGGTCAAATACACACCATGCAGACGCATTCAGCGGTTGGCATAGGAATCAGTCCAGCAAGGGTAAAAAAGATTGGATGTACTCTTCTCCAAATATTTCTTCTAACCTCATTAATAAGACACAAGATGTTTCCTTTTTAGCCCAAAGCATATGCTATTAACCACTCCACTGCCTATGGGGGACGAGAGACCGTGAAGGTTATGATGACTCTTTTGGACGAAGAAGCACTAGCACCGCCCTGCAGGAACAAGGCAGAACTGCTCTCTGAAGATCATGCAGTTCTTAATGGCAGCTCTGGCGCTTGTCTTCTTACCCTTTACAAGTGAGTTACACCACTTTGCTGTAATGTTTTTATATAAAAGTTAAATATGGTCATAGGACAAAAATAGATGCTATTAATTTAAGTAAATTTATAATAATAATAATAATAATGCTTAATTAGATGCTTAAAATATTATATTTTTTCTTTTAATATTAATTTGTTTTTAAATAACATTGCACACTATTGTCATAGGGAAAAAATGGATCCTAAAAATTATTTTAAAATGCTAAAAATATTTTAATAAAATTAATGCCAAAAAATTATATTTTCCTGTCTATTTTCTCAGTTTACTTAAGGTGTGGCAAAGTTAATTTGCATATGTGTTTATTTGACAAATTAAACATTTGCAATTTATTTGTTGTATCATTTTGATTTGCATTTCAACACCTTGTTTTAATGTTTGAATATTCAGCTTGTTCGCTTTCCACTTTGCCTATAGATCTCCAGAAGCTCCCACGGGATCTTCTCCAAAGCCTTTACGGAACCGCGTCTCTAGCCAACAAGAACACATCAAGTCCAAGGTAAAGAATCACGGGGGCTGTAAGCAGAGACCCCAGTCTCAAATAGCGGTCAAACCGAAATTGAATGTGACACTTGATTTTTAAAACAGACAGCAAGTAATGCACGTTCACAAGCTATATCATCTGCTTCCTCTGTTTTGTAATGTGCAAATTTATACAGCTGTTTTTTTATGCATGGTACTTGTGCAGCAGGTTTCCTGTTATATAAAAACAACCACAGAGTGTGAAATTTTGTGTCATACAGTACACTCCAGACTTTAACCAATAACCTCTGGCACTGATGCACGCTTGCACAATTAAAGTCTTATCTTTTCCAGAAAACTTTTCAAATGTCCCACAAGGCTGTGAAAAGAAAGATTACATTCGAATGTGCTAAAAATTTAGTATTATCTCTTGGCCTTTATAAGAATTTTTTTGTTTGGTCATAAAATTCTTGAAAGATATAAATCTCTTAATATGAAACAACGGCCTGAATGGCAACTAAATGATGTCTGTCAAGATGTTTGTTTCTGAAACCAATATTAACTAGTCTCTGGATTGCTAACACATTTGAAATGTGGTGATAAATGGCAGTTAAGGCAAGGCAAGGCAAGTTTATTTATATAGCACATTTCATACACAGTGGTAATTCAAAGTGCTTTACATAAAAGAAAGTGAAATAGACATTAAAAATCAATAAAAACATGGAAATAAAAATAATAAAAACAAGGAATTTTAAAATGATATAGAAATTGATTTAAAATGAATTTGAAGAAAATGATTATACATAAAATTCATTGCAGTCAGTTCGGGCATATAGCACAGTGCTCATTCAAATGCACAGTTAAACAGATGAGTTTTGAGTCTTGATTTAAATGTGGCTAATGTTTTAGCACATCTGCCAAAACATTTGTGTTTTTGTTGTTTTTTTTTATTACTGGGCATCTTCACCAATTAGAAATGGTGAGTGCTCTGTGAACATGTATGCTAGGCACATTTTGTTAAAAGGTTTCTTTATTTGATTGCACTAGCAGATGTCTCTTTAGACTTCCACTTTCTGGCCGCCTTCCTGTGTTAGTGAGCGGTAATGGTCCCCGGGCAGCTCACCGCTTCCTGAACTGGACGGGCGGAAGCTTTCTGCATCAATTTCACTTTGAACATGCCATATCGGTGGCGTTACTCAGCTAGCAAGGGAAACTTGAAAGGTTATTGTTTCCTGTTGTCCGCAGAATGACTTTATCCAGCCGTACTCCAATAGTTTCATCACAAACTGACATGGATTGGCACAAGGGGAGAGATCAAGAGGTTCCTCCAGCAGCAAGACTGCAGAGACAGATTATTCTGAGTTACAGTTATGTTGTAAGGTTTAATGAACTCATAACCCCAGTCGATACACCGAGGGCCAGTATTATGCATATAAAAGGATGGTAGTACATTTTTATTTAATGTTAGTATATTTGCTGCTAAGACTGTTCATTAAAACCCACTCAAAGCAGGCCTCTTGTATTAAGATCTGTATCGGGTCACCCAATCTCAAATGTATGGTCGTAAGAACAGGTGTAAATGGGATAAGATTTTGAGTATTAATAATAGAATATTATTACAAATTGTTTATTAAAAAAATTGTGATGTTTTTGTTCTAATAAAAGTATTAGAAGTTATGTTGTTTAATATTAATTTAAACCTAATGGTTATAAATCCATCCATTCTCCAAACCATTTAGGTCTATGTTGTCACAGGAATGTTGAAGCCATAACGGCGTCTTGGGCCAGAAAAGGCAGGGAAACACCCTGGATATGTATGGATAGTGGCTATTTTTATAATTATTATTCAACATTCAATAAAAGGCTGACATAGACAGTAATATATAATCATAGACCCTCTCCTGATTCGACTCATTCATTACACATTACTACCACGTGAATGCCTTGACCACTCATGTGTCTCAGCTCACCACTTAATATCACTGTCTCAATATCACTGCTGCTGGTGTCAGCTGGCTCAGTGGGTTTGTCCCAAAACGGGTGTTATTCAACCACATGTCATTTCATTGTGTGCTTCACAAACACAGACACACCCCTCATCTTATTGAGGGTTTAATGATGATGTTCATATCAGAGGAGGTAGCTGGTGGACCCAGCTTGTCGCAATAATTTTTTTTTTTTTTTTATGGCTCTATTGGCGTAGTCAGGGCTGCCCAACGTACCATATAAGCCTCCCATATGAGAGCACCCAGTCTGAGCAATTTTGTTGTTTTAGGTGTTCTTTTGAGAAAGTGCTTTGAAAAAGCTGCACTCAAACTTTGATCCCCCCCCCCCTACATACACCCACCGCCCATTCTCTCTACGCTTTTGCAGTCCCACCCAACTATGCCTGCAGTATTTTATATATATATAAATATATAATTTAAAAAATATAATTTTTTTTTTTTTACTTTCCTGAATTCCACTCTCCTACTGTGGCCTGCTAGCCTGAAGGGAGAGAGCCTTGAATCCTGATAATCCTTAGCAGGGATGGATCAAAGGCCCTGAAAGAGGTGGATCAGCGCTTCTCTGAGACCCTTGAGATCTTAGAGGTTCACTACGCCTGTGTGAGCTACGCCTTCGCTTCTTTCATGCTCCTCACGCTAGCTTCTGGACCGCAGTATTTATCCTTCCCTATTTTTTTTTTTTTTGTGTTCATTCTAATAAGATTTTAGATGTGGTCATGTCCACCCAGTTATATCAGCAGGGCTCAAAAATAAGGATGGCCTGATGACCTGAGGATCGTGTCAGAGTGTTTCTGGACAACGTCATTGGTCCTGTTGTGCCAGTGCAGCACTGTGCCATACATTCATTGATAATATTTGTTTTACAAATTTAAAGGGATAGTTCACCCAAAAATGAAAATTGTCATGAATTACTCACCCTCATGTCGTTCCAAACCCGAAAGACCCTAGTTTATCTTCGGATCACAAAGAAAAGGCCTAGAAAGGTAGTAAGGACATTGTTAAAATAGTCCATGTGACATCAGTGGTTCCACTATTCAATCTGTGTCAGTCTTCGATGCATGTTCACGGCTCCTTCATCAGCAACATGGTACCTGGTACTCTTGTGAACACACTTCACACGGTACAAACTGATACAGAAGAGAAAACAATTGTTGAATAAAGTCACTATTTTTGTTTTCTTTGCGCACAAAGTATTCTCACGGTTGAACCCCTGATGTCACATGGACTATTTTAATGATGTCCTTACTACCTTTCCGGGCCTTGAACGTGCCCGTTGTGTTGCTGTCTATGCAGGGTCATAAAGCTCTCAGATTTCATCAGAAATATCTTCATTTGTGTTCTGAAGATGAACGAGGGACTTATGGGTTTGGAACAACATGAGGGTGAGTAATTCATGCCACTATTTATTTTTGGGTGAACTATCCCTTTAAACCTATGGCATGTTATCAAGCTGGTAATATGCATAAGGTTTTGTTAAGGTTTAGTCTTGGATTATTTATTTTTATATATTAATTTAATTAACTTATATATATATATATATATATATATATATATATATATATATATATATATATATATATACACTAAAAATATTATTATTTTTTTTTATTTATTTTTTTTTAAAGGTTGTGCGGCCAACCATCCGTTCTCAGTTTGCATGCACATACAAAGATGATGAGCTGCCCCTCAATCGGGTGTTGGAGTTTCCCAGCACCAGCCAACTTCCCACCTGTGTGCACCCTGCACCCAAAAAACCCGTCAATTTACCAGTGACTATGGAGGAAGAGCATGACTCCACTGGGATGGACATCACTCTCAAAGGTATTGCCACATTTAAAGATGCTGTGCAAAAGTACTTCTGTCACACTTAGTCCTTGTTTATTAGTTTTGAGACCATGTAGATGCTGTTGTGTCCTTTTAAAATGTGATAAAATTAAATATTAGCTTCTATAATGCTTTTAAAATGTGAAGACTTTCTCTTCTGAGAAACCAGAGCAAAATTTATGATGATGCCACAGGTTCATGTCCTACCACTTGTTCTCTAGAAATGTCTGAGAATTTCCCACCAACTGCAACTGATCGATAAGGATTCTGCATTCATTAAGTCATTTCATGGGGTCTTAAGTGTTTTTTGGCTTCCCTTTAAAAAAAAAAGAAAAAAAAAAAAAGGGGGCTCAGTTCTTAGTGTACTGAATAACCTTCATGCTTGGTCTGTTTGCTGCGCACACACGCACGTGCAGAAGAGCTCCCTTTTTCTGACGCCACGTGGTCGGAAAGATGCCCAGGTCCACCTCCACTGCTCAGGCCTGCTTGGGGACTGGTACTTAAGATCAACCTTTAAACGATTCCCCATCCCATAAAACCTGGCTGCCCCCACATCTGTTGTAAAAACTCTTAAGAGCACACGTTCCTCTTCCCCCCTCGCTCACTTTTTGTTTATTTGTGGGAATGCGGGCTTCGCTCCACCAGGTTAAATGACAACTGTTCAGTTTCAGCGCTGTAAAAATAAACACCGCCTGTTAAAGTGCAGACTAACGTCAGTAATTTCGTCATAACCTTTTCTACTCTTCCGTCCTCAGCCCTCCCTCCTTTTTTTTTATTCCTGTTCATTGTTTCACCTTGTTCTCAAAGTCCAATGTTTTTCTTTTGTCCCCCTTTCTTGTTTTTATGTGGATATGGACCCAGAAGCCACTAACTTAAGGCGTGAAGGTCCCGGCCAATCCGCTCTGGGGGAACATGGTGGAAATGCCTGGAACGGAGCAGGTGGGAAGGGGACCCAGCCAGAACAGCTCAGAAGTGCAACCGGGACCTCAAAGAGAAAGCTCGCCAATAGAGAGTGCGCTGAGCAAGGAAGAGAAGAGAACCAGCCCCCTCAGAAAAGACCCCCTGCCAAGGCTCCCGCAGGAGGCCTGGGGAAAAGGAACGTTAAAGCTGCCGGCAAGAAGCTCATCGCTGGTCAGGGCAAACTCACCGGCTTTTTCAGACTGTAATTTAATCACCAGTGATGCTATGTTTTGGCAATGAAGTCAGATTGTATTTATTAGCAGACTAAATGCATTTAAAGGGGCAGTTCGCCTGAAATTGGTCATTTACTCACCCTCATGTTGTTCTAAATCTTTTGTTTTTAGGTGAAATAGCTGTATAAATGCTTTTAATACAAGTCATGTCACTCTTCTCCAGATGATTACTGACAGGATGTGTGTGTGTGTGTATATATATATATATATATGTATGTATGCATGTATGTGTATATATATATGTGTGTGTGTGTTTGAGATGTAAACGAGATGTTATGAGTTGGCAGAGAAGGAACTCATTTTATTTTAGGATTGTGACAGTCATGATGAATCATTTCTGTTCCCCTTGAACACGACTCATACTTTGCAGATTTTAATAAATTTTTATTTCAGTTCTTTTTAAATCATACAGGTGTGTTTATCGTCTTTATATTTGGAGTATCTTTCAGGATCAGGGGAGAGCTGGGAAAATCATGCAGGTGCTTTGTCAGCTGCTCCATTTTCAAGCTTGCCAACAGGGCCTGTATACTCTCCCTATCATGCACCTCAGCACTGTGAAGAGAACAGGAAGAGCAAAACAAATTTAGCATTAAATGTAACTGGAAGGCTACTTGTTTACACACTGGTGTATTCCCTGCTGAAACAAAAATTAAAACAACCTAAGATGGTTTGCTGGTCTGATTTTTCCAGTTGTAGAGGGGTTTTGAATACTTTTCAATTGGGAGACCAGCTTGAACCAGGTAAGACCAGCATCTCGGTCCACAGGCAGGGAGACAGCCTGGCCAGCAAATTGTTTGAAACTATACACGTGTGTGTGTGTGTGTAGATACATACACACACTGACCAAAATTATAAATGCAACACTTTTGTTTTTGCCCCCATTTTTCATGAGCTGAAATCAAAGATCTAAGACTTTTTGTACACACAAGGCCTATTTCTCGCAAATATTGTTCACAAATCTGTCTAAATCTGTGTTAGGGAGCACTTCTTTGCCGAGAAAATCCATCCACCTCACAGGTGTGGCATATTAAGATGATTAGACAGCATGATTATTGCACAGGTGTGCCTTAGGCTGGCCACAATAAAAGGCAACTCTAAAATGTGCAGTTTTATCACACAGCACAATGCCACAGATTGCTGAAATAATACTCAATTACAAGTAAAAGTACTGGTGTAAAAATGGTACTTAAAAGTACAAATTACTTGTCTCAAAAACTACTCAGAGTACTAGTTACTTTTTAGTGGCAATATTTAATGAATTACCAATAAATATTAATTAATATCTCCGCTTCTGGGTCATAACGCTCTGCCAGATGCCCCAAGAAAACAACAAACTGTTAATATACACCCACGATGTCATGTAATACTGAAAAATTATAACCCTAACCTTTATCTCCATACTGAAAACCCAGATGGCCAGACAGTGATTCAGCTACAATATTAGTGTCAGACATTGTGAGCACAGCTAATTTTTAAATGCTTGGCTTAAATATGTAATATTAATTAAATAGTGCGCCTAAATGGCTGTTGAGATAGTATTCTCAAATGAAATGAGTAGAGACATGGACCCCGGAAACTGCAGTCCTTACATCATACTTAACAAGAGGATTCTCCCCAAGCCTTCAAACTGTTGTCATCAGAGCGAGAACGCCATTCAAGAGCGGAAGCAAATTTTCTGTTTTTGAATAAAGATTATGACGGCAGACAATTTTTTTCTCTGGTGTATTGACTTGCACGGTTTAATTATTCACAGCAAGACTAGTCGTGCACTAAAAAAGTAAGTAGGGTCATTTTTGATTTCATGATGACTTCAATCATTTTCCATACCACTGGCAAAACTACCACATACTGCCATATAGATATTTTAATGTTTCATATTGTTTATTGTCCATCCATTTTTTTCAAGGCAAACATTATTTCAAGCTTTGACTGGTTTAATCAAAGTCTTCTAAAAAAAGACACGTTCGTTTTATATGATGAACAGATTTTAATATAGGCTTTTATTTACATAGCCTACATATAAACATTGATTAATTACCATTCCCAAAATCTCAATCTTAAACATTTGCTCATTCTGTGTATTTGTGTATTTAAAATGGGGTAACTTTGTTGCAAAAGATTAAAACTTCCAGTAGCATTTTCATCGGTCAGGCGTGGATCTATTCTGAATGATAACTTTTGACAAAATTTAATCTAGGAGTTTAATCTATAAAAGCACGGAGAGATCGCGATTGCACACATTATGAGCGCGCACAAACAATATCGGAGTGAGAGGACAGGCAGTTCATTTGTATAAGTTAGGCCTATTTGAGAGCTCGCATCCAGTTTTCTGCGATTATATGACCGTGTTCTCGTTACAATAAAGCGCTCGCCACATTTGCTTGGGAAAGATTAAAATTATAAAATTGCTCTGTTGGCTGTGGAGTCATGACATTTGCGAATATGAGACAAAACTACAGAATGTCACATTTTATTATTAGCCGTTTCAAGACATACATGCTTTACCAAATAAAAAGAACAGCACTTTTAGAGTTCATCCCACTCATTGATATGAGCATAAGTATTGGAACATAAGTTGAACATAAGGCAGATATAAAAGATGAAAAGCTATTATTTAGCTGCAGATCCCTTGTGCACAATCACAGCAGTGAGTCTGTGACCCATAGTCATCACCAGACTCTTGGTCAAATCCTTTGAAATACTTTCCCAGCCTTTAATGCAGCCGATCCCAATTGTTGCTTGTTTTGGGGAGTTTCTGCCTTTACTCTCCTCTTCAGCTGGTGAAATTCATGTTCAATCGGATTTAAATCTGGAGATTGACTTGGGCAATCTAAGACTTTTCATTTCTTTGCCCTTATAAATTCCTTGACTGAACTGGCAGGGTGTTTTGGGTCATTGTCCTGATGCAATATGAAGCACTTCCCAATGAATCTGGTGGCATTTTCTTGAATATTGGTAGGCAAGATGGTTTGTACCCTTCCAAATTAATTCTGCTACTGTCATCATCATACATTAAGTCATCAGTAAATTTGAGAGGGCCTGTTCCAGAGACAGCCATGCATGCCCATGCCATGACACCACCTCCACCATGCTTTACAGATGAGGCTGTATGCTTGGGATCATTTGCAGTTCCCTTTTTTTCTCCACATTTTTGCTTTCCCATCACTTAGATAAAGGTTCATCTTTGTCACATCGGTCCATAAACACAGTTCCAAAACTCTTCTGGCTCACCTTTGTGCTTTTTGGCAAACTCTAATCTTGCCTTTCTATTTTTGGTGCTGGTCAGTGGTTTGCATCTTGCTGTGTAGCGTCTGTAATTCTGTGTCAAAGTCTCCTGAGGACAGTAGATTGTCAGAGCATCACCCCAGCTTTCTGGAAGTTGTTGGTGATTTTACAGACACATCTTTTAGGGTTAATTTTCACAGCTTTTATGATTTGTCTGTCATCAACTACTGTTGTTTTCTCAGCTGATCAGGTCATTGTTGGTTGCTGGTGGTTTCCAAACTCTTGATTTCTCCATGCCCTTTGTTTTTGCTAGAGCTCTAATTGACTTTCTCTTTTCTTTTAGCATCTAAATTGCTTGCTTTTCTCTCAAAGTTAGCTCCCTCATCTTCATCCTGGTTTTTGTGTGTTATCATCGAGTATAGAAGTAATGGATATAACTGATACGACACATTCATATATTTAAAGTGAGTTCTGAGTAAAAGTGTACTATTAATCTCATAAACTGTCTTATGTAGCATGATGCTAATGTTAGCTCTAATGCACCTGCAGAACAGGTCCAATTCTTCTTCATAATGCATTTTGTCATAATACTTCATGTAAGGTCGCAAGAAAATGTTTTTTGTATTTATTTAGAAACACTTTTGATAATAGTTGGGTAAATGTGTACTGGGATTGAAGCGATGTGGCTTGGTAAACGTTTTATTGCCAATATAAAGGCTGATAATGGCTGAAAAAACAAAACAAAAGAATAATAAGGATTATGTGTCATACTTTGCGGAGATGTGAAAGGTTCTGTTTCCTTAGTCACGCTTAAACTTGTCATGCTTTTCTTTATTTCAACACATTTACAGGTAAATCCTAGTATTTAAAATTTGCGATTAATCATGATTAATCACAGTCCAGGACTGTGATTAACGCAATTAAATTTTTTAATCAATTGACAGCACTAATATATATATATATATATATATATATATATATATATATATATATATATATATGTATATGTGTGTGTGTGTGTGTGTGTGTGTATATATCTACATGTATATACGTATGTATGTACGTATATGTATGTATATATATATATATGTGTGTGTGTGTGTGTGTGTGTGTGTGTGTGTGTGTGTGTGTGTGTGAAATTATTCAAAATGTAAAGTCCTCAAGCATAAGTTACTTTCATGGCTATGTAAGAATATCTAAGAAGAGGATGGGGAGGAAAAAAGACGATAAGAAACTTGGCAGTGCTTACTGTCTATGTCCCTCCTGCCCACAGGAATGACATCATCTATGCTACGTCGTTCATCCCTCATGTTGAATCCATCCAGAGCATGATCTGTCCCACGTGGTGGCGGCAGCACAGGGAAGGTTCTTGAAAAGGCAAGGTTTGCTTCCCTCACAAGAGACCCTTTTATTCCTGTGTCCTGGTGGAAAAGCGAAAGGCATTTTTAGTCAGCACATCAGAACACGGGACAGCCACTTGAACAGAAGCAGCCCAAGCTAAACCCAAAAGACTGCTCCCTCTACAGGCATTTTTCCTGCTGTATGAAAGTCTGAAACCACACCTGGAGATGTTTAAGTTAATTTGAACAACACACGCCCAAGGGCAGCCTCATGATCCCTCTCCATAACTGCTCCCAAACTACTGGAGAAAAGCCGGCGCATGGAGCCCCACATGGAAGAAATGTGTCAAATTGCGGCAAAGTTTCCCATACCTCGCTTAGCCAATTTTCACAATATCACCGTGGGCCCTTTTATCCATAGATTCCATTTCCCCTCTTGTGACCGTGTCCTTCCCATAGTCCTCTCCGACTGTTCCATTACTACACTGATAATTGTAGCAATGTGAGGACAATTCAGCCTTGACTTGAGAAAGCTCTGTTTGATACCCATAGAAAGGTCATCTGATTCATACCACACCAACAAAATCGGACTGGTACAATTTCCTGGTTTAAAGTGCATGTAGATGTTGGCAAATACAATCTTGGAATCTCCTACCTAAAGTAGGAGTGTAAATAAAATAAATATTTATAAAATAAATAACTTACGGCAAGTATGAAGATGCGTTTTGTCCCGTCTTCATCCACCAGTCTGCCTTCTATGATGGGGTGTCTTCTGAAGGTGAACTGCCCAGGTCCCTTTTCACTTGCATCGTCTTCTCCTGCTATCGACACTAGTCTATCTTGGTCTGTATATTCTTCGTCCATCTTAACTTTGGGCAAAGCTATAATCAACTCAACTAAAATTGCAAGTGCAAAGACGACCATGTAGGAAGATGCCATGATCTTGGGCGATAATGGTTGACTTGCTTGCAGGAACCTGGCTTTGCACTTGCATGTCCACTAACAATCAGATGTGTGCTTTTATAGTGTCTAATGATGATGAGTTGATGATATCCGTTGCTCTCCTTTGGTGAAAAGTCATTCACCTTTACAAGAGGTGGATGCCCATCCACAGGGAGGATATTGGGAGATGTTTTAAACCAGGAGGATTATATTTTGAATGGTTTTCGTTTTTCTAAAAGACCCCACTGTGATTTTGTAAAAGCCCAAATAACATTTGTCAGCATTTCATTGTGAATCTGGAGAAAGGGCATCCCCTTCCAGTATAGCGTTTGTACCCCCTGCCATAACCTAGTTTGTCGAGCTCATGCAGCAGGTCAAAGGTTGTACATTGTGGTTACATTTTGTCTGAACAGTGGTAATGATCCAGTGCAAACATTTACAATATGAGCCTCAAAGAAGGAAGTATACCTGTTGTGAGATGTTGTCATCCATCAGATGACTCCGATTCCCTTGATTCCGTCTTCTCTCAGTATCGTCTATTATCTTCTTGTTTTTTTTTTGTTTGTAGGTGAGAGGTGGATTATTAGTAATTTCAATAGACCAGGGGTGGCCAGTCTTGTTCTTGAAGATCTACCTACCTGCAGAGTTCAGTTCCAACCCTATTCCAACACAACTGTCTGTAATTACCAAGTGCTCCTGAAGGTCACTGTGAAATCTCAGAGGGGAAATGTTTTGAAATGACAGGACTTCGCCTGTTAAATTTTGCAGAGCAGTGGTAAATGTGTCTGGTAATCGTTTTAACTCATTCATTAAAATAATCCAATTCATAAGAGTCATTTGCCTGCAGATAGCTAATATGGGCTCACAGGAAATACTGGTACACACTCTCAAGATGTAAGTAACTATCGGCACCTTAGATGATTACTGACAAACCCGCATTAGGGTTTTTAAGTTGTCACTTTTTTGTTCTAGTCACAGCCTGAATCCTGTAGGGCACTTCAAAAGAAATCAGAAGTGTGTTCGCATTGCTCTCCAAGGCTCCTCTTCAGTTCTTATGAAAACATAAAGGCTTTCCTTATTAATATCATGGTGCCTGCTGCACAGGCAAGAAGAAATGGGACATGAATAATAGTTATTGAACTCAGCTGAAGTGATTTTACTTGGAACACTCAGCCTTTATTTAGTGAGTATTTGTGTTGGAGTAAGAGAGCCTCTACTGAAGGACTCAACTGGTCTATGGAGACACGACTGTTCCAGCAAGAGTACAACTGAACCTCAGAGTTTGACGCTCTGTTATTGTAACCTCTCTATGTTGCCACTCTGCTTTCTGACATGTCTCACCCCCATAGTGACCTCTTTCCACCTTTGATTACCCTCACCACAATAATCTAATGTTCTGATGGGCAATTTCAAACTAACATTTGTAGATTCCCTTTCATGCCTCAATTGCCACCATGATGAAACACTTGGAGTGCATTTGTGGTCTAAGCTTCATTCTTCTCCAGGTTTTTGAAGCTTCAACCTCAGCGTAGCTGACATGTTAGCTAGGCAGCTAACTAGAGAGATACTGCTTTATTAATGCTCTATTAATGTAAAGCGATTCAGTCATGGTAACAAAAGTCATGTGAATTAAAAGTGCAAATGTTTATTGCATTTTTTCTTCAATCAATGAAAGTGTATATTATAGGTGCTGTGAATTTAAAATAATTTTAGATGGCATTTAGCACATCACACTGCAGGACATGTCAGCTTTCCAAAAGTATTTCATGTCCGCTAACCGATTTCTAACTACTGCAAAAGCTCTCGGCAATTTGTAGTATGTGCTTTGGGAGTACAAACTGACTGGGAGAGTTCATTTGCTCCTTCACAAGTCTGTCCTTTTTGCTGCAAAAATGGAGACATGAACATCCTGTAATTTAAGCATTGCACTCTAATGGAAATCCATTGTGTCCATTTGAATACTATGCATGGGAATTACCAACGGTGACACAAGATATGTAATGACATCTGAATTTTGGCCATTTTTCCCATTACAGAGAATCACGCTTTTGGCCCTGGGTTCTGCCACGGCCCCATCTCGCCCTATCTCTCACCTCACGGTCTTTGCCATTGATGGATCAGGTATCCACTCCAGAATTGGCAACTGAAATACCCAGTAATGGAAAAGAGAGAGTGGTTGGAATGATATAGTTACGTGGGATATAGTTACGTACAATTATGGCCGCTGACTCAAAGATATTCCACTCATTGCCAGTTTGAATTGAAAATCACGTGGATGCTTCTCTTTTGAGGAAAAGCATTAATTCTTCAACAGAACTAGAGCTGTATGATGAGTTTTAAATAATGTAACAAAAAACAGGACTGCGGAAATGGACTTTGTCAGGGAGCATCTCACGGGAACATTTAGTTCTTTTGCTTCTCATATCAGGGGGCACTGCTGTAAAGTGGTCAAATGCGTCTTGTGGTCAACAGGGACGCTTGGCTAGATGACATCACCAGTACTATCACCATATTCCAAAAAGTCCGGGCATGTTACTCTGTCCTATTTTGTTACACACATCATCACAAACCATACGTTTTCATTTTCCAAAGATGTTAAATCGGCTTTTGATCATCCTTTGGGAAACCAGGAGAATTTTCAGTCGCGATTCCAAGATGCTCTCCCCATTGATCAAGTTACCAGATTATTTTCTTTACTCGTCTGTTGTTTGATGGTGTAGTAAATGATGGGTTCAGGGCGAAAGGGGCCAATGGGGGCTCAAGCGGGACCATGGTGGACCGAGATGGGGTTGGCTTCTTTGTTGCCCAGAGAACAGACCATGGTTTCCAGGAACAATGCAGCTGATGAGAAACTCTCCAAGGAAAATATGGGTCTGACATCATGGGTTCTTAAAGCTTGCAGCTGAGCCAACACTCTTGCCACAATCAGCTCCCAGTGAATTTCCACTGCTGAGGGAGGGCGTGATCTAGAGGTAGAGGGTGAAAGGGAGCGTGTTGGGGCGTGGATGTTGCCTGCTACCTCTTGTACATGTGTAGTGTTGTATGTTGATTGTATGTTGCGCTTGGGGTATTACTGCAGGTCTATAGATATCTATAGATCATATATCAAGAGTTAGGTTTTTATATCTGTGTATTTTGTTCTTTTAATTGATGATACTCATACTTCATGTCTGTTTAAAAGCATGAAATGGCTTTTGCAATTCATTTCATTTTAATGATGCAACAAATTTCAGGATCAACAGGATATGCAACATGAAATAATGTAGCTCTTTATTTTATTCATCAGGATTTGATTTTATTGAAAATTATTTTTTACATCACTAGTGGCACCAAATGCATCTGAAAATTGTTTTTACTGTAGGACTGTTTGCTGGTCGGATGAATGGATGGATTGTTTTTGGTCTTCCACTTGTTTGGTTAGCAGAAAAGTCATTTCAGGCAGAGAAAAATGGGTGAATATTTAATTTTATGCTGGTTTGGTGCATATATGAATCACACATAAGATCAGGTATGTGTATTAGGTAGTGCTATTTTTGTATTTATGTGTTATAATATTAATATTTTGAACTTTACATTTTCAAATTGTTTTAATAGTAGTTTTTAAGTTTAAGTTGTTCATCTAATGTTTTTTCATTTCAGCTTCATTTCGATGAACAAAAACAGTTTTAGTCTTCATTAACAGTAACAGCACTGGTACTGGAAAAATCAACTGGATTGATTTCATGTTGTCATTTTAAATGCCAGTATATGTATTATTTACTGTATATAGGCTAAATAAATAGTGAGAGATACCATGGAAGAATGTGCGAGGATTGTTGTTGTTTGAGGATCTCAATACCATTTATGCATCATAGCTTACTAGCTGTCTGTTTACCAGTGCAAATCATTCTTGTATAACTTTCAATCACACAAAAACATCTGTTTTCCACATATTCGTTGTCCTTTCATCAAAAGCACAGCTGCATTTGTTAGAAAGTGTTGCAGCTTGTGTTTGATTGTGGAACTGGCAGTCTGTCACTTATTTGTCTAGTAAACCAAACAACAGAAAGCGGTCAAGTTCCAGTACACACCTGAATCTGATTATGATTTCTGAACACATGGTGTTTGAAATTAATGTGATAGGTTTCATCAATGGTTGTTCAAGCCCGTATTGTAAAGCTGCCAGATGTTGCAGTGCACCTCTCCAAAAAAAAAAAAAAAACTGTCAAGACAGTGTTTAAATACTTGCTGCTCCCTAACGAATGCTTAATTTAATTATTTATCATGGCAAATCTTCATGAACCATCCATTCCAGCAGGCTACCTCATGCCTTGTATTCATTAGCAGAGAAAAGATGGCTTTTTAGCCCTACATTAATTCTTTTTCTTCTGAAAATACTGTGGGGAAGTTTGGGAAATGGTAAAAAGAACTGAATTAGACCACAAGGTCATTGAGAAGACAATAGCACACGTAAGTTGAATGGGCTCAAAGCTTCAATTTCAGGGTTAGGTCCAGGAACCGTGTCCTTAGATGCACTCGGCACTCGGAGAGCTACTGTAGGCCCGGTCTGGGGAAAATACACAAGCTTGCTTTTTAGCTAGAATCCCTCTATAACTGACCAGCAGATGGGAAGCTGCCTTCAAACAGCTGTCCTTGGTTACCATTGCTGGATGGCATATGGAATGGTGGTATTGGCATGTCATATGTGTAAGAAATGTGCATTGCTGTTGTCATAACAGAATAGAATGTCATTGGAACATTGCAAGATTTAATAGGAGTCAAAGTACACTGAGTGTTTTTGTGGAGTGTGGTTTGGAAGTGCATTATCTACTGATTGTTTGTTTTTGGCGGCCTTTTTTGTTTTCTTCACAAAAGTGACTAAAAACTGTCATTTTTTCCCCCCAAACACCTTAGGGAACACAAAAGATGTTTAGAAGAGTATGTTTCATGCAGATTGTTTTCTAAATAGAGAAAAGTGGTGACCTAAAGCTCCTAAAATGTCAAAAAGCATTATAACAGTGGTTCAAATGACTGTATTTCAAGTCTGAAGCCATTCCATAGTTTCCTATAATTTTGTGTTTGATAGTGATGCCAGAAGTCACTGCTGCTAATTTGCTTATATTATGCTTATTTATACTGTATGCTATTGTAGTATTAATTATATTATGAATTAACTTTTATTTTAATATTTTCATTTTAAGTTAATTCTGTGCTTTTGTAATTTTATTAGTTTTTTATTCTGCTGTTTAGCTTTATTTTATTTTTTAAAATAAATGTTATTTTATTTTCATTTCAGTGTATAATACTTAAATTTCTCATCTCACTCACTCTCATTCATCTTTGCTTATATAAAAAACAGTGTATAAAAACATATGGGTTTACTTATAAAACATATAAAAAACATGCTGCCTAACATCTCCTTCATCAGAAGAAACTTAAATGGGTCTGAAACAATGGCAAGTGAATGATTTTCTTTTTTAACCTTCCCTTTAACAAAAGTACTTTTATATAAATTTATATGAGAGCCGAAGACATTTATAATGTATTTTCTGTTCAGACAAAGTTCAGGTTTGAATAATCTATTACTATTCTTAGAAATGTTATTCAATGGTTTCTCCAGTTTTGCTGAGAATCCATGAGAATAATTTGCAGGCTGTAATTTATCTAATTGGGCATAGTAATTGATTTGGTATTACCAAGAAAAATGGATGAAAAAATATTCAAAATATCATAAAGACAATGCTTGTTAGTCGCCTGCTCCACATTAGGTCTGCTGAACCTAAGCCAGGTGGCCAATTTATCTATTAAAAGGCTTGATTGTTCCACTATATATCCATTAAAAAGTGCTGACAGATTGCAAGAGCTTTGTTCCGTCACTGAGTACCTCCTAGAAAGAGCTGAATGTGCAGATTTGTTTTGGGTTTTTTTGTCAGTAGAGCCACAGCCTGAATTGTTTGTCTTGGCGGAACATGTCATATTTTAGGAAGTATCACTTTGTCATGCAGTGAATGGGCATTAATGTACAGCTTGGCAAATGCTATACCTTTATTATCTTTTAGTATTCGAGGTGCTTTGCAAAGGGCAGAAACATTGATTATCTGCTTGAAAGACTGGGTTTTAGTCTGTGTGTTAGCTTTGAGTTGACAAAAAAGTATTTTTCCTCTGGGTAAACAGATGAAGAGATGACTCATCCTGCACTAACAGAGTTTTACCCAATCCATGCTCTCAATAAGCAAAAAGTCCCTCCCCCTTGAAACTGGCAAATAATCAACAAATGTTGGTTCATGGCTGTTATGTAACTAAAAAGTATAGTTCCTGTTATTGTAATAATCACTCTTTGAGACGTCAGGTTTTGACAAGTGGTTTATTCAGCAGGAACGGTGAACAATCTGTCAGTATTTTCATATTTTGTACAGAAAGCAATTGAGCACCAGTAAAGCCTCATAATGAAAAAGAATGCTTTAATGATCAATGCCCAGAATCCTCTAATATTTGTTATTTTCCATACTGGTTCTGTCTCTGGATTTATGTTCTGATGACAACTATCAAAGTGCCGCAAATCTCCGCAGCAGTCTTAAATCCTACATTCAGTTTAATGGAAACAGAACAACTTCAAAATAAGCACAACGTTTTTATCTTTAGTGCTGCCCATGATATTTGCCATAACCAACAAACCTTAAATATTCAAAGTCTTTGGTATTATGTGAGGACCTTTAGCTGGAGGTCTATTACATCAAACTTGTGCACATTATATAGACATTCTGGGTGGCTATTGCATATGATTCTGTTTCTTAATTCAGATTGAGATTATATAAAACACATACTGCCCAGTTCAAAAGTACAAACACTTTAAGACCCAAATTTAGGTTGTCCAAAAATGGATAGTTACCTTTCTGAAAATGTTATTCTTCTGCATCATCTTGTTTATAGATGATTTATCTTTGAATGGTTAACGTGCTGCTAGTTAAAACATAACCTTTCTTCATAACACTGATGGTGTAATTTACTTAATGTTGGTGCAATTTTCCTATTAAACCTTCCCAGATATACTGATCAGTAAAAACATAGGTAAGTGAAAAGGAAAAACAATATTCCTGAATAGAGTCGTACAGTGTTAGCCAAATTACACTGTTACTAACTGGTTGAATTGTACTGTAACTGTGTCTGTATTACACTGAAGACTGTTTTGCACCATTTCCTTGCCAGTTACAAATACTTGAGTTGTAGAATCAGTGCTAGGATGTCTAAATGAATGTAGTGCACATGAAAAGCTACTTTGTGATGGTCAAAATCTTGGTCACGTTGGACATTTGCAGTTCACAGTACTCTGTCAAGTTTTTTGGCATAGGGACGTTATTTTTTCAAAAATAATAATTTAAAAACTGTAGAGAAAACAAAAACAGCAATTAACCATCTCGGGCCACATTTTTTCCTTTTTCCATGCATTCACAGCTCTCACAAAAATACTTTTGCTCGCTTACACTGTAACCTTATTGAAATAGCTTAAAAATAAAACTAAAAGAATATTATTACAATGGTGGCCACAAGGCTGTGCAAAAGGGAAGGCTTCCAACATAGAGCTTCATGTTTTCAGCCAACTCCTGCAAGTAACAAACTACAAAGTAGCACCATTATACAGTGGGTTCATTTTTTTTTTTTTATATGGTTCCGCTATATGATGGCATCACATAAGATTATGATTAGAGAATGCAAAGGTTAATATAGGTTGAGTATAGATACAGAGTAAACAGTGTGGGTTGACGTGATCCATTGGGATCAGAAAAGAGGAAATCACCATGCAGAGGGACTGTGAAAACGGCCTAAACTGGGGTGTAGAGGGATAGTTCACCCAAAAACAGACATTCTGTCATTATTTATGCACTTTATGTCATTTTTATTAACCTGTGTTCTGGTATTTTTCTTTTTCAGAATGAGAATTTTTTTTTCTAATGTTTGCTGTACAATCATAGTTTTGTAGTGAACACCTTCAAAAAGGACAGTAAATGCAAATAAAACATAATTCCAAATGACTGGTGCTCTGCAATCCAGAAATTTAAATCAATATTCAGTGATAAATTTCACCTTTATATAAGCCCATTTCTGCTTCAGCGAATAAAATAAAATAAAACGGTAATTGTGTGATAGTCACATATGAGCCATAAGGCTGTATTATGACAAATAAAGTCACAACTGCCTTTAACCCAGCAGAAACAAGCATCAAAAATGGACTGAAAAAGTCATAGTGTAAGTAAACCCATGAGAGGGTAAAGTAAAAATGAGTAAATGACACAATTTAAATTTTTGGGGCGAAATATCCTTTTAATACAGCTAGTGAGTTGCAGTCATGTCACCAGTCTTTTGCCGTAAATATGCAAACCTGCAACTTCCTATTTGATAAACAGTAGCTGCTAAACCAGATTATGTTCTTCTTGACGGTATATGTTACAATTGCTAGTAATTTTTTGCATCTGTTGTGGTTTCTGTTGTCATTCCTGTCTTTCCTGTGCATGCTGATACACTGGTGTAAATGCATGCGGATAACTGTTCGAGTGAATGGCTCTCACCTCCCATTTTCTAAAGAAGGTAAATCATGCAGTTAAAATTATTTAAAAAAGAAGCAAAGATCCCTCACACACAATAAAAAAAAAAAACCACACACACACAAGGTGTTTTGTAGGATGTAGTTCGTGTTCCATCAGTCCTAAATGTGTTCTCTCTAGAGCACCTCAGCACATCTGCATAAGGCTTTTGTATAATCCCCCTTGACCTGGTCTTGCACAACGATTCAAATACGAAAAGACTGATTTGTATTTTATACGTCATCTCTCTGTGCAGCCGTAGTTTGGTTTTGCAAGGGTTCCAAACTGTTTAGACAGCCTTTCTTGTCATCACGGTCCATGATCTCACTCCTTTCTGTGCCCACAAACATTAATATTTTGCCACTATAAAAAGCTTTTGGCATCCATTAGGTGCAACCCTTCACATGAGGAGGATAAACAGTTATCATTTGACTTTTTTTAGCAGCTAATTTAGTATTTTCCCCCAGTATGGAATGGTGCAGTGTATGGAAATCATCAGATTTTGTTTGTCTTAACATTGGGCTTTAACAGTGTCCAGTATCTTGTTGTTTTTAAAATTGTATTTTAAGTATGTTTTTTGTTTGTTTTGTGATGTTTTTTACAGTGGAGCACGTCCCTGGAAGACCACAGTCTTTCTTTCCTTTCGTTTTCCGCTGTCCAACAGTTTTACTTGTCTCTCTCAGCCATTCGCCCTAATGTCCTCTACATGCGATAGTTTCTGCCCCCTGTGTTTCCTCGGCTTGAGTTCTTCTGATGAGCCTCCTGAAAATAAGAAAGAGAAAGGCAGTAAGCTTCAGTTTATATGATGAGAAGTAATGCAGAAAGCCGACCCAATGAGAGCAGAACGGCTGCTGCTGCCCATAACAACACAGCTGTTTGGTGAACGGAGTGTTATTTCATAATGCTGAGGAAATCTACTGTCAAAGCAACACATCAAAGGTTTCACCGCAGCAAGATTAATAAGTGTAATTCACGAGCTGGGAATGAAACCGCATGCAAAGGCCGGTGTGAGGGGCCAGACTCTGAACTCAGCGTGCAGACATCTAAGGTGACCTTAGATTCGGCTTCCATCGCATGACGTATGGGTGCAGAAATATTTCTGTGGAGAGCACATGCAGGTCTACCACAAAAACCACTTAGGCAGTTCACTTGCTAATGTTTTTTTTTTTTTCGAGAGAGGACGACTGAGAGCACTTAAAAAGATGGCCCACATTTGGGCAGCAGGGGTGAGGGAAGAGCTGCTTTTTCCTTACGTTTGTGTCACAGCACAATGTACCAGCATTATTTGCTGAGCTCTGAGACGAGGTAAACGGACAGCTCACCCAAAAATTATAATTCTGTCATCATTTACTCATCCGTTTCAAGCCCATATGACTTTCTTTCTTGAGTGGAACACAAAAGGAGAAATTTTGAAGAATGTGCCTGTCAGTTGTTACCATGCAATTGCAGTAAATGGGGAATGTAGCTGTCAAGCTTAAAAAAGAATGTGAGAGTAACTTAAAGTGGTCCATATAATTTGTGTGCTATCTTCCAACTCTGTGTGTGATAAACAGAAAATGTAAGCCATTATTTGCTGATTTTTCCCGTTAGTGAGCTGTCATCCATTCCAACTGGAGTCAATGAGTTAAACTTGAGAATTGGATCAGTCTGTTTTGTGAATGAATCATTCTGGTATTGTGAATTGTATCAATGGATTTAATTGAAGATATGACTCAAAAGAATGTTTTGTTTGGACATAACATAGTTAGGATGGATCAATAATGACTGCTGGTATGTTATAATGACTGAATGGTATGTTTTTGGTCTTTGTTTGTCCTTTTGGAGCTCAAAGATTTACCAGAAAGTCAGTCTTACAGGTTTAAAAATGACATAAGAGTGAGTAAATGACTGAATTTTTATGTTGGTGAACTATTACTTTCATACAAGTTCCATGTCAGAAATTGCGCTAATCTTGAATGCTATTATATAAGCATTCAAGCATCATCATGTTAATTATGGCTCATTTTCAGACTGAGGGAAGACTTACCTTACAGGATGAGTGGCTATGTCCAGATATAGGTTTCTGCAGGAGACAAAGTTCATATGACATTTTGTCAACCAAACTGGTCAGCTGATACTGCAATCACCATTATATATTGATAAACTATCATCCATCATAAGGCTTTACAGAAATGTACAATTGTGTCAAACATTCTACTGACCCTTCGCTAAGCCCCGCATAAAAATTTTACTGACCAATGATACTTTAGCATCCGTCCACCATCTATTTTTGCCCTTTCTATAGCGTAAGTTGCAAGAAATCCTGGGCGTTTGGAAAGTTCTAAGCAGAATTTTCTTCAATAATATGGTAACAATTGTTGCAATATTGACACAAGGAGCATAGAAAGAAAATATGGAGTGTTTTTTTTCTCTTTTGCTAATCTTTGCGTAAATCTTGATGAGACTGAAGTACGCATTTTCTTCTATTTTGCTTCATAATATCAGCTTTTTAATGGAAAACAAGACAAAAAGACATTATTGTTTTGCAGTGCAAATGACATTAGCCAAGAGGACGGAGCTTAGCGAAGGGTTAGTTCTGACATCATCAGCATGGCTGCACACCTTTGCTGTCCTGGGAGTGTCTGTGTGTCGTTCCGCTCGTAAGGATCGTGGAGATTTGCCGGGTTTTACGGGCGCACAGTACATCTCAAGGCGCCTCAGCTCACAGCTTTGAAAGCAGCATTCATCCACGATGCCGCGATTGTGCGACCGTCTCGAACTAGGCCCATATCCTGTTGGTTTGCCTGTTGGATGCATAGAAATAACATTCATAAATAACCTTTTGGAGGGCAAGATACGCATGCGGAAAGCGAAAGCACTCCTAAATCTCTGCTGTGGGGGAAGGCCAGCACCTAATAGCATGCTCAAATTTAGTCCGTATGTACATTAAATAAAGCCTGTCATCACATTGAGTTCAAGACCCTTTATCCATTTTATTCTTGGCATGGCACCAGCTCATGAAGAACAATTACAGCCTGCAAGGTCATGCTCTGAAATGCTAAATCTCTAAAACTTTCAGTAGTAACCTGTGGCTAAAAGCCCGGTCATGAGCACTATAATAGCTTAGCTTAGCGTAGCAGCCAGACCGTAGCTGTGATTCTTCAGATATATGGGCGTGTTAATAACATGAATTTCTTCAGCTACAGGGTATTGCTTTGCACAGAGTGGACCCTTCTTGGCAAGCCCCCCAGTTAAATGGAGGTCACACTGACCAGTTTCACAGCTGATATCTTTAAAGTTGACTGCTGGTTTGGGACCAAATCCGGCCCTTGTGAGGGTCAAATTAACCTATGGAGCAAAACCCCCTGCTCTGTTGAGAAGAAAGATGTTCCAGGATGAACCGTGAACTTTTCCCAGAGTGGTTGTTAATGCCGCTGCTAAACTAGGTGATAATTACCCATGTGAAAGAACATGAAACTGCCTCATAGGTATAGATTTTGTGTGCTGTCAATGAGGTCAATGCATAATTATGTCCTAGGTATAACATTTAACAATGAGGTTGGACTACTTACATGTGTAGAATTCAGGATTTGGGTTGTCTGATCCCAAACGGATTTATGTTAAATGTAGCGCTTAGACACCTGACTAAGTTAATGTTTCTTTCTCCATGTCGCCAATCTCCCGGTGGCCTTAAAAAAATATACCACTCTCCATTTACAAGTCGCCGCTCACCTAGAACAATATAGCTCCGATAGGCTTTTCCCTGTTACCAAATGAAATAATAATAATAATTTAATATGGCATTTACAAGGAGGAAATGCCTTTCCCTTTCAGAGTTAATAGCTCTTGGCTCGCAGTGCTGCCAGTGCTGACAAAATACATTAACTTCTGCCTTGCACTTGCTGCACTCTGACAGCGTTGTTTTGGAAAGAGAGGTGCTCTAATTCTGACAAACATGCATCCCTGCAGACTGCATGACTCTTGGGTGCCAATCACTTCTGGGAGATTAGGGGGCGCTGTTATCTTTCAATAAGTTGGGTCGTTTTGAGAGTTTTATGTAGGACACTGTAATGGTAGAATTGTGTTCACACACTCATTTTTGGACACTTTTGATGGCCTTCAAGTTGCCTCATTGAAATAGTGACCTAATAGATTTTGAGATAATTTAAAGTTTTGTGGCTTTTATTCCATGTCTAAACCATCTGTAGTATATGCTAAAAAAAAAAAAAATCTAATGTTTTTCTCTGAATCACCATTTGTATTTGTATTTGCCAAATCAGATCATGTACATTCCAATGATGGACACCGCTGGAAAGAAGCTGAGTTTTATAGCCATGCTCAGGTTATTAAAGAACAGGGAGTTCTTGGAGCTGCTGCCATACGCTGCCTGCATAGTGTCAGGAAGTTTACTGTTCACTGGAGACTATGAAAGCTGCTATAGTCCTGGAAACTGCCTCTTTATCAATGGTACCACAAAGAGTTTATAGTAAGATGAAGTTGCCTTCCAATTTTATTATTTTTTTCTCCTGGCTCTTTTTTCCACTGTTCACTATGCAAAGAGATGTTGGCTCTTGCGGACATTAACGATTGAATAGGAACTGTTTGTGGTGTTTAAGGCTTGTCAGCAGCCAAGTAATGGTTTGCTGTTTGTCAAAATGTTTTGACATTTTAACCAGGGTGTTTTGCTGTTATACATTGAAGGGGTTATATGATGTTGCTAAAAAGAACATTATTTTGTGTATTTGGTGTAATGCAATGTTTATGCGGTTTAAGGTTCAAAAAACACATTAATTTCTACATACTGTAAATTATTGTTGCTCCTCTATGCTCCGCCTTTCTGAAATGCGTCAATTTTTACAAAGCTCATCGTTCTGAGAAGCAAGACATGCTCTGATTGGCCCGCTATCCAGTGCATTGTGATTGGCCGAATACCTCAAGTGTGAGACGTAAATGTTACGCCCCTTACCGTTTTCTGATGCCGTGTCCCAGCGTGAAGACACAAAAACAATAAAACCATTTGTTGCATCCAGTGGGGACATATTTACTGATTATAATAACTTATACTGTCTTTTTATGTATCGCGTTGCATCGTGCCACGTAAACATTACCATGTCTGCATTTGTGATCGGAGAAACGATGAAGAGCTACTCTACACCGCTCAAAACTCGCGTTTGAATCGTCAGTGGCAAATTCTTTAAATAAGAAAACGTACTTACAGGCTGTGAGTCAGAAGCGCCAGACTGTCCTGGCAAAGTTGGAATTGCCCCACTTTATAGAAACAGCCTTTGTGCAAGCCAGCATTGTAGACTACTCTTCCAGGTTCAGGAAATAGTCCCCCGTAAAATGTGCTGCACACACTCTAATATTTGGGTTGAATTGTTCTGGAACAGTGTTGTAAATACAACTTAACCACTGATTTCTAGTTGTGTCCTCTTTTGGAAGCCCAAACAAAGTACTTTCGCTTTCACAACGAAACACAGCGTCTCCAGGATATGGCGCCGGCGGCAGCACCAATACTACAGCGAGAATAATAGTTCCACCTTCTTTCATTGCGTATACATTTGGGCGGTGTTATTGCATATCTTACCACAATGTGACGTAGACATGTGGGGGCATGTTTGAATGAGCCATTTTAGGAGGGTGTGGTCGAGTCTTAACTTTTATAAACTTTTATATTATCTATTTAAAATTATCTATATATCTAGAGTTATCTTTATACATAGATATAGATTTAATTCTTAAATATATTTATTGTATCTATTTAAAAGTTTTACATAGGTTATGATTTATAACTTGAACGTTATATTAAAGGGGTCATGAACTGAGAAACCAAAATTCTTTGTCTTTTGGTCTTTTGATATATAAGAGGGCACTGTACTATAAAAACATCCTGTACATTTCAGAACTCAAAACTTTCTTGTTAGTCTAAAAACAACTTGAAGCCAAAAACGGCAGCTTTTGGAGTGTTCTACTCTATTATGTAATAGTGTGAATACGCACCGCCTCAAGAAGATCAATGCCTGCTTCTACATTGCTGCCTGTTTAGCCCCACCCACTGACACCCAAACATGTAGTATTTACGAGAGAGTCAATGCTTATATATTAGGCCTTGTGGTTAAAAAAAACACCTTCTTCTCACTAGAAAAGTGTTGAACCCAGAATACCCAGTGTCCTCTGCAACGTGTTTGTGTCCAGTAGAACAACGGTACGGGAGGGGGCAGGGGGCATCCTGATCATCCTGTAATCCCCCATAATCCGGTGCTGCTCTAGGACAAGAGCCAAGCCTGACTGTGTGCTGTTGATGTGTTCTTCTCTCCAGCTGCTTCAAACATAATGAAACCAGACAAACGGAATTGAAAAGTGGTCCTATCAGTGATGTCTGTGACAGAACTTCCATTCAGTTTTGCGGTCTTTGCTACTGAGAGGAGATGACCTGCAATCTTTTCATCAACGATTGATTAATAAAACTACTTAGTAATGTTGGAAGTATATATTTGCAAGTTGATGGCATATGAACAGCATGATAGAGTTGTGATTGGCCAGACTTTCTAAGTTGAGCTGATATCAATTAAAGAACTATGGACAAAAATTCTGCATTTTGTGCTCTGTTGATAAAGAATAGCAATAAAGCTGGCCAGAAATGCTATTTATTCAGCTGCTTTATTAGGCCACAAGCTTGTGCATCCACACTATATTTCCTATAATTCTCCATGGCAGCACAAGAGTGATAAAATACATAGCTAAAAGCATCAATACATACTGTACTTAATGTGCATTATTTGCTCTTAATTGTCTTGCATTTGCACTAAAAAGCTTCCTGTTTTGTCAGAAAGTGAAAAAGATATATGAAAGTGAAAAAGATATATGAAATAGTCCATAAAGTACATTTATTCTGACCAAAATCACTTGAAAGCACAGCATGTCCAAGACATGACTCCAATGCAACATAATTCCTTTCAGGATTCACATAATACTGAATGAGGCAACTTTCAGTAGAATTTCACCTGTTATCCTGAAGCGCCAGATCATTAGAGGTCCTTCCAAATGTGTGAGAGGAGACTTGCACCCACCTCTGGACAAATAGTGATTTTACAGCGCATACTGAGCCAAAACTTTCTGCATTCCTAGTATGTTTGTGTCCAGGGAATGGGAATGCATCATGAGGTGTACGATCAGACTCTTGGCAGACGTCAGAGGTGATTCACTGGAAAAGACTACACAACCATGGAGGGAAAGGGCAGTTCTGTGTCAACACAAACACTGCTGGCCACGAGGTGTTGGTTGTAAAAAAAATAAAAAAATAAAAAACAGAATTATGTGCTCTAGATCTGCATCTACATCAATCATTTTGGAGCCCCTTTGTTTTCCAATAACCCAAGACATTGTGGGATAAGGCTGACACTGGCATTTCAAAGACAACTGAGGATTTCTAGGTCAGGCTAACAATTGGGAAAAAAAAAAATTACTGCACTGTCAGTTTCTTCTTTTTCTGTGTCGTCCTCTTCACTGTGTCTTCAAAAAGCCACATTTTGTTTCAATAAAAAATTTCCACTGAGTAGTATTTTCCGAGTCATAGGCCATTCTATCAAGATAATGAAATCTGAAGTTTTGAAATGTGAGTGGAGTACCACTGGCAGTAAGGGCACTGGCGAGATGGGCTGTATTGCAGCTGTCACTGAACACAATGCTAATACAGATTTAGCAAAATAATATTAATAATGATATACAGTAATGAGTTAAAAAGATGGGGTTGTCAGGGTACATACTGTAAAAAACGTACCCCGGTTTTATACTACATACTAGTTCAAAGTCAAATGATCTGTATAAAATCATCTATTTGCTCTTCACCGAATCTGTCATGCAGATGCAATAATTTCATGGAAAGTTCAGATTAGCATAAACGTATTTATTTTGGGCTCTGTACTGACAAAACAAACACATGGCCATTGACAGCCATGAGCGATCCAGCCAGCTCCTTTGTGACCACTAAAAGCTCAAATGTTGTTGACTGGAAACTTAAAATGTCAACTCTAACTTGAAGTTCAATCTCGCTTCGCTTTTAAAGTAAGTGAATAAAATGTGCCTCCACAGAATCAGTGGGTTCTGTCCACTTGTCAAAATAATCACTTCATACGTCATCATCAGTGGCCCGAGACTCTCATGCTTCCCTGAGCCATTTGCACGTCGTAAATATCTCACTGGGTAATTCAGACAGATAACAATATATATGTGCAAAAGTTTAAAACATCATATCTGCACATGGTGATGTATAACTATAGTGTCATTTGGTACACTGAAATCGAATGTCATAGACAGGACAATTCATTTTTCAGGAAATTACAAATAATCTAAGATTAGAAACTTTTTGATCTAGTTATTGCTTAATAGGCATTGCAAAATAGTTAATCATCATTTGAGATGAGCAGTTTGCACATTCTGTTAAATATTTTACTTTGTGTGAAATGGAAAAAAGTGTCTTGAGGGTCATTAAATAATGACAAAATCTTCATTTTTGGGTGAAAGGCCACTTTAATCCAATGTTTCATGAATTGATTGATTGATTGATTTCACATTAAATATGAAAAAAGTTCATTAAAAATCATTTATATTATTATTTTATTAGTACGCAAGTAGATCACCCTGTCAGATAAATTGATAAATAAACATTACAGAATAAATTTCAATTAACTGTATGCTCAAGATAGGAAAAGTGAATCCACAAAGTGTATGGACAAAGTGTAAAAAGCAAGTCCCATCAAGGTCTAGAACTCCTGAATCTCATATTGCTGATTGGAACAACCCAAGACCCAGTAGTTCTCATGGTTTGTGGAAAAAGAGAGATTTAAGTCTAGGATTCAAAATGGTTTTCTTTGGGTAGTCCCCCGTATTCAGCTGGATGTGAACTACATTTATTTGCCCTGCCGATTCGTGTCCGCCAAATTCCAGCAACCTCATTCTGGGAGCAAAGCAGCTGGCTGATCTTCTTTAAATGTAATACACGAGCATCAGTCTCAGCATTTTTTTCAGCTGCCTCTTCGGCATTGCAAGTGCTCACTTTACAATAATCTAAAGTGAAGTGGAATTCACAACCTATTTTACTTCCATAATGACATATTTTCAGGCCTTTTTTTTTGGCCTTTGAAAAGTGATTGGATCATGAAAAGTGGGCATTACATAAGGTACCAGAATGGACCCCTGTGGTTTGAAAAGTGAGGGATTTGTGAATAAGTCATATACAAAGTTTTTTATAAAAGCATATAAACATTTATATTTGGTATAACATGCACTGATGAATCAGGCATAATATGTCTAAAAACATGCATTGACAATTAAGTAGTGTTTGGCATCAGTAGATTACTTGGATTGTAAACTCTCTATCCAATATAACTGAGACAAATAAAGCAAAAGCAGAACGGAGGGAAATTTTTGGAAAATTGGACAGCTAGACATGAAAACTGATGCTTTTCTTATTTATGAGTGGTGCATTAGTGCATGGGGAAAGAGAAAAAGAGAGAAAAAGAGAGAGAGAGAGAGAGAGAGAGAGAGAGAAAGAGAGAGAGAGAGGAAGAGAAAAGCAGCAGTTGATGAATAAATCAAATGTGCACTTACTGAAATAAAAGCCCCTGTCTCCACACACAAACTGCAGCGTGTCTACAAGCTCCGCCCCGCACAGCGTCTCCGGCCCCGCCTCCAGTGTCGCGGGAGTCAACGCAAGGACGCACAGCACCAGTGAGAGGGTGTGGGTGCACGAGAGACAGCGCATGGTACACTGCATCCCAGAGAGAGGGAAACCAGAAATACATTACATCTATGCACTGAAACATAACTAAGGACAATGTGCATCTTTATTTACCTTATTTATTTTTTGTTTGATTTATTTCTTCTATTCTGCCTTCTTTGCTTGTGTTTCTTATCTATCTATCTATCTATCTATCTATCTATCTATCTATCTATCTATCTATCTATCTATCTATCTATCTATCTATCTATCTATCTATCTATCTATCTATCTGCACAGATGCTACTTATCATTCATGTTTCTAACATCTTTTGACTATCAAACAGCCCGCAGAGACAGGTGCCTGGATATTGAGGATACTTCTAAAAGCAAAAAAAAAAAAAAAAAAGATAAAATACTATCAAACGTTGAACCGTTCAATGCACCTGTCTTTTGCGCGCGTGCATTTACTTGAATATTTACTCCCATTCAGATGTATAACTCCGTTTCTGTGGTGGCTTTCCAAGTCAGTGTCCTACCTCTATCCGCACGCAATCTTGCTAAACCAGAGCACGTTATTTCGAGGCACTTCTCCACAAAAGCGCGCGGAAATGTCTCCAGCGAGCGCTTTGAAGAGCCTAGTAGCTACTCCCCCGTGCCAATAGGATACTGCTGCTTGAACCCAGTGTCCGGTAAAAGAAGAGCGCTTTTGTAAACCGCTTTTGTGGGTTGCTTGGATAAAACATTGTGGTTCACCTACAGATACGTGAGGTGGAACTGGAAAGCTGCAAAGCTGCCAAACCCAAAGAGGAAGCACTTTACGTAATAAAGAGAATATAATGCGCAACCACACAACGCACAAGTATGCTGCAAAACCTCCTGCCCGAGCCCTTATTCGTGTCGACTCAGCAATATTTACTTTTAAGGGTCGTGATATACAAGTTGGTGACTTGTGCACTGCGCAAATGAACTCCCTGGTGCATCATGAAATTACTCACCATGCACATCATGCAATCTGTCGTAAGTCTCAAAAGTTTGCCATATTACAGCTGTCAGATCTTTAATGTGAAATACTTTTGCTTGCACAGTCCAATGTCATGCAAATTGCGCAAAGATGCAGATTGATCATTGAATAAAATTATTTTAAAATTGAGTGCAAATTGTCTTTAAAATATAATTCATTCCCTATATGATCTATATTATAGTCTATTGCTTCAGTCAGAAATCAATAATGGTTAGTCCAAGCCTATTCGCTTTGAAAGGAAATAGGTTAAGTTACCTTAAAGACATCACACCAATGCCCCTGGAAGAAATGACCGCTAGACATCCCCTTGGGTATCCAGCAAAAGCCCAGCAAAAAAGAACTTGTTTGAAGTCATTAAAAAGCGAGAAAGAGGATGAGATGCGGGCAATGTCACATCTCAATATTCCGACTTTGTTCCATTGCGCAGGCTCGTTGTGGAGAAGTGAGATTTAGCGAACAGGAGACGGATTTGGAGAGAAAATCCCTCACATTTATCTACGTTACAGAGACATTTTCAACAGGAAACAGCTGGGGCAGCATTTGCCTTCTCTTCTTGCTAAGTTACTCATTAAGGATTTTGGGCACCCTGTCAAATCACGTCATCTGCTTCTTAGAATAGGCTCGAATTTGGATCTTTCTAGGACTTACTAACAGAACAGAAAATATTGCATTGCAGAATGAAAACGAATAAGAGAGTTAGAGAAAGTTGTGAGTTTTTAGAAAGGGACAGAAGTCGAATTCAGAGACACTCCCTTGCGTAATTGCACGGTGTCTTTTTCATCTCTGTATTCTCAGCCGACGTGCTTGCCAGCGTGTGACTTTTACAATACTTTTATATGAGGGGAACTTTTTCAAATCAATTTCTATAGTATATTGGGATAGCTAATTGTTAACTAAAAGATTTTAAAACTGAAAGTTCTTGCTCTATATTTATAAAAATATATATATATATACAATGATAGTGTTTTTTTAAAAAAAATCTTTTTTTTTTTTTACCGAGTAGTGGTACCCAGGTCTAATGTATATGTCAATTTATACAAAATGATGAATAATGACACCAGTTGTTATGTCAGTGTTCCGTTTCAATCCTTAAAGTGCGGTTTACTGTTGCTATGGTTTCCTCTTCAGATAAAGTGATTTGCTGTAGCAGCTAAAAATACTAACTTGTAACTTTTTGGGTTTTGAAATTGAAATTCGCACCTTCATAACTATCAATATCAATTGACGCACCTCTAAATGAATAATTAAATATTTAATTATAATTAAATAAGTAATATCACACAGCAAAAACTCAGTTTTTATTTCCCATAAATTATATGTATAGCCTAATTAATTGTTGTAAATGTCGTTTTATTTTTTGCTTTTCGACTACACACATACTGTACACACACACACACACACACACACACACACACACACACCTATTGATTAATTAGCCTATATATCCAGAAGCAAAAAATCAAACGATATTTAATCAATTAATTTTGCATATTGTGCAAATAGTTGCAAATTTATTCATGTATTTTCATATTTGTTTTGTGTATTAAATAAGGAGCTTTAACATAAACGGTTGTTTTAAAACCAATTATCAGTCTATATTCTGTGTAGTGTGAGTATATTGTGCATATAGTGTACAATATATGTACAATACTGTATTATGTTGCATATTGTGGTCTGATATCTGTCACTACACTGCTGCATTGTTTTTGGAACATGCACCCAAGACTTTCATCCATCATCACTGTATATGTTGACGTGACAATAAAATGATCTGATTTGATTTAGAAACCGAACCACATTATTCACACTCATCAGCGCATACATGTGTAAAACATAATCCGTGGAAAAGGGGTTGTCGAGTATTTATTTGATATAATTCCTGTCTAGATGATTGATGCTTAGCCTAGCTTCTTGGGTAAGTTTTGTCAAAGTACGGTCTGGCTGACCTCAGAGGAATGAGCTCTCTCATTGCTTCGATGAACAGACAGTGCATTCACTGAGACTTGGGAGAAGATTTCCCTCCACTAATACCATCTTGTAGCTCGCACGATGAGCCAATAGGAGTGCTTACATAGTAGAGTCTCTCTCACACACTCACAGAAAAGTAGTTAGAGGGGACACAGTAGTCAATGTGAAGGGACATGGCCAGTATTACTGGTTCTGGAAGCTTTTAGAAACCACCCAACAACCTCCTGCTGTGTGTGGTCAGTGTTCTCTGGGCAAAAGAGTTAGACTGGCACAGACATTGCTGTAATGTTTTTCTCATTTTTTCATCAAAACAACAGTTCACTGATGATGCCAGCAACGGGTTGGCCAGCAGGATGAGGATTTGTTCAATGGTTAGCGGCGTTGTTGAAAAACCATTGCTACAATATGCACATGGAGCATTAATCTGAACCTTGCAAAACTGATTTAACCATACAGCAAAAATATTGTTCAGATAACAAACTATAATTATAAGAACAATGGGTTTTATCAATCATTATGTAATGCCAATTTACTAATAAGGAGTGTATAGTTATAATACTGAGTCAACCTCTTATTTGCAGTAAAATAAAATCTATATTTGCTGAGCAACAGTAGACAATGAATCTAATTAGTATGTACAGGATGAAAAGAACATTGCAAAACTCTTACTGTTCTGCAAAGCCAAATGAACAGTGAGTTCCTTAAAGGTCTTTTCAGTTAAGCTGACTTGAGTGACATTTTAGTACCATGGTGTTCCTGTAGATTAACTTGAACAGCATGGTGCTATAAAACTTCAAGGTCATGGGTTCAAATCCCACCCTTGTGAAAAAGAAGTGCAAATAATATAATAGTAATGAAGAGAGTGTATTATATTTGCAACACACTTAAGTACTTTATTTAAAAGTACATATTAAATTTTAATGTTTTAATAATCGTTTGTCATTTTTTTAAAGTAGTACACTTACTGTAATGGGATGACCAACATACTGAAGCACATGTGCTTGATTATAATTTGATATGGCATTAAAGGATAATATATTTTAAATGTACTAATTTGCAACTTCATATTTTAAAAATGTGTAATAGCAGATAAAAATACATGACATACAAGTTTCGGTTGAAATAGTATTAAAATAGTTTACCATAAATGCATTGTGAGTAGGCTACATGTGATTACATATAATTTCATTTGTTGAACTTAAGAGTGCTTTTTTATGAACTTAAGTAGGAAAGCACTCTTAAGTTTAACTAAATGCATTTAATATAAAAAGTTTTGAAAATCTTTTACATGTATGTAAATATTTAAATAATATCACACATTAACATATCAAGAGTCTTATCTGTAACCATAAAAGCGGTTTCATTTTACACGGAGAGGGTTACCTCATGAAGGCCGCCATTTTGAAATCACATGCTCAGCTGGATGCTATTTGCATTATCTCTGTGATCTTTTGTTATTATCTGCTTTCTATCACAAAATAGATATTTTGGGGCTGCCTTTATAGACAGCATTTCTACAATGACTGCTACATTCACGCCACCAGGTGTCAGTATCAAATAGTCCAGGACGAATGCTCTATTGGCCAGCAAAACATCAACCAAAAAAATGAACGAGTACACATTTCAGCCAACTAGAAATTTCAGATGAACTCTCTCTACATTTTTTACTTAGAGAGATTTGATTTTTTTTTTGTAATGTAGGCCTACTTTATATGCAAAGCCATGTATCATATGAGAGAAGTCATGCAATCACTTATGCGTGTAAGTACTTAAGGATAAACCCTTTGACTGTGTTTCTTCTCCACAACAGCTGTGAATGGAGAGTAACAGTAAGCTGAGTTCAAACCACAAGATCGTGTTTACAGAATGAATGAATTAAACCCCCAGTGTCGTGAGACGTCTAGATGTAAGGTAATACAGTGTGTTTTGTGCCGATGCCTCGCTGCATGTTTGAGAGAGTCTGATGCAGTAGGCTGACCTTCTCTCTCTCCTTGCTCTGCACTGGGCAGCACTTAGATTCGTTGTACCTCTGCCAACTTGCTCTTCTTTGGAGCCGTCTGCCTGCCTGTCTGTGTGAACCCACTGACCAGGAAAAAAAGGTTTTTTTTTACCCGCTCCAGACTCTAGAGAGACAATGTCTGACAGTGTTATCTGTTTGGCTCGTCCTGCCAAGCCCGCTGACTCTGAGACGGTGGTCCTTGCTTCATTCAGGGACAATATCAAATGTTCTGAAAGAGAATTTCATTTTGGCCCTGAACCATTTGGATGGTTTAGACACAATAATATGTTGATTCATGTTGGTACCATGGTGCAGTGGGTGCTTGCAACATATAAGTATCATAAGCTCAAGCAGAAGCAGGTTTGAGTCTGTCTTGCATCATATCAATTTCCTACATTTTATGCATAGTTAATGGCTGTAATATAACAAAATCTTATTGATTGATTTTTACAAAATTGATTTTTACAAAATCAATAAGGGTAGTTGTGGATAGAGAGTCGGACTTGTAACCCGAAGGTCGCGGGTTCGAGTCTCAGGTCCAGAAGGGATTGTAGATGGGGGGAGTGAATGTATGGCACTCTCTTCCGCTCTCAATTCCAGACTGAGGTGAGACCCTTGAGCAAGGCATCGAACCCCCAACTGCTCCTTGGGTGCCCTCCCGGTGTGTGTGTGTTCACTACTGTGTGTGTACTTGGATGGGTTAAATACAGAGCACATATTCAGAGTATGAGTCACCATACATGGCCACATGTCACTTTACTTCACTTTTACTTTTTTTTTTTTTTTTTTTACAAAGAATAGTCAAGTTAAGTCACTATTATTTGTATAGCGCTTTTAACAATGCAAACTGTGTCAAAGCAACTTTACATCAGCTTGATATCAAACTGGGTGGCTGTGTTGAAATAGTGTCATTCTCCTCTGGCCAGACAAAATCAACAGTTTAAATCTAGGCTGCAAAAATAGGAGATGAGCCTTTTGAAATGCCCCACCCTAACTTCCTGTTTAAACAGGAAATACATAAACACAGGAAAGAAAACCATCTTGAACAAGTGATTCTTATGAGTTAATTATATATTTTGGTATGAACTGTTACAACACATAATACCTGAAATGTCAAGTGAATTTCTCTCAGTTTTACTTTTTTTAAAGTACATATGGACATAAATAATACAATTGCTTTAAAAAAAATAATTGATTTAGAATGCATAGATTGCTAATTAAATGGATTCTTCCTGTAATATCTATGAAATGTCTTTCCAGGCATCACACACACACACACACACACACACACACACACACACAACACAAAATACCTTTCTGATTAAGTAACTTAATACCATCCACTTCCATAGTGCATTGACATTTGTGGAAACACGGACCTTCATTTAGCATGCGAGACAAGGACTGCAATCATTCTGTCAGCTACCATTAATAATGACTGGACACAATGCTTCCTGCTGGAATTTCATAAACTGGATATGGTATGTCTCTGAGTGGGTGAGACAGAGAGCAAGAGAGTTTGTGTCTATATGTGAATGCACACGTGTTTGTTCACCCTGATGTGTTATCAAACCATCATCAGTCAAATGTTAAGTTTTGCCATTCATTGTTGCTATGTGGTATCAAGTTTTGCCTCTGTTTAAATATCCTCCTCTGATTGACGTTCATGTCGGGTGAAAGTGGTGAAATCAAAGGTTTATGGGAAACCATCGCCATTATTTCATACATCAAAAACAAATTCATGGTGGGTCCCGCCGCTGGGAATATCCTCTGTGTAAAACATTTGACTTGTTTTCCCACACCCAGCTTAATGTTGATGTGTGTGAAAAAGAAAATTAGAAAAACACCACTGATACTAACTGTAAAATAGACCACAGGTCTGTTCTGACAGAAACATCAGTGGAAAAACAGTGTTAAATGTAAAAAAAAAATTATAATATATTCAGATATGACAAGATATTGAAATAGTTTTATTTATTATTATTATATTAATATAATTATTTCAGTACATTTCATTTAACTTTAACAACATTTTTGTTTCATTTGTAAGATAGAAACAACTTGATGTCCTACGATACTAATGCTGTACAATATCTTCTAGTATTTATGTTAATTAGGGCAATAAGAAAGTACATGCTGTTATGACAAACCCGTGCCAGCTTGTCAGGTGTAATGAAAGTACAATATCATCAATGGGCTGCAAGTTTCAGCTTTCAGCATTGCCAAATTCTTGCCCTTTATCAGATGAGTAGATGCTCAGTGAACCTGCAAACAGGGAAGCCTCTGCTGTAAATGAAGATGAGGCAGGGTTGGGGATGCTCTCCCCTCTTGCTGGCACAGGGGATTGGGTGGGGTGCTTCTCTACCCGCTGCCTGGCACTGGGCATTTCCAGGAGTGTATCTTTGCCAGGCCTCAATTGCGGGGGAGTCATCCAGAACATATTGAAGCAATTACAGCTCCATATAAATCAATATGCTTCTGCTTAAAAAAGTGATCTGATCCCAGCACACTCTGGATCCAGTCTCCCTCAGGTCCATTTTGATTTCTCTCCCTTTTTCTCAAGGCAGGAGCATTATTTCACAGTTCAGGAGTGATTTAGGTCACTTGAACTAGCTCTGGATGGGGCTGACATTCAGTCAGTTTGACATTTTTTCATGTAACCATTAACCTGAGCCTTATTAAGTCATGTTGGGGGTTAGTGGGGCCTGTAAATATGAGTCAAGTTTATTGGCAAACGAGAATTTGTTCTTAATTCATTAATTTAATTTGGACTTGAAAATTGAAATCATGTTTTATTCATATTTAGTTTTGATACAGTGCATTTTGCACTTTTTCATTTAATTTCAGTTCAGAATAATGCAGAAAAAAGTATTGCAGTGATTCAAATCCAAGCCATTATTTCAGTGATTCAAACTTGCATTGATTCAAATCTATTCAGACCCATCATTAGCTCTTTACATCATTAGTTATATTTCGCCATCTTGTGTAAAAAGGTGGTACTGCATCTTCAAAACAGTAGTAAGAATGGAACAAAAGCTGATTAGATTAACAAAAGAGTACAAAAACATCTAGGAAAAAGTACAATCCCCAGCCGTGGTGTAGTTGACAATGATGTACACCTGAATAATGACACGGACAATTTGAATGCCCAATGAGTTCAAAATAAATGTCCAGTAGCAAATAATTAAATATCAAAACCAATCACGACTAGCCATTCACATACATCCATCCAGACAGCTAAGATACCACCATTTCTGCTTATTTAACGTGTTTTATATAAACACACACACACATCCTGAAATTTCAGTGAGAGAATTTTTACTTTTTTTACTTTGAGGACATTTTCATGTTGTGTGTACAGTATTTGTTTGGAGGAGAGGCATGAATGAATTAATGATGTCTAAAGTAAGTAGGGCATGTTATAGTTATGAATGAATGTGTGTAAAGTGTAAAGTTACAGGAAGTAAGTGCGAGCGAGTGGAGCTCAAACTCTCTCATATATCATTACAATACACAGTCCCAGCACTCCTCTCCCTCATCTATGGGAGCTCTATCCCTTCAGTACACATACACACTAACACACTCGCTTAGGAAAAAATGTTGTGAGCTGAAAACAAACCATTAGAATATGGGCAAACTTTTAGTTCACCTAAAAATGCAAATTCTGTCATCATTTCCTCAAGTTGTTCCAAATTAATTTCTTTCTTCTCTTAAGCATAGAAGAAATGACCCCCAGTGACTTCCATAGTATTTTCTTCCATATCAGTAGGGACCAACAACTGTTTGCAACTGCATCAACTTGAGCATACCAAGTAAACGATGACAGAATTTTCATTTTTGGGTGCACTATTTGTTTAAAAAAGTGTTCCACCACATGACAGCAAATAAATATTTATCATAATTTTTTTTGTTGTTATTATGAATATTATACATGATTAAAATATTATCATGTATATTAAGTAGATAAAGAAAGAAATAAAGTACGATACATTTTTAATTTTTTTTTTTGTTATTTCTTAAATCACATCACAAAATACTCAGAACATCACTAAAATACTTTGGCAATTAACAAAAATAAAAGTTTAAAATAAAAGATAAAAATGTTTTCAAAAATAAATTTCTACCCACAACAACATACTACCTTAAAAATCTATAAATGCCTTTCATATGTTTAAGGAGCTTGTGCAATATGACAGTAATAGCATATTATTACCAGCATCAATAATGCAATTAATTTATAGTTCCACTGGTGAGTAAATATCTCCTATACTTCATATAACAGCAATAACAACTAGTTTTAATGAAACCAATTGTGATCTGCTGGTTACTGATGATTAGAATAAACTGTGACCATAAGGCGCCATCTGAGTGGTTTAGTATGCTAAAGAGCAACATATTATTGCTAGACTAGGTTTTAGTTAGCTGGTAAACATTTTACAAAAACATACATAAAATGTGGCAAGTAATTATTCCATGGAGCCACAAATAAGGCTTTTTTGTATGATGTGCATGTTTTAAATGTGTTGAAGAGCTTGTGTACGTTGACATAGGTGAGGTTTCTTTATACGATGCAAGACCAGTCACTAGGGGTCCGCCCATACTGCAAAAGAGCAAAAATGTTACAAAGATGAAAACAAAATGACACAATATGATTGTTCTGTTTGTCCAATGTGGTTTGGGATAGAAAGGTGGAGGTAAAATTGTTTTTGTTCTTGTTGAGGAGTAGCCAGAATACAATTATTTTATTGTAAACCTCATACAACAAGTAAAACATTGAAAGACCGAAAGAAAAATCCTAATTCTTCCATTTCATCACTTGAGGGCGCAATAACCCAATTTTTAGGCCCCCTACTTGCCCTTTTGTTCCTTTCACCACATCAATCACCAAAAATCTCTCTTAATCTTACCTAAACAACTCTTCCACCATGAAAGAAAAAACAATTATTTTATGAAATGTTACTAATATTATACAAATTAAATATTAAAATGTATATTAAGCAGAATGAATAAACTATTACTGAAAATAATTCCAGATACAATTTCAAATCTAACATAGTATGAATGTATTTGCTTGCAATTTAATGTAACGCTGAATAACACCCAGTATATTTTGCGTCATTTCTGTTTTTTTTAAAGTGCATTTAATTACGCATTCAATTATGTCACTATGAGCTATGTTAAAGAAAGTGTTTTCGACCAGCTTAAGACTTAATCAGACAGGAGTTTTAAGCATCATAAGCATCATGAAATATTTGTTACGTTCTAAACACTGTTTCAAATACATTATATAGGGCTATAAAATATGTCATGCGGTGTGTTGTGTGTGTGGTGTCTTACCTGAATATCTGTGAGCTCTTTTAGCAGTCTGGAGGCAAGTAGAGGAAAGCTTCCTTCACATGGAATATGTAGATTCTATACAGCAAAAGATTAGGATAGGAAAAACTTTGTTGAAAATTTGTTAAGTGCCCAGAGGCAGATATCCGTTGATTCGCTAGTATGTTTTGATACTGAACCAGTGTACGGTGCTCAAACTATCCAAAACAAACTGAACTCACCTCTCCCTGATACAAGATCCTACCAACTGGACTAACAACACAAGCGGTTCCAGAACCAAACATCTCCCTCACTCGGTTTTCCTCCAGAGCCTGCTGCAGGTCGGCCATGGTCAAATAGCGCTCGGATACTTTGAACTCACCCTGTTAGATAAAATGAAACTTTGAACCAAACACTGAGAATAAATGTGTAAAAATGTCACTGGGGCAGTGCCCTTTTAAAAGGGACAACGTTTTACCTTATTTACCCCTAAAAGGTTCAAAGTAGTCTGTTGTAATTTACTCATGTTACTCCATACCTGTATGACTCTTTTTCTTCTGTGGAACACAATAGATGATATTTTGAAGAATGTTGGTAACTCGACAGTGTCGGTTCCCATTGACTTGTATTGTATGGACAAAAAAGTTAATGGGAACTGAAGATGTTTAGTTATGAACATTCTTCAAAATATCTTCTTTTTTGTTCCACCAAAGAAAGAGAGTCATACAGGTTTTGGAACAAACAGGGTGAAAGTGACAAGTTGTTGTACTCATAAAGATCATTTTTTGCACTTTTTTCCTGACAGTATGGTTTAGACAGGTTTTACCCATTTGAGAGCAAGTTCTAGGATGCTTTGTCGTGTAACGCCCGGCAAAATGATGCCATCTAAAGGTGGTGTTGCAAGCTCCTCCTCTGAAAAGAAAAAACAGGTTTTTTTCAAATACCATTTCTAATGAAGTAATTACGAAGTTGCTGTGAACAAAGTTGCTGTGTGTGTTTTATCTCGTAATAAAGAATTATTAGATATAAACTTGAAATCGCAAGATATAAACTTCTAATTGCATGATAGAAACTTGCACTTCGGACGCATGGGAAAAAAAACTTTTCCAAAGTTTCAGTAAAATTTGAGTTTTAACACAATGCAGAGTTTATATCTTACAATTCACAGAAAACTTCAATTACCTTTTTTATTCTTTGGCAGAAATGAGCTTCCATGAGAATCTAAATAATTGATTCAAGCCTTCTGAAGGTCCTGCAAATTTACTTTGACCTCCATAAACTTTGACTTCCACATAATCTGTATTTTCTGTTAAAGTAAATATACATAACCAAAATACTTTATCTATCAAAACAGAGTGAAACCTTTAATTTCAGAGCAATCACCTCCTTTCTCATTGATCCAGTAGAGGAAAAGGTTCATGGTGCCGACCTCTGTGATCTGATGGTCATCCCCGTACAGCCACAGAACCTGCTGACAGCCGTAATCCACTGCCTCATACTGGGCATAGATAGACGCGCCATAGTTCCTAAAAAATAGAGGTTTCACACATTGTATCTTCCTCACAATCAAAGATCTGTCTTAGCCCTGAAAAACCCCATTGTCATTATCATTCCTTCCGAAATGTATTCAGTACTGACTGCTTTGCTGAGATGTTCTGCATATAATTCTACTCTCATGTGAGACATTTTAAGCAAGATTGCACAGATTTAAAACATGGATGTTGGCACACACAAATCTGAAAATTTACTATGAGGCTTTGGTATTAAACCAAGCTTGCACACATTTGGATCATGTGGCAATAAGCTTGCAACAATGCTCCTCATTAATTTAGTGTTTAGTGTAAAATATTGAAATCTCTCTCATTCATTCACTCACCCTCCCATCTTGCAGTCTCCTGTCCCTCCTCTCCAAGCTCTGATATATTTGGAGTCGGCCCACAGAGACACTGGTTTAGCACCCGTGCTGAAGTATGAGCCCACAGGACTAAGGATGACAAAAAGCAATGCCTTGTTGGGCTTCTTGACATGAAGGGTGGGCTGCTCACACAGGGATATGTAAAGAAAACACAACATGTTTATGTAATGCAAAAGTTTTTTTTTTAATCTATAGCTATTATGGATTTACATCTATGATGTTTTCATGGAGTTATAGTGTATTTTTTACATTATAATATTAGAATGCTAATTTACCAGCTTTTATTGCCAATTAAAATATTAAAATCATTATATGTAATACATTCTTATTTTAAATTATGAGTAATTAAATATTGTTTAAATAGTTTATTTAGGTAAATTAAATGTTTTACTTTTTCTGATGCATAAAAATGTTTTTAATAAATGTGTGTTAATATAAAAAAATATACATGTGTATATATATATATATATATATATATATAAAATATTGTCAGGGCAAGTAAAAACCTGACCTACAAGCCAGAAATTAAGAAAGGAAGGAAGGACAGAAAGAATGAATGAAAAAACTTAAACAAGTGTTCCACTATGAAAGAAAAAATAAAATAAAATAAGATATATTACATGATATAAAATACATGCAAAAAATACATTATAAAGATGAATTTTCATCCCATTTTCGTTTGGAAGTCATACATGCATGTTCAGACATAATCAAAGACCCACATTTATATGCACTTGTTAATCTTAAAATATGAAAAGCTCAAAATAGTCCAAATGAGATTATTGTGAGAGTGAGGGTTTGTGTAGCTTTAACCTCTGTGCCCAGGAAGGTGGGACGGATGTACAAACTGGCAGAGTCTGAGTGAGGAACCCAATCCTGATCCACCTCCACCAACTTCCTGATGCACTCCAGTAACTCTGCACAATCAAAACTCTACAGAAAAACAGAGAAAATGAGAAACAGACGTGCAGTTTTGTGTCTGTATCTAGATTAAATACTTAATGTGGATGCAGTAAAGAGGTGAGAAACGTCAGTCTTACAGGCAGACAGGCCCTGTGGGCGGACTTCAGCATCCGCTTCATGTTTATCAAGGGTCTGAAGAGACGCACTTTGTTATCTGGTCCCCGGTACGCCTTCATACCCTCAAAAAGCTGCACACAGTACGTATTTACATTTAAACATAAATAAATGCCATTTATTAACTGTGGAAGTCAATGATTTTATATGCTTCCTAACCACACAGATGAAACTCCAGATGGTGAAGACAGACCTGTACAGCGTAATGCAGGGCAGAACAGCCTGGATGTATGGACAGGTTCCCAAAAGGCTGAATGTGCGGCTTCTGCCAACCTTCCTCAAGACTCCACTCAATGGTCAACATGTGGTCAGTAAAGACCGTCCCAAACACCAGGTCATTGGGGTGAGGTTTTGGCTTATGGGTCTGTGCTAACTGTATCACTGTGTCTACAGCCTAAACAGAACACAGCCAAAAATACTCAGCATCAGATGGCATAATACACCAGGCAAAACATTTTTACAGTCACAGAAAAGAGTCAGCCCGCGAAATCCACCTCTCTAGTCCTAATTAATTTAATCCATCTCTCTAATCCTAATTTAGTTCTATGGATCTCTCTGCCTGACAGAAATGCACTCAAACTCTGAGATTAGACACTCTCACAGATTACATGTTCCTTCAGTAGCCCTCTGTAATACCAGATTATGGTGGAAAGGTGAGCACCACACTGGCCTCAGCGTTTATTAGCAAACCCTGATAGCACACATACATCTCAGAGACATCTATTTGAAGTGTGTGTTTACATCTGGAAGACATATTTTTTGGAGTGTTTGCTCGCTCAGAAAATGTCTTTAGGCATCTTCTGTCTTTGTCGTCTGACATCTTTAAGACCTTTATCAGATGTCGATACACAGCAGATGAAGCGATCTTTAACAGACATCTTGCAGACGTATATGTGCTATCAGGGAAAGGTTTGTTTAACTGCAGGCAGAGACCTTCAGGAAAATAAACCTTGATTAATAAATAAAAACAATTAAACATTTATTTAAATTAAATTATTCATATAAATTATATTGTTTATATTTTATACATATTATACATATATTTTCTGCAAATATATACACACACACACACAGATAATTTAAAGTTATTTATTTATTGAAAATAAATGGAACTATAAACAACTATGTTAATATGCACAGATATTATATTTGTAAGTGTCTCTAAAGCGGTCCAAAATGTTGTTTTGTCCTGCTGGTCATCAACCTAGCTGTCTTCATTTGTGGATTGTCAATTAAAATAATATCAGCTCTTAGAGACAATGTTTATGGTGCTACATTTTCAGGTGCTGGCTCATAAAGCAGCACAAATCTGAGGACCGTGCTGTATGACACCTCTGTTTACGAGTGCTTGGTGAGTACCTGACTATAAATATGCTAGATCCAATTGAACAACCGTCTGTAATCTCTGTTGAGTCTCGGGAGCAATCATGTTGGCAGATTTACAGTGGTGGTCAACAGGAGTACTATTATTGTTGTTGATGATGGTGTTTTCAGTTCTTTAGTTAGTATGCTAATTAGTACTCTTACATAGTATAAAGAATGATTGGACACAGTGCTTTATAATTTTGCAATAATTTTGTTATGCTTTCACTGTAATGAGAGCTGCTTTGTGGCCATGCCCAAGTCATTGCCGTGTGTGACCTCATACAGTTCCTTCAAGAAGCTTAAATGTGATTATCCTCATCAATAGACAAACAATGCTCTGCATGTTGCCATGATGAACCCAAAAATAAACACTTCTGCAAAAATTACCAACATATTTCTATTTTTATGTTCAGAAAAGTCACATGGTTTAGAACAACACAAATGCGAGTTAAATGTTACTTTTTGAGTGTTCTTTATAAATACTGTTTTAATGCTAGATCTTTCCCTCATGCATATACTATAAATGCTCTAATTTTGAAAGCAGCCACCAACCTGAGGCATGATTGCAGATATTTGACTATAATACTACGTTTACTTTATGGCAATGGTGTGATTTAGCCTGTGTTGAAAAGACCTCAGGCTTAATCACCACCTGAGTCAGAGAAAGGTAGAGAGAGACAGAGAGCATTCCCAAAGCCAAGCCAAGCTTGATTGACAGGGTTTACAGTGATCTGAGAGACTGGATTCTCTTTTACTCAGGACGGGACCTCTTGGAAGAGCTAGGACCTTTCTGCTAACTGCCAGAAAGAGGGGTCCAAGGTCACATTTCGGAGTCATGGAGGTCAAAATATGCTAAGGGAAAAGGGGTCTACCAGGGGTCGACTCAAGACATTAAGACTCAACAAGGCTTATATAGCCACTCAAAATGCGTTAGTTATGCTACGAATTTTGGAAACTGTGTGGACAGTGAGACAACCATAAGAAAATTGGATTTATTGAATTTATTGGAGAAATAATCAAGTTTTGACAGAGGAGGAGATTTTCGAATTATTTGTGTATCAATCAAACATCAGAATGATGCCACTGGACATTTCGCTAAAGGCAAGTGCTGTTTAGTACACTATATGTATGTATATAAATATCATAATACATAACCTGTCATAAATTATATGTGTGTATATATATATATATATATATATATATATATTTGTATTATGTGTATATAATATGCCTTACCTTAAAGCTAGAGCCATTGCCAGCCACATCATTATTCGTAAGTACCTAAAAGGGAACAAAAATACAACATATAATATAACGGGCTTCAGCATATTTTAAATTGCATGATACAATCAGATCATTCAATTTCCTTTTTGATACATTTCTAAATTTCTCTGGCGTTTTAAGTACTTTAAAATGTGAAGGAATATCACTTAGAGTGCTGATGCTCTTCACTGATTTCCTTTCATATTCATTACTGCTGCTCTAAAAGAATAAGCAATGTTGATCTTAAATTTCTATGTCCTTAACAATGTCTTCCCTTACAAAATATCTAGTATATCACTTAATTCTTAGGCTAAACTGAGTCCTCTTCATGTCTTATTATATGAAGATGCAATAGCAAATAGCAAATAGCAATAGTCAAAATTTATTTCTCATTAAAAATCCAAGAATCTAGTCAAAAACATACATACTTGAGTGTAAGTAAAACCCTTTGAAACAAACTGAAGTAATCAAGATGCAAAAAAATTAAATTAAATATTAAAAAAATAAAATTGTCCTGACTGTCCACAGAACACACCAACCTCCGTCCTGAAACAAAAACCTTTATTTTTAGGAAAGCTTTTTATAGAGTGATCACCAACAAAGTGTAAGTGTTCAGTAACAGCTATAATTATAACATATGTCTTAAAGTCAAAGACTCTGCTGTGGTGAACGATAAGACGTTTCCTCACAAGAACGAATGAGCATAGTTTTGTCTAAATACAATTTACACTGAGTCTGACTCATTTGCTACAGAACATGAGCATCACAGGTTTGTAATCTTGGTAGACAAAAAAAAATAAAACATTTAAGTCATGGTGACCGGTGAAAAATAGACTTTGTACTTTGGAGGTCTAAATGAAGGAGTAAAAGTATTATTTTGCCTTAGAAATGTAACTTGAGCAAGAGTGCAAGCATTCATTTTCAATAACACTCAAGTACTCAAATGAAAATTATCCAAAATAAAATGCAAGTATATGACGACCTTATAATTATGACCTTTTTACTTTGGCGGTCTAAATGAAACTGTAAGGAGCAAAAATGCAATTACTCTAATTTTCAATTGCCATATATCCCTACTCAGTGAAACCCCCTAAAAATATATATATTTTAATCAGTATAGCAAAGAAGTACTTTACACCCCTAATGAACTCACCCACTTAGACATCATCACGTTCGGTCATGAAATGATCTTAAAGTGACTTGAAGCATGAAATGATATGTGAGTGAGCTGGTTTTTAGTGACCAATCAGCGAGGTTGAATTAAAGGCACACCTCCATGTAGTGACCTTCATTACACTTTGAGGTCACAGTGAGCTAGAAGTGTAACCTCATAGCGCACTCACTGTGTGCTCATACTGTGAGTTCATCATTTGAGACCATTCTGATAATGCTGTGTTAAACTCTAATTCCATTATTTTTGTGTGAATTCACTGTAGTGTACGGGAAATATACCGGTAAAACTGATGAACCGGGTTATGCACATGGTATGAATAAAATAAAAAAATACATTGGATTGAGAGGAGATCCCTGCTAAGTATTTAAAAAAAAAAAAAAATCCAATTATTTTCTTCTTTTTTTTAGCCTGGTGTTGACATTTGACCTGCTCAGTATTTTCAATTCACAATGAGCTCACATACTACTCATGATGTGATGCCACTGTGTTGACGGGAGAAGAATTGTTACCTAATGGTCTGAACCATTAAAAATAATAGCCAAAGAACAATTAGTTATAATAAATACTTTTATGTAGCTATTATACAGTATATCAATCACAGTAAAACTGTGAAAAACCTCATCATACATCATCGTACTTCGATTTAATAAGCAATATTTATATATATATATATAAAAAATACAGAATATAAACATTAGCTTCTTGCTGTAAGCGTAAAGTAATAGTATTCCACGTGCATTTAATCTGAAAAGCATGTAAACATTAAATGCAACTGGAACTTTATTTTATTGACTAAAAAAATCTGACAGGGGACTTTGCCTCCCTATTTCATTAGTCCAGTGACGTATGTGTATCAGTAACCTACATCATGATGTGCGTAACCCACAACGTGCATCTGACGAATGCATGCATAGGCTGCATGAGCTTTTAAAGATAATATACAATGTCAAGAGTTTTTATTTGTCACATACACAATTATACAGGGTATAACCAGCAGTGAAATGTAGGTATTATCCAAAATAAAATGCAAGTATATGACGACCTTATAATTATGACCTTTTTACTTTGGCGGTCTAAATGAAACTGTAAGGAGCAAAAATGCAATTACTCTAATTTTCAATTGCCATATATCCCTACTCAGTGAAACCCCCTAAAAATATATATATTTTAATCAGTATAGCAAAGAAGTACTTTACACCCCTAATGAACTCACCCACTTAGACATCATCACGTTCGGTCATGAAATGATCTTAAAGTGACTATTACAATGTTATATAACATACGACATATTTCCCATTTAACACAATATATCGTCTACGCTGTTGTTCATTTCAAAACAATACCGAATAATGCGTTCAAACATGTGAAAAGCAATGCACCACAACAGAGATTATTTCGTTCAAACGCTATGAATGCTATGCGCGCGCCTTTACCTTTTGTGCGCTCGCGGCTGATGCAACGCTCGCCATGATGAAATGTGCGCCGTCTGTAAACGTTTTACAGATTACACCACAGAGCCAACACCGGCGCCAGGTCACCCGGGGTGGCACTATCTTATGTGCGCTGTTTTATCAGTACTTTCGCTTTCAAAATCGATCGCGTTCAACAACGAGGAGGGAAGATGGAAAGTCGTGGCTCGTGGGGCACAGTAACTCGTTTGGGGGCCCAATCTCTCCCCCCCCATGTAGTGATAGCTGCAGCCCGGAGACCTGCAAGTGGGAGGAGCTTACGCCAAGAACAGCAAGTGGGAGGTGCTTATGCTGCAAGTAGACAGGATTTCATGGTAGTTTAGAATGACATAAATATAACACATTTTCATAGTAGTTTAAACTGAAATTCATAGTTTTGTCATTGTGTTTGTCCAATTTCACTGTTAACAATGAAATTATGTCTTATTCTTAGTTTTGTCATTATTATTTGTATTCAATACCATTCACTGTCAAAATTGAAATCATGTCTTTACACCTTTTACCATGCTTCGTGATGGTGTCATTTTAAGTCCTTTAACTGTAGTAATTTAAGCATATTTCTGGTTATTACATTTTACTTCAATTCTTCTACAGTAGCCTTTTAAGGAACATTAAAGTGAGATGCAATTGCACTTTGGAGGTAAATGTGTGATACATAAAGAAAATGTTGAGTACTGTTAAGAAAATGTAGTTACCATTTGCCTGTACTGCACATTTTTATTTTTCATATTTTTTTTTAAATCAAATTACAACACATGACAGACTAATGTTCTTCAGAACATGTTACACAAATCAATGTATTAATCTGAAATCTCAGGGTGGGTAAATTATTTTATTTCTGATGACTCAAATCATGTACAATTATTCATTCAGCACAATAGACTTGCATGCAGTGGACACTGCACAATCCAGGATGCATTGCTTCGGAGTAAATTCCACGGAGCTCGCCTCACTTGTCCTTCCCAACATAACCTGGTGGGTACACAAGAAGCACAATGAGCATTAGGGTTAAACCGAATTTAAAACATTCTCCCCATGCCATCCAAGATATGCATGACTTTATTCTCTTGTTGAACATGTACAAACATTTCAAGAATAATTTGTCAGCTCTGTAGGTCAATGCTATGCAAGTTAATGTTGTCCAGAAATTTTAAGTGACGACATTAGGCCAAGAAAATTAGTCTTTATTACTATTTTTATATGAAGTATTCCTTTTAAAAACCACTAGATAAAATGATAGTTTATTCACCATTAATTTACACAAAACTGATTATTGATTATTATTAGTATTAAATAAAAAAAGGTTATTTAAACTATGTTTTAAATATATTACATTGTGGATTAGGATGTTAGGAGATGTGTTCTAATACTTTTGAAAATGTACCTTATTATTTAGAAAATTACACTGTAAAAAGTGAACACTTGGATCAACTTAAAAAAAATACTTCAATTGGTAACATCTAATAAAAAAAAATTCAACTTAATTTATTACCTTTATTTGTAATAAGTTAAGTTGAAAAAAAACAAGCATTTTTTTAGGTGTTACCAATTGAAGTATTTAAAAAAAAGTTTTTAAAGTTGATCCAACTGTTCACTTTTTACAGTGTATCTATCATAGACTGTATAAAAACAGGTATCTATTAACAAACGTTTAAGACATTTACACTTTATAAATCAGTGCAGTCCAAAATGTAAAAAAAATAAATTACGGTAACACTTTCTATGAAGCCCATATTTATAATACATTATAAGGGTATTCTTAAGGCATTATAATGAATGCATAATGCACTATAAACAACCTTATAATATGTTATATTGTAATTTTAATACATTATAATGCTTACACATTTGTACATATAACTTTTAAGATTATGATTATTTATAACATAATAAACACTATATTAAATCTACTTTTACACTGATAATGGACTATATATCTTGACATTATTTAAGATCTGCACAGTATCTTACTACAGTACATCTTGTAAGTGGTCAGGTGTGAAGTGTTATTTGTTCCCTGTGAGGCTAATATTAATTTTTATGTGAGCTAGTTAATAATTTCAACAGAAAAAAAAAGCAATGTTTATATGTTAGGTTACATTTTATTTTGATGTCCCCTTTGTCTATTGACTCTATGCAACTTTGCAACTCTCATGTCAACTAGTATTAGTAGGTTTAGGTTAAAGTTAGGGTTGGTAGAATGCTGACATACTCATAAAGTTGCTTAGATAGTCAGTTTGTCTGTTGGGGAACCATCAAAATAAAGTGTTAGCATATATTTAGCAGACAACATACTACTATACTCCAATGACTGCTAGTTGACATGTAGTTGCAGAGTTACTAAACAGCTGTCTAAAAGGTACCATCAAAATAATCAAACTGATATTAAAATAGAAATAGTTCAAAGCAATCTGATCTGATATCTGATCTTATGGCTTTTTGAGAGAAAACTATTACTATTATTACTATACTTATAAGTGGTCATTGATGGCTTTAAGTAAAGTAGCATAAGAAAGGTGGCAAGATATGAGACTTATAATACATTATAACTATGAGAAATATAATCCATTGTAACTTAAGATGATGCAATCTGTTCACTGTGTTATAAATCATCATACTCTTAAAAGCTATAACCACTAATAAGTAAATATTATAATACTAATATAATACTAAACTAATCATTTAAAACTGTTCTTATATTCACAAGATGATATAACATATTATAAGGTTGTTGTTGTTGTTGTTGTTGTTTTTAATAATGTATTATGCATTCATTATAATGCCTTAAAAATACCCTTATAATGTATTATAAATATGGGCTTTATAGAAAGTGTTACCAAAATGACAATGCCATGTAATTACATTACCTGCTTATGGTCTTCGGTATCCATAACCTGCAGAGAAATTTGTTGTATGTAGAAATAAACAAAGATATAGTCAGTCAGGCACATTACAGAGTGTAAGCTGTGTGTGGTATTAAGAAAACGTTGTACAAAAGCCACCAAGAAAATGCACTTTTCACAGCTTGTAATACTTTTTACAAAACAAAATAAAAAATCATGCTTACCTCTTCCACTCATCCACCGTGCCGCCACTGAAAGTCATCTTCTTCGTTTATTTGACGGATCGCAAACAAAATGCACACTACCGCCACCAGGCGTGTGAACAGATACTACAACCCACACATTAACCAATCAAAATCTTCTGTTGGTTTGTACAGCCCACTTGCAGCTTAAGTCCCACCCACCTGCGGCTGGCACCGCTGGCTCCGACCTCCGTTTATACCCATCTCCGCCGGTGTTGTGCTGAATTCCCACCGGCCCTGTTACACCATATCAAAGCCAATGTGCTAAAACAAACAAAGCATGTTTGAAAGTGTGCTATGATGGAAATGCACGTTTTGTGCAATCATTAGGATAAGGTGCAGGGCTAAAGCCCCCCTGACAGTGGGATCTTTTTAAATGTTCTTTTCGCCCAAGACACTAAACACTTTTCTCCCAAGGCAACTAACACCACAGCAATTTCTCATCTCTTTGCATTGGCAGAGAGGAGAAATGCAGAATGCCTGAAAGTTTCTATAGACATTTATGTTTTTTATTATTATTTATTTATTTTAGTTACAATATATGCAAGTGGACACAAAAGTTATTTTTAGTTTATTTAGTGCATTTACTTTACAGTTTTAAATAATATGCGCATTGATTTGTATGGAGGGTCAAATTACTCATAATTAAATCAAAAAATACATGTTGAAATATATAAATAAATAATTATTTATGTATTTATACATTCATTTATTTATGTATTTAATTATTTAATTTATTTTAGTATTTCGATTTATTTATTGAAAATGTGAAGAATCAATGAATCACGCGCCCTCTGTGAGTTGCAGTTCCATCATTGGACGCACGGTGTCAGTGCGCCGCAGGTTTTAATACGGCCTTCGAGCAGCTGTTTGACGCTTCACGCGCTAGTGTTTGTGGACCGACCGCGACGGCGGCAACATTTGAACAGATTCTGATGTGTTTGTTTTTCCCCAACCTTGGCGTCTCAGTATCTGGTTGTCCTCTGTAAATGTTCTTTTAATATAACAGACACACTACATGAAACTGAAGGCAGCCGTTATTTTCATTTTGAAAGTGGCAAAAACGTCAGTTTGTGTGAAGTTTATGTTTGATTCGCCGTCAGTCGGATTTTGACAGGTTGGTTTGCTTTTTTTTTTGCTTGTCTGTTTTTGGTGGTATTATATGAAATGAGACTAAGAATATTTCGAGATAAAGGTGTGAGGTTTTCACTTCTATCATTACTTTTTCACGTCATCCATATAAGTAAATAATGTTTAAACGTAACGTTAACTTAATGGGCTTTTATATTGTAACATGTTTTCTGTCTTTATTTACAAGCACTGTGTGTTTTTTTTTTTTTAAACATATCTACGGTATCTAAACTATATGTAATTAATTACACGTGTGATATAATTCATTTAAAAAAATTATTCAGTCACGGAGTGGGTCACCTTATGGGGGTTGGACATTTTGAGATCATATGACCTGCTAAATACTATTCTCTCTGTCTAAGGGCCTCATTTATAAAATGTGATCCTGGACCACAAAACCAGTCATAAGGGGACATTTTTTGAAACTGATATTTATACATCATGTTAAATAAGCTTTCCATTAATGTATGGTTTGGACAATATAGCACAATATTTTGCCGAGATACAACTATTTGAAAATCTGGAATCTGAGGGTGCAAAAAAACTAAATGCTAAGAAAATCACCTTTAAAGTTGTCCAAATGAAGTCCTTAGGAATGCATGTTACTAATCAAAAATTAAATTTGATATTTACGGTAGGAAATTTACAAAATATGTAAGGTATGAGGATTGGCATGGATTTAAGCGTACGCACACTTTATAAATAAGGCCCTTAGACTTTAAATTAAATTAACTTGTCTCCTGTAGTTCGAGGCTTTGTCTCTTTGCTCGCTCCAACATGGATGTCGGAGTGACCCCGAGACGGCACAACCCCGTGGACAGCATCTGCCGCAAGCTTCAGACCATCCAGCGGCGAGATCAAGAGGTTAACTCACCCTTTCAGATCCCTAAGTTCCAGTCCAGCAGCTACGACAGCCCTCACTCGGGTCTGCGCCTCAACCTGGAGGCCATCTTGAAGAAGCGTACCGTCCGAACTGACGGAGACTCTGACTGCGATTCCTCAGCGAGCATGCTGACCCCCACAGCTTCCTCGGGACCGGGGTCTGCCGCCAACACCCCTCGTGCTCCCATAACACCCGGCAATGCCACCTATACCATTACCAGTACACTGAGCACGTTAGGGGAGAGGAGAAATACAGCAATGTACAGCAGGCCGTTTCGGCGTAACTGCTCCACTCCAGCAGCCCAGACTGGGGACAATTACTTTAACTTTACCCCACGCTACTCCACACAAACACTGCTGGAGGGGCCCGACACAGAGGTGAAGACCTCGAAAATCCCAGCTTCTGGCTTGTTCTCGTATAACTTGAACTTCTCCTCAGATATTTCTAACATGGACAGCGAAGTCGCCTACCCGGCCCTCGTGGTCAAGAGACTTTCACTGGGCGAGGGTAATGAATCCTCTCTTTGTAGTTATCTTTTTAACATTATAATTATTTTGCTAAAACCAGTGACTACATGGTTTTTCTTTTTCTTGGGTTATAAACAGGATCTCTGTTTCCCTCCGAGCCCAAGAAAGAGAGCATGGCTGAGGTCAGTTTGATTTGCGAGGAAGACCTGTTGGACACTATTTTTCAGGCCTGTGACACACAGTGCAGAGGTACATACATCACCCCCCCATTGCTTTTATGCTGTGTATTTTTCAGTCATATTGTGCACTTTAACAAACTTTTAACCCTAAAAGTAAATTTTCTTATCTTGATTATCACTCTGTACCGTAGAATGTAAAAATAGATGGTTTGATGCCAAAACATCCCAGTATGGCCACTGTCATCTTGCGAAAATGACGTCATTTGGAGCTTGAGTCTGCGTAATAGTGATCGTGAGGTGGAGCCGCGGTATCAATGTCCCACCTAAACCCGTAGACCCAATCGCCCTGTTTTTATGCCATCAGATAATGAACTAAAAGCAAACTTATTAAAAGAAAGAACACTTAAACATGCAGTAGTGTGATAAGAACTACCTAAAATACTGGAAACCATCTTTGGGAAAATTTTATTTAAAATGTAATTTAATTACTTATTTTACATCCCATTCTCTTACATGGAGAGGTAGGGGTTTATGACCAATACTGAAGCCAGCCACCAGATGGTGATCGAAATGTTTTGGCTTCACTTTTCAGGTTGCTCTGTACCGTTTGTGCTGTTGATACAAATAAAAGTGTGGTTATTTATTGTATGATACATTTCACTGGCGAAATTAGCGCGATTGTTTTTTTTTTTTATTTTATTTTTTAGATAATGGCTTATTCTTAAAACATTTTCTGGTGTTTATCAGCAAATTTAAACTTTAGATTGATTACATATTAGTGACATCAATAAAAAATATAAAATCATCTAAATTTTGGTTTCGTTTAAGGTTTACTAAGACGAGCCATTTTTTTTTTTATATAATATGTACTGATAATGTGCAGACAATAAAGGTGCAGTCACATTAACATTTGTTTGGCAATTTTTTGTGGGAAAAGTCTGGTCATTTCAATAGGTATCCACATAATGCATGAGGACTAATGCAGAGATGGGCACAAATACATCAAAATGCATTTAAAATAAAAATACAAAATACTGTGTGGGAAAACATATTTAAATACAAATACAGTATTTTGAAAATACAAAAAATACATGTAAAATTGTCCATCCAGTGAAGTAACAAAATTAAGGTCTGTTTACACAAAGAACGATAATTATAAAGATAACTATATTAGTGTGTTCTAAGTATACAATGAAGTTGTCATTTGTCACTCAAGCTCAAGCTCAAGCTCTTTAAAGCAGAAATGATTCTGATTGGCTGTCAATGTTTTTATCATTCATAATTTTTTGTGCTGTAATTGTTTGTCGTGGTGAGCTATCTACTATTCACCTAGATTTAGGATGTACTCACACTAGGGGATCTGATCCATGCTTGAGCGGGATTGACCTCCAAAGTCCAGTTCATTTCACAAGTGTGACTGCTCTGTACTGTGTCCAGTGCAGTTCGTTTAACCATACCCTGTCCCGCTTGAAGAAGGTGCAGTACACATGCAGTATATCACACTTTTCAATTAATTTAATTTTGAGTACATTTAAATTTATAATGGATATGGTTCTCATCTTATTGATGAACAGGTATTATAGTTTGCAATTAAAGCTGCAAATTCCACCATTAACCTCAGCTGCCTCTGTAATAATCCTGTGAAATCTTTCTGTTAGCGAAAGGACAACTGCGCTTGGGTTTTAGAACAAGACAACTGTGCCTAGTGTGAGTATGCCCTTAGAACAATCTTTTTTTCATTTATATCTTTATTATTAGCATTATAGTTATCTTGTCTTGGGATACACACACAAAAAGCAGCTTATTACTAATTTATCCATGTTTCTTTGTCAATAACTCCTTCCCACTCAAAGCTCCACAGATATATTTGCATACCAAAACTATAGTGTCATAAATAGCCATTTTGTCACTTGAGGTGTTGTAGGGTGGTTTCTGACACGTGAGATCCAAACAAGAAAAATCATCCTCCAAATACTACTTTATCAGATTTATTCATCACACAGCTCATACAGGTCATTTTAACTCTCAGTTCCTCTGCACAGTGCACATAAAATCCCATCGGATGCCTTCACATATTTACCTCCAGACACGGTCAATAAATGTTGTGCTTCCCTCTAATTACACACCTCGCTTTCTTACTCTTTGCCTACCTATATACTCATTAAGGCCCACACTCCACCCAGTGTTCAAAAAACAGATTTACAACAGACATAATGGCTCTTACAAAAACGATATATAAATGATATAGAAAAAGTTTTACACTTAATATCATTGCCAACATATATATTGTCGTATTGGCATACGATACTAATATTACAATACTTGTGTTTTTGTTTGGTTAAACTGAAGTAACCTCTAAGAGTATCTGAGAACTTTGACTCATTCAAACCCAGCAGCAGAGATGCTTCGTAGCATTCGAACCTAGAGGCAAACACTGTCTGATTTGTCCTTAATGAAGTCCTGCTTTCTCCTCATGATGTCTCTAACCTGATGTGCTTTCTGTGGTGACCAGACCACTAAGCTAACAGGAGACAAAAGCTGCTTTCATTTATAGCCATTCTTCTTGTATGAAGGCAACAGCAATTTAGGTGAATGCAAAATGTTTTTTTTTCAAGCATGTTAAAAGAGATTATAGCAGCAGACCATAAATAAATAATAATATATATATATATATATATATATATATATATATACACACACATATATATATATATAGCTTTATTGCCTCGATATGCACAGACACATAGTCATGGTGACTCAGAATGAGTAGGTGTTGCTTTGCAAACTCTCTGTTTGACTTTATTGTTGGGATGGCATCTAACGAGACACAGGTCCTCTATGACTGTAGCCACTGTAACCATAGTAACACATTCCCCTGTTGCAGGTAAAGTTTATGTATCGCACATTGTGGACTTCTTGAGACACACCACTTGCCGCAGTTCAGAGGACAGTGGCCTAGACGAACTCTGCAATATGCTGGACCCAGAGCACAAGGACATCTCCATAGACCTGGACACATACCATGCTATCATGAAAGAGTGGATCGATGATTGCCGGAACCAGGGGTATGAAGACATCTATATACCCTATGCTTTAGAACAGTGGTTGCCATTGATGCACTTTAATAAAGGCCTTTTTAGTTTGGGAAATAGTGCACAGGACAAAAAAAGCTGAAGAAGTCTGATGGTTGTTTAACTCCTGATAATTTTGCTAAAGGCGCTTGTCAGTTAACAGGAAGCAGTTGTTTTTGCAATCAACTCTGTGCGGTATGTCTTTTGTAGATGTTGCCAACCCAACCAAAGACACATTGCAGATTTTCATCAGTCTGCTATCAATCCACAATCGGTTTTGATCACAAGGCCTTTCTTTCCAACATTTTCCTCATGACAAGTTTTTTTTTACATAAAAGCCCATCTCAAATTTCCCCTTTTTCCCTTAGAAAGGACTCAAACAATGACACCCAACAGGAATCATTCAAACTGCGGGACAGTTTATCAGGTGAGATCTTCTTAGGAGTATTGTTTTTCATATTTTCTTTGTTGTTGATGTTATAATTTTGTATACAATCACTTCTTGTTTCCTTTAGCAAGAAGATCTGCTCTATTAAATATGACCTCAGGTAGTCTTGAAGCATTCGGAGGGGAAGCGTCCAGAGCTGACCTGTAAGTTTAGGAGTGTGAGTTGTTTGTGATGGATAAAGAGTTAACAGTAGTGAGAGTGTGGTTTGTGAGACAGTTTCAACTGTATCTAACAATCAAAACTTTGGAAACAGTTCATTCGATTTGTTTCTTATGATCTTAAAAACCTCTTTAATCTAAAGGTTTATGCTTGGATGCTCTTGAAAAATTCTTTGATTTCTGCTAAAAATATTTTAAAAAGATGCAATCAGTATTTTACTGCAAAATGATTTACTGTGTATGTGTCTGTACAGGGAGACATCGGATCTGGTCTTCTGTGTGGCAGATCTACAACTTAATAACCAAAAGCTGCAGGAGGAGGTTCGTAAACTGAAGCAGGCGGTGGAAAGCATGGAAGACACCAACCAGAAACTCATTGAGGAAAATGAAGAGCTCAAAGCACAAGCTAAAATGTACAGACTTATTACGTTCTGTCTCACCTGTCTTCTTCCTTATCCTCTGAACCCTCAAATACCTTAAACATTATGTACAAAACATACCTTAACATTCTCCTCCTGTCACTCCGTACCCTCATCCTGCAGAGGGCAGCAGTTATTACAGAAGGAGAAGATGCTTAAAGAGGAAGTTGAGGAGATGAAGCTGAGCCTGACCTCTTCAGAAGAGAGTCGAGCTCAGGCCTCATCTCGAAGAAAGCAGATGGTGAGGCACAAACCTCATTGATTGCTGTTCTGATGTTAATAAGCCATATGAGGCTCCAGTCTCATAAACTAATGCAAAGAGATAACATGCGGTATGCTCATAATGAAATGGGTAGTAATATTACATAAACCAAGGATATGCAAACATCCAGACTAAACAAATCTGTTTGCCAGATAAACGCCATCACACTGGTATTTATTGACCGCATATTGGCATATACATTATTAGAACAAACATTAACACTTTTATAACATTTCATTCTTGTTTCCTAAAGGAACGGGAAAACCAGAGTCTTATATCCAAAATTACTGCTCTACAAGAGGAGGTATGGCTCTATCCATTTACACATCCATCCAGTGTCAGACATGTTGTTCACTGAAGGGTTCTCATTCATCATACTTATTATATTTTCTTTGCCTCCTTCCTCCACTTTTCTCCCTAATCACATATTAAGAACATGAAAGTCACACTGGAGGCAGAAGAGCTTCAGAAAAAGATCAATGACCTCTGTGACCTTAATGCTGACCTTCAGGTAGGGCTTAATTTAGTTTACTCATTAATGATTGGTCTTTTATGCGAAAAAAACAAACGAACATTTAGCTCCGTCATTGGTGAATTTTTCTTGCAAACTTAGGTCCAAGTTCATTCATTTGATGCCATTCTGGCTGACAAGGATTCGATAATTCAGGAGGTCAGTCCATCTTGTGTATCACCAAGACAATGATTTGATATGAAAACTTAGACAAATAAAGCTGAGTTGTTTATAAAACTTTACAGAAGAATTTAGCTTTTCTTTAGTTTTTACTAATATCATTCAGTGTTATCATTATTCATTCGGTATGTTTATAGAATCTGCAATCATGTTAAATTATATTTGTCCAGTATCATAACAGAAATTGCCCTCTTTCTTCTCCAGAAAAATAAACAGATAGATGAACTGAAGGTGGCCATTGTGGAGTATTCCTCAGTTACAGAGGTGAACTCCAATTCTCTCTTCGTCTCTAATATCAGTAATCTGTCATTTTTACCACAGTGTTGTTTTTAATGCTGCTTTTCTAAAACTGTTTGGCTGTTAAGTTGTTCCAGGGTGACCACATTTTATTTAGATATCATATTGCCATGTCTGTCCAGACTGTTAAATTTTTACATAAACAGATCTTCAAAGAGCCATACAACCTACTACAAAGAACTCAACAGTTAAGATTTATCCTTTGTCAGACAAGTATCTATGATTTCACAAAAGGACAATCACTTTTTATTTTTATAGCAATTAGTTTTTTTTATATTTTATAGAAATATTTCATTAAACATTTCTGATTTGTTTTTAACTGATGCTTCCAAGACTGCCACAAGCTGTTTTTGCAATCTGCTTACCAACTAGGTGACAGTGTTTGTGTGCCAAATAAGCAAAATTTGCAACAGCAATTTAAAATCACAGAAAACCAAATGTTCAAGTTTGCAAGGCTTAAAAATAGATGTATCGTACTAAAACTTTCAGTGGCAGCACGGCACTTTCCAAAAAGCTGCTCACACTGCCCCTGAGCCAGTATCAAAGAATCCTGGAATTGCTTCCACAAAGATATTAAGCAGCACAGAATCATTAATAATAAGAATAAGAAGAAATGTTTCTTATGCACCAAATCAGCATATTAGAATGATTTCTTAAGGATCGTGTGACATTGAAGACTGGAGTAAAATATATTAAAATGATTTAAAAACATTTATTTTAAGTTGCAATATTTCATGATTTTACTGTTTTTCAAAAACATAAATTCTTATAACCCCCAACTTTTGAATAATAGTGTATATGCAGTTTCTTTGGAAATGCAGAAATATGAATGTGGTGACTGTCTATGAGAAAATACTATAGCAGTGTATAATAATGTGGCAAATCATGTATTTGGCTGAGAGCCACAGCAGGCAACTTTCACTCTCTCACTCAGAATGCTGAATCAGTGGTGTAAGAAAGTTCTGCACGCAAATGTTCTAGGGACTACAGCCTGAAAAATTATTGTAGATAAGCAAGTGTACATGTGATAACAGTGGAATAAGTAAAATTTACTCCAGAATGTGTGTGTGTGCTTCAGCTGTTGAGAGCAGACAAGAACAAACTGGAGAATCAAATGCAGATGATGCAGCCTGATATGACAATGTAAGCACTTAACACTGCAATGAAAATATTGGCTGATTAACTGACCTTATTAATGGGAAGCATAATACTTGCACAAAGATCAGAAATTACTTCATGTTTTTCTAATTGTGTATGTATGTGTTTGCAGCCCAGGTCTCTCTCTCTCTGTGGCCTACAGACTAAATCAGATGAGTTCAGGTTCTCTTCAGACGGAGTTGGCTCTGGCACAGAATCCCCTGGAGGTTTGCAGTGTGCTTTGTGTGTGTTTGCAATTCACTTGTCTGTCTTTGTCCCGTCCATGATTTGGAGTGTGTCTTTCTCTCCACTCCAAACAACACTCATGTGCTGTTCTCTGTCCGCCCACTCTCTCTCACACTCCACTGCCATAGAGTGCACTCAGTAATCCACACCCTCTCGGTGCTTTACACCAAACTTCAGGCATTGCAATGAGCCTGACTACATGTGCTTTATTTCACTTTTCTTTTTTTTTTTTTCCATTGTCGTAGCTGGTGATAACTGTATACTAGGGTTGGGCCTGCATTTGCCTTCAAAACTGCCTTAATTCTTCATGGAATCACACAGTTACTGCAGATTTGTTGGCTACATGTCCATGATGTGATACTCCTTTTCCACCTCATACCAAAGGTGCTCTATCGGATTGAGATCTGGTGATTCTGGACACCATTTGAGTGTAGTCAACTCATTGTACTGTTCAAGAAACCAGTTTGAAATGATTTGATCTTTGTGACATGGCATGTTATCCTGCTGGAATTAGCCATCACAAGATAGGTACACTGTGCTCATAAAGGGATGGACATGATTAGCAGCAATACTCGGGCAGGCAGTGGCATTTAAACAATGCCCAAGTGGTACTAAAGGGCACAAATTGTGCCAAGAATCTATCTCCCTCACCATTACACCACCAACAACCTGAACTGTTGATACATAGCAGGATGGGTCCATGCTTTCATGTTTATGCCAAATTCTGACCCTACCATCTGAATGTAATAGCAGAAATCGAGACGACTCCAATCTATTGTCCAATTTTGGTGAGTTTGTAGCCTCAGTTTCCTGTTCTTTGCTGACTGGAGTAGCACCCAGTGCAATCTTTTGCTTCTATAACCCATCTGCTTAAAGGTTCAGCGTGTTGGGCTTTCAAAGATAATCTTCTGCATACCTCAGTTGTAACGATTGGTTGCCTTTCTATCAGCTTGAACCAGTCTGGCCATTTTCCTCTAACCTCTTGCATCAAAAAGACATTTTCGCCCACAGAACTGCTGCTCGCTGGATATTTCTCTCTTTTTGACCATTCTCTGTAAACCCTAGAGATGATTGTGCATGAAAATTCCAGTAGATCAGCAGTTTTAGAAATACTTAGACCAGCCTGTTTTGCACCAACATCCACAGCGCATTCAAAATCACTTACTGTAAATCACCTTCCTTCACCATTTTGGTGCCTGTTGTAAACTTCAGCAGATGGCCTTGACCATGTCTATACATGAATGCAACAAGTTACTGCCATGTGATAGGTTGATTTAGATATTTGCTTTACCAATCAGTTGAACTGGTGTACCTAATAAAGTGTAAATATGTATGTTTAAGTGTGTGTGTGATCTGTCTGTCTGTGTGATCTGTCTGTCTGTCTGTCTATCAGTCTATCTATAAATAAGTATAAATACAAAATATAAAATGTATTTTATTATAAAATATATTTTAAATATTGTAAATGTTATAATATTATAAAATATTGATAGAAATTGGTTTTACATTTCTTAAACATTATCATACATTATGCATGCATGTGTATTTCTAGGGTTTGGAGCATCTGTCCTCCTCTGTTTGTTTTGCAACTTCTTTGGATGAGACTCTAGATCGCGAGGTTCTTCTGCTCCTTCAAGGTCCGACTCCAGAGCAGCTTTCTCTGGAGTTTAAAACTCTGATCAGCAGACTGGTAACCAACTAACCAACCATCACACTCAGTTTTTAAGCAAACTTCATCTGTACAGTTAGTCTAATGTTAATTTTGCCAGCTTTCCATCTTTAGACACTTGAATGCTGGTTTTGTATGATGCTGGTCCATAATGTTTTGGTGTTCACAAGTGTCAAACATGAATTGTTCCAGAAAAGGGAGTTTAAGGAAGATGGCATCACCAGTCTCACAGCATTCAGAGGCCTTACAGAGAACAATGAAACTCAGGAGATCAACGCCGACCTCAAGATACAGGTAAGAGAGTTTCTTCAACTAAGTCAAATCATAAAGTATCAATCAACAGTTTTGCTAATTTTTGCACATATGTAAATAACCTATTATGATAAAATTACACACATGGGCATTTAAAAATTATATAAGAACTCCTCCCCCCTTATCTGAACTTTTATCTACCACATTGCATAACTGCCTGGCTGGACATGGTCAATCTTATTGTGTGTATTCAGTGGACCGCATCAGTACGTGCGGTCTTCCCTGGTGGTAAATTATACAGGCCAATATTTCACTCACTCCAATTCCCACGATGGACAGGGGCAGTGTGTCGGGTCAGAGTAACTCTGTGACTCTCCTTAAGATAATCTTTGATTAAACTTTGATCTTATCGCAGTCAGTAAGATTTAGCTGGTATTAATGACTTACTGGTGCACTGTGTGTTGTATTTAGTCATTGAGCCTCATTGTTGAGCTTGTGAACTCCGGCAGGGCCTGGAGGTACAGCTTGAGCAGAGAAGAAGTGACTGGACCCGCAGTCTGGAGCAGTTGGACCAGTACACAGACTCTCTGGAGAGGGAGCTTCTAAAGATGGCTAGCAACATGCGACATTCTCGTACTGAGATCCTGCACCTGTCTGTCAAGTAGGTGGACTGATATGGTAGCAGAAATGTTATTGTATGATTTTTGATGACAGTTTATTGAAAAAATATTTCCAGTGACATTTACCATTGTGTGATGAATTTTCACGGTTTAAATCCACTTCATGTGAGGTCTTGCAAATTTGTGGAATTGACTAACAGAAAGCTGCAAGGTCAGTGGTCTCAAACTCAATTCCTGGATGGCCACAGCTCTGCAGAGTTTAGCTCCAACCAGCTCCAAATCAGACCTGCTTGGAAGTTTCTAGTAATCCTGAAGACCTTGATTAGCTGGATCAGATGTGTTTGGTTGGAGCTAAACTGTGCAGAGCTGTGGCCCTCCTGGAATTGAATTTGAGACCAATGTGTTGGGTCCTTCATACATCGCTACACTACTTGACAATAGATAATGGCCCGTTTTCGCCAACAGAATTTCACCAAAATGCGACCATAAAGCTTAAAAGGATTTATCACCTTAGCTGTAGTAAATGATGCCCTGAGACTAATTCTGTGATGCGAATAGCAGCACGTTCTCATGCATCCCTGAGAAAGTCACTGGCAAAACAGCTACTTTATTATAATGAAATTATTTCCAATTTTTATGTTTTGCTATACCTTTTCATGATTATTTCTGTCATATTCATGTATCCAGATACTTGTGGTATTTTATAAGTTAAATTTATTTAAACATAGTAACTTAATTTAGAGTTTGATCTTAGTAGTAGATATTGATAGTATGCATGGCCATAAAGTTAAGATTTTTATTTTTTTAAACCAGAGTATATAAATTTTAAAACAACCCCTGTCAAAGCAGTGGAAGGATCATGGCTAGAGGCCTTACCAATTTAGTCCATGTCTGTGTGAATTTCTCTAGAAGCATTTGTTAAGGGGCTGTTCCGGTTGACCCCCTCAAGCTGTTTTTGGTTCTCTGAAGAGGTGTCTCTAATCTGACATAACACTGTTTTCAAGGCTACGGTACTTAGCATACTGCAGATAAAAGGCAAAGGCTGTTGAGAAAAGCCAGGGAAGTTGAGGGGTTTCACCATCCAGTGGTGCTATAAGATTTGGGTGAAGGCACAATGGGACATTGCTTGGGCCTGCGGATTGGGTATAGTATGTCCAACTTTTGCTTTTGTTGCACTTGTGAACAGTTCAGACATCTGCTGAGGAAGTATGGTGATTAAGTTTGTTAGAATGTGTTTTCTGTGTAAATCTTCAGGTACCTCACTAATAGGTTTTGATTGAAGTCATGATCTGATTCTTGATGTATTTCAGATTTTTATCAACAGTGTAGGGGCGTTGTCTTATGTGTAATACTTTTCAATAACCAGAATGATTATTTTTGTATATTTATCTATTCTGCGTCATTTGGGGGAAGAGAAAAAAATCGCAATTCATTAGTGAATCAATTCGCATTCACCTTTTGCACAAGTTGTGTTATAGTGAGTTTGCGCAAAAGGTTTAGGTGCAGAGAAACTGTCTTTTAGAATTTTGTGAGTTCAGTGGTTTGGTTTCTGTTTAAATTTTTAGGGTACAAGAGCAGGAGAATCAAAAGCAGCAGTTGCAAGAGGAACTTGACCGTCTAAAAGCTCCGCTGGACAACAGAGAGGCCATCAGCCAATCACCGGATCACCTACAGGTATTGAACTTCACTAAACACTTGCTTTCACTGCCTGCACATGCTTCAGCATATGTGGGCTTTAAAAACTCATGACAGATTTAGATTCAGCCTTGGGCAAAACAGAAATAAAGATTTTTGTGAGCTTCTGCAGATCACAGATGGATACTTTTACAATCTCATTACAAGATGCTGAGAGCTGTGTGCGTAGGAGGCAAGTGTGGTTTGTGAGCCAGTTTGAAACTTGACTTCATCTTGAACTCATCTCTAGAGATTAGACGCCGTTGACCGATTACCCCATAATGTTCTTATGTTCAGAACTTGGCTCATGTCTTTGTTTGATTCTCTTTTATTATTTTCCTATTCAATTTATTTGTATATATTACTATGCATATTGTTCCAAAATCTCCAAAAGCTTGCCAAAAATGTTCAAGTAAATGAAGAAACCTTTTGAAAATCTAGTAGTTAGCAGGGGAAGCCCATAAACTTTTAATATAGTGTTTATGTAGAGCTGCTGTAAACTTTTGAAGAACTACAGTAGGAGTCAGCCGGGGAAGCCCATATACCTTTTAATATAGTGTTTATGTAAAGCTGCTGTCACCGACTGTTGACATGCGACTTGTGTGATTGTGTACCTTCAGGTTGTGGAAGAGCTGGATGGCCCCTCTCTTGAATGGGATGAGGAATATGTATTGTCTGAGTCTCCACCTTTACAAGAGCTCAGGCCTGACCAGGAGATGCTTCAGGAGCTCTGTTGTGATGAAGAGGAACTACAGGCCCTGAAACAGGAGGAAGAGGAGGAGGTGGAACACACAGAGACTGTGAGGGACAAGGAGAAGATCACGGAAAGGATTGAGGGAGAAGGTGAAGCAACACAGGATTCTGGAGTAGAGACCGAAGAGCTACAGAGAGACTCCACCCTCTCTCAGACGCCTCTACCAGACGACACCACAGACGTAGACTCAAAAGGTGAGAAATTAAATGATTAGTAAGGCTTATTTTTTCGTACTAGAATTCAGTTAAGATTCTGAAGAAGTTTCAAAGTTAGTGTCTGAAATTGCAAGATGGAGAAGGTTTTATAAATGGTAAAATGGAAGAACAAGCTTAAATGGTGCGGTTTTCCTCTCTAAAGAACCTTTTTGGATGTGAATAAATCTTGTTTCAGGTCTAATGGGGGTGTGCGATTTGAGATGAAGTTGTCTGGTATAAATGGTCATACCTAGAGGACAACCGGTCTGTGTCAGATTCCTCGGGCCATATAATCCTTCCTTAACCTTTAGTGGCACAGGGCAGGCAGCCATCCCTGAAGCTTAAACACAAGCTGGAAAAGCAGGGTCATTCTAGCTTCAAACCTTTTTTGGCTTGCCTTCCACCATTGTTCTGCCATCTTTGGTCAGTATGTAAGGTTAACCTTTATCCTCTCTCCCCATCCTTGACCAATAACACCAGAGGCTTGGCACTTAAACTCCTTTGTGTGATCATAACAACTGGGCAAGACATTGAGGCATTAAAATTCTTTTAAAATGCAGTACGAATAGGCTGAATTTTTTATTTTTTTATATCTATGAAAACTGCTTAGTTTTTTAATATAAATATTTCTAAAATGTTAATGTTTGTAATCTTTCATGAAAATGTAGTTATTTTTTCTGCTTCTGACATGTTTGGTTAACAATTCCTAGGCTAAGCTAGTTAGGCTTTGTTTTACAATTAACACATTGTTTATGGGATGTACAGTATATTGGTAATTTTAATATTAGTTAAACCTTATAGGTGAATCACTTTCTTATGCTCGTTGAATATACTGCATTTCATTACTTTTTTTTTTTCTTCATTTCAGGAACTCTGTTTGTGGGAGAGGGAGGAATGCAGAGGCCTTGCACAGCTCTAAAGGTATGTTTCAGTCTCTCTTATCTTAATTTCCCGTAATACCTCTTTATCAGCTACCTCCAGCTATCAGCTAACAAATCAATTAATAATTGTGTAAATGTTATCATTCTTGTGGTCCGTCTCATGATGCAGTGACGCAAAAGCAACTGTTTTATGCACATTGATATAGTGAAGTTCAAAGAGTTTTTAAATACAAGCTTTAAGAGTGGCTGACCATGAAATTCAAAAACACATTTTTTTAGTGACCTTGTCATGTGTTAGGCATGCCAAGCCACATTATTTTTGTTGTCATGGAAATGTAATGTTTGGCTTGGTCGGTGGATCCATGTGACACTGCTGCCAGGTTGGTAGTTTTACTAGAGAATGCTACTTCCTGAATGCTAGGGGGAATTTGGATGACCCATAGAACCAGTGCACACACACAAACACGCATTGAGAGGGTATTGCACATCACACCGAATGAACTTGCCACCATTTGCATTGCAAATGTCTGAAGTGTGGCTTTGTGCCCAATAATCATTCAAAAGTATCCAATATGTCGTCTTTGGTGAGACGTTTTCTCTGGCAGAGTAGAGGTTAATTTTATGCTGCCCTTCTGAATCTTTTCCTGGCCACTGCAGGAGGAAGACAGACTCCCAGAATGCACTGGGCCTGAGGACGCCCACGAGCAGGCTGCTCCTCTGCCTCACACCCACAGTCAGTGTGCTGGTAAAAGCTCTTCCTCTCACTGTCCTTCTCTGCTTAATGTTTTAGTAACATACAGTACTAGACTAAAATACATTTCATTTCTTAGTTGAATATAAGATGATTTTCATAACACAAAATTAATTTTTAAATGTTCCTGTTATGAAATGTTTTATTTCAATGTGCATTTATTTAATCTCTCTTTGTGTCTGAACACACATTCCCACTCACTCTCCAGATGCATCTTTGAGCTCCGAGACACCCCATGAACAGGTGACCTCATCTACTGAACCTTCCTCCCTTGTTAAGTCAGAAATGGTATCTCCCTCTGCGGGCCAGCCTGAAGTTGGTGATTCCATTACAGGAAGGTACAATTTCCATATATCAGCATTTGCTTGTGGATTTTCTATGGCTTATATATGACTGATATAAAGTGCTAGTTAATGATTCACCGAAAATAAATTATGGTCTGCTTTCATTCGAAATGCCTACCACACACCCAAAGATCACATTTCCTAGTCAAATGTGTGTCATCTCTTCCTGTGTTTGGCTGTTTTGTGTAGACATATTAAGGAGTTATTACCACTGACAGAGCCTCGCTTTGCATGCACACCATGCACCTGTGTGGCCAGGCTCAGACAGATGCCCCAGCCATGCTCTGCTGGAGCACACAAACCATCGTTGCACTTACTGAGAGCAGCTGCAGAAAACAAACCCAAAATATAGTGACAAACTTTCTCTTTCCTCCCTGGTCAGGACCCAGCAGCCCACTGCTGCAAACGGAGGATCTGAGGGAGAGAGTGCAGCCGCCACAGCCGACATGAGTGACTCGCAGGTCAGTTTGAGGAAGCGGAGGAAACTAAAGGGAAGCATACTGTGTTTGTAGCACCGCTTGCCATTTCTTCCTCTTCCCCTTTTTTGTTTCTATTTCTTTCTAGTTCTGCCCTTCTCTCTTGTCATGTTCTTTTGCAAAAAACTTCCTGTTTGGTGGCCCTGTGTAGTGAGAGAGTAGCTGTCTTTTCTGTTGTGCCGTAAAGAGGAGCCGTTTGGCCGTTTTAGAGAGTTCTGGATGGCGGTAAGCAGGAATGACTGCTTGTGAGAGGACGTGCCTACCCTCTTATCGATGTGATGTGCCTGGGCTTTCGCTGTTGTTTAAAGTTGCTTTGTGCTGCTTTGCAACATTATATAAGCACCTGACATCTGACAGCCTGGTTTTGTAAGTGGAATTTGGCCATTTGTTTGTCCAGAATCAGATATTAATTGTTTTATTAATCTGTGAAGCCAAGGGTTATTCTGACATATGCACTGTGATAATTGTCCTGTTGTTGACTCACTCTCGTGAATGTTGTTAACTTATAAAAAGATGGGAGATATGCAGGTGAACTTGGAGTGCAACCAAAATAAACTGCACGTCTTGAGGGCTTTTCTGCACTTCTAATCATAGGGAGTGTGCAGCTTTAATACAGTATGTAGCATATTACATCTGTGTAGGTAAGGGATAAATTAACTGTCCCATAGCATGTGTTGGTTTTAAAGAAATGCTTCATTTTCAGGTCCAGCCTAAATGCAGAAAAGCTAGTTTACACTGCCATTCAAAAGTTTGGGGTTAGTAAGATGTGTATATATATGTACATGTGTGACAGCAAATGCATTCATAATTTTATATAAGATTTCTATTTCAAATGAATGCTGTTCATTTAAACATTTTATTCATCTTAGATATTAAGAAGCACAACTGCTTTCAACATTGATAATAAGAATGTGTCATGAACACCATATGTAACACTGAGGACTGTAATAATGGCAACTGAAAAGTCAGCTTTGGATCACAGGAATAAATTACATTTTTAAAATATAATCAAATAGAAGAAAAATATTGTAAATTGTGGTAACATTTCACAATATTACTACAGTTTTTGCTGTATTTTTAATCAAATGAATGCAGACTTGTTTTGAAAACAATTGTAACGCTTAACTGGTTTAGTACCAATATTTTGTACTGACATCAAGTGTAATGTTATGATCTGCCTAATTTGGCTAGCTTCTATCAAATGACAGATTGTGCTCTCAGCATTTGACGTCAACAGAAAATATGGGAAGCTTTTTATAAGCCTATTTATTTTGCTATCCTAACTTTGCTAAGTGCAACTAACCAATTAATCATGCATTTGTTTCTTCCCTGGTGACTGTGACTTAATCGGAACAGACCTGCAACTGTTTTTGATGTTGGTCGTAATTATTTTCTTTGTTTTTTTGAACTTGGTGATAAAATATGTTGTTCAGGCTGTGTGTGTATGGTTTTTCATCAGCATGTTTGGAATAAGTATAGCACTTTTTCACTCCCACTTCAGTGAACTCTGCCAGTACAAGTTCGTTCTCTCTCTCTCTCTCTCTCTCTCTCTCTCTCTCTCTCTCTCTCTCTCTCTCTCTCTCTCTCTCTCTCTCTCTCTCTCTCTCTCTCTCTCTCTCTCTCTCTCTCTCTCTCTCTCTCTCTCTCTCTCTCTCTCTCTCTCTCTCTCTCTCTCTCTCTCTCTGTGTCTCTCTCTGTGTCTCTTCTTTACCATCCTCCCTCTCTCTCTGCCAGCTGTAGAGCTCTCACACACATTATGTAAGTATCTAGCACTTCTCTCTCTGTAAAGCAGAGCGTAGCTCTTATATTTCATCTGCAATGTCATGGGACAGGTATGGAAATGTGTGTGTGTGTGATGCTTATTTGCATATGTAGGTAGTTTACACAAATGTATATGTGTTGCTGTTGAGAGTGTCACTGGGTCATAATGCCATTCTGTTGTCTCCTATAGAGACTGAGTGAGGGACAGCTTTCTAAAGTGTCTGCAAAATCGGACAAGTGAGTATTTTCCCTCTTTGTGCAACTGATTATTAGAATGAATTTATCACACAGGGGCTGCTGGACTGAGTGTATTAGTGTTTTAATGTGTGTATCTTAAAGAATTGCTGTACATTGTTAATTATTTGTTTAGGAGTCCTTTGTTGCCAGTAGCAGAGGAAGAGGAGGCCATGCCAGAGGCAGCAGAGGTGATATCAATTGGGGTGAACTCACCAGGTAGGAAGAAATGCACCTGAGGACGTGTTGACCTTTTAAATAGGGATGTCAAATGTACTGTTCTGACGACTGCAGTTGAATACACTTCTTTGTCAAAATGTAGTTGATTAATGGAAACACAGATTTGCCAATGTCTTTTTTTTTTTTTTTACATTAAAATTGATCTATGAACAATATTGACAGGAAATAGAGAAAATGTTGAACAGTTGTTAATTTATTTGTTTTCATTTCTGACTGATTACTTGAATATTTACATAAGACAACTTGAAGCAATGTGTACATAATTGACAAAAAACTTGAAGGCTGCATGCCATTGTTCTAATTTAATTTGTTAATATTTATATTCGTATTTTACTTTTTAAATGAGTGTGTTCAATAGCAATTTGGCTTTTGCTATGGTTTTGAAATTGATAGTGAGAATTATGAAATCTCATTTGAACTGCTATTTTTGGTTACTAACATTTTTATACTGTGACAAACCCTCAGCATTAGTCATCGATAACTGTAGCTAGAGATCTGCAGTGTTGTCATTGTTAATTAAAACTATCAAATAGTTTTTGTTATTTGAATTAAAATGTAAATATAAGATGACAACTTAAATGAAAATTAGAAATATTGCTTTGGGAGCTTAACTGAAAAGAAAAATGGAAGGACTAAAATGACTCAAATGAAATAAAGATAAATATTAATATTTACAAGAAAACAAAGAAAAATTCTAAATCTTAATTACTAAAACATTAAAAAATATATAAAAACAAAAGCTAATTAAAAATCTGAATAAATACTACAGTATAATAACTCTGGTGAGCTGCATTGCTATCTGCAACCTACAGTACATAAGGAGCATCCCAAGTAAAATGCTAATTAATAACTGATTTATAACCCTACCTTCGGTGCGTAATTTGTATGCCATTACCAATAGCAGTGCATGAGACTTTAGTCACAATTTATTCCAACAGAGATTGTTGTTAGCATGCTGCTAAAGATAGCTGTACATTACTCCAAAAAATGTATAGCACACACATATTAGGGGAAATCCATTTTTATTTATTAAACCAAACTGTTTTTTATACAATTTATTAGTAGTGAATTAAATAAGTCTACTTCAACATTTCTCTCACCTTGTCTGCTTGGCAGCTCACTAGGTTTTGGAGCAAAGTTGCTCTCTAAGTGTCTTTCTTTATTTTCCTTTTTAGAGTTTTGGAGCAAAGTTGCTCTCTAAGTGTCTTTCTTTATTTTCCTTTTTAGACAAAGACAAGTCAGACTGCAAAAAGACAGTGGTCACATCTGATTCAAACTCCGCAGCCTCAACTGACTCATTGAAGGATCCTTCTGAAAAAGCGAAGGGCATGACCTTTGACCCCACTGTCAGTGAGGGTACTCTTCCAATAGTCCCCGCTGCGCAAGGCTCCAAAAAAGACCCTCTGACTCTGAGGAACAAGCTCAAGAAGGTAAGAGCCACTTTCGCTAGAGTCTATGAACTAAACAAATACAACAAAAGCCTGGTCCTACCTGCTTTGCCAAATATTTTTTTTATTACATAAGGTGATTGTGTTCTTATTAATAAACATTCATAACATGCCATCTGATGCCCAGTGTAAACTATTGTAATGTGCTGATGAAGTTTACATACCTGTATTGTACATTTTAAAAAGAAAAGATCTTCCTACAGGAAATGAGCAGTATGGAAGCCATTGAGGAGCAAAAAGCTCAAGGGGATGCCGAACCTTCAGTGGCTACAGAAAAAGAAGGTAGATAACCGGTCTCTTCTCTCCCAGTCTGTCTCTCTCTCTCATCTAGTTCTGCTCGTTTCCTCAATGTCAGTCTTCTCTTCCTCCCTTAGGTGACACATCTGTCATCTCTGAAAATGCCAGCGATTCCACTAAAGATGACAAGAACAGGTTATAATGCTTTGTGTACTGAATTTATATCCATAAATTTTAATCTGATTCAAGCATGCCTTCACATGACTCACTTGACATATTCATGTACCCATTAATCTGAATTGAACATTTCATCTGCAGCCTGTCGCCAAGTGACAAAGAGATAGAGGTGAGGTGTTTTTTGCTTTTTTTCCTCTCCATTCAGTCCAATTTCAATATAGAGTGTAACTATATTTGATAAATAATAATAATAATTGTCTTAATATGATATGGTAGGGTTATGCATCTATATTTTCATAATAATTGGTAAATTACAAAAAATTATGCAGAATTGGTATAAAGATGTTACAGATCTGAATTTAGATTCTGAACTAGTGAATAAGCTGAAATATTTACAAATGTGTATCTTTTTTCTCAATGATGTTTCTGGAGTGTTTACCATGTGCTCTCCTGCCAGGCGGAGTTCCACCGGCTCTCTCTGGGCTTCAAATGTGACATGTTCACCCTGGAGAAGAGGCTACGCCTGGAGGAACGCTCGCGGGATCTGGCTGAGGAGAACGTCCGGAAGGAAGTGAACAGTTGTAAAGGTCTGCTGCAGGTCAGTGTCATTTTGTGCACTTTCTGCTGGCATAAAAAAAAAAAAATCATGATCATGTGTATTTTATCAATGCAAGGAAGTAGTACTTTGTTCAGGACAATGTATTTTTACAGAAAATTCTTACTGAATTTCTTCCAAAATTTGACTGTTCAAATTCCTCTGTTTTGAAGTAGCTTGAATATAACACTGTTGTTATATAGGCCCTGATTCCACGATGTGAGGAAGATAACCAGTCCATGGAGATCATCCATCGTGTACAGAAGAACCTGGAAGTCCTCATTCAATCCATGACCAGAGTGTCCAGCCGTTCAGAGATGCTTGGGGCCATTCATCAGGTTTGTTTACCCAGGCCCTTCAGAGTGCTGAAATGGCCCTCTAAAGCCAAAATTAACAAAGAAGCCTGCTTGTTTACATCTCAGTTTCCTTGCATGTGTAGGAGACCAGAGTGGGTAAAACAGTGGAGGTGATGGTTCAGCATGTGGAGAACTTGAGGAGGATGTACACCAAGGAGCACACAGAGCTGTTGGAGCTCAGAGAGAACCTCACGCCGAATGAGAGGTCCATTGGGTCCCACACTGAAAGGGGTAAGTTGATATTATTCTTTAAAAAGATACTTGTAAAAAATAAAAGTCATAAAATCAGTCTCTCTTTTGTCAATCACATGGCTTTTCTTTCGTGCTTTGCAGATGATTTTAGAAACAAGAAGCAGTCAACCGCAAACATTTTTAAAGTGAGTTAAGGCAGAAAATGCACCACTTCAAGATTGTGAATTCAGCTTGCCGAGTTAATTTTTACTGATGTTTTTTTTTTTGTGCGTTCTCTCCTAAGACCACTAGCCGACGCATTAGTATAGCTACCATTCCCCGCAGCAGTGGAGGACAGACCCATTTTGACATGGTGAGGAGTCCGGTTTCTTCTTACAGAGATGATTTTGGTATAAAAGAAGTGGAGCAACTGAATAAACTGTGGTTTCTAATTCACAGTCCAAAGACATGGCGGAAAGTGAGGTAGAGAGACTCTCCCGCCGATCACCATGGTAAGTGTACTGATGCTGTTTTGAAATTGCATGGTCCACAAAACGCACCTACAGCCCTGCATGTCAGTATTAGTCCACCATAAAATGGTATAGTGTGAACCAAAACGTATCAGAACAAGATTTATTCACTTCATTCAACCAATTTACAATTATACACTTATCAGTAGGTTCTCTGGAAATGGAACCCATGACTTTGGCGTTGCAAGCGCTGTGCTTTATTGGACTCGCATGCCAGTTGTTTTTATAATACTGTGTGCACGGCTTTGCACTGCGAGAAAGGATGTCATAGTTGTGTGTCGACCGCTTTACAGGAACATGGCAACCAAGAGGCCACCACTAAAGCGCTTCATTAGCTCTGGTACTTGGGCCGACATTGACGAGCCCACTCTGATGAATAGGTAAGGTCACGCGTGAAGATCTGTTGTGTACCTTTCATCTTTGGAGCCAATTTCATGCCGAAACCATAAAACGCATGTGCCATCGAAGCGTCATGTCATGCAGAACCACAGCAAAGGCCTTGAGCTTAGATGGTGAACACTGAAGTGTGAACTTTGCACAGGTATGGATATGACACGGACTCTCACTCAGAGGAGGAGAGGAAAGAGGAACCAGAGGAAAGAAGGACTAGCATAACCGAATTAGGCATCAAAATCACCTCCTTCATAATGCCAACTAAGACGTCAGTGTACCTCCCGCCTCCATTATTCTCTGCTGTAGCATTCAGGCATTATCTACTACAAATCAAGGGTTTTCTGTCAATAATGTCGCTGCCTTTTGCTACTGTAGCTAAGCTAATAAAATCTAACTTTAATGTTCTGTTTGGACATGGACACCCACAGTTCACCAGCTTTGCTTTTTTCTTCAGTGGAAAAATGAATCCAGTGCTGACACACTGCATGTCTTCTGCTTCGGTTTGCAACAAATAAGCTAAGCAGCCCATCTGTGGTTTCAGAGAGAAGACAGTTCTATTTTTTATTTTTTTTTAATCTATTTTTCCCCACATTGGTGGACAGTTTGGGCATTTGGCAATGTACTCTGGTCCCACAGTTGTGTGCTATTCTGATGTTCTCTGTGGGATTTTCTTAAACCGGATAATTGATAGACTGATAAATAGAGAGCAGGATATATATATATATATATATATATATATATATATATATATATATATATATATATATATATATATATATAATATGTATATGTATATGTTCAAAAGTTTGGAGTCAAGAAATTGATTTTTTTAATTATTATTATTCAGCAAGGATGCATTAAAAACACAGTAAAACATTTAAAATGTTAGTTCAAATAAATGCTGTTCTTCTGGACTTTTCCTTCAAAGAATACAGAAAAAAAATGTTTCAAGGTTTCCAGCAGAACAGTTTTTAATATTGATAATAATAATTCTTATTGCGTCAAATCAGCATATTAGAAGACGGACAATGACAGAAATAAATTACATTTTAAAGTGTAGTAAAATAAAAAATGCTTAAAGTTGTAATATTTTACAATAATACTGTATTTACTGTATTTTATAAATCAAATAAATGTAGCCTTGGAGAGCATAAGACTTCTTTTAAAAACACAAATCTTACAGACTCCATGCTTTTGAATGGTGGTATGTGTGTATGTAATTTAAAAAATAAAAGGCAATAAAATGAGCAGAATGGCTGCTTCTGTTAATTGGCCAGTCAGTTATTGGCAGACCGTAAAATGGTCATATATTGGGCAACTCTGTCTGACCTATATATATCAGTCTATCACAGACCTCCTGTTTGTCTTGTTGAAACATTGAAACGTTCCTGTTTGTCTTGTTTATCATGTAATTTTCAGCTTTCAGCAACAGTTGTCATTTTTCACATTCCTCTAAATGTTTAGTATTTTTTCTTCAGGTCGCCTCAGCTGTCTCTTCTATTCATTCATTCATATATATATAATTTATTTATTTATTTTTTAAATCATTTGTGCTTTTTATGACCTGCTATTTTCTGTTGAAAATAGGGCCCAGAACATATTCTACACAAGTATGCCAGTGCTTGATTTTGTATGTCATCGATTCTAAAGGAGTGCATGTTAAATATGTAAAATGAAACCATACTGTTGCATTTTACTTGCTCCTTCCCTATTTAGCATAACAGAACACCTTGCTTCCTGCTGCTGAAGGTATGCTTGTAATTTTCTTTTTAAACGTTTCTTTTACTTTCCATCCCAGCCCCAGCCCAACAGATCACGCTCCACCCAGTCTGATGGATGGGAGGCCTGCAGTTTCCAGAGGCACCAGGGGTATTTGGATTTGGGTGGCCTTGCTTGTAGTTCTAGCTGTTCTACTGGCCCTGCTGGCGAGCCTAATGTTACAGCCTGCAGTAGATGCAGCACCTGTGGGCACCGGGGACTCCTGGATGACCATCCAGCAGCTTCTGTGGCCCTATACTGGGCTGAGGCACAACGGCCAACCCCCTGTGTGACACCAGGGGATCGACAAGGCTGCAGTGGCCAGTTCTAACAAAAACTCCAGCTACAAGAGCTGTGATGCAACACTGCTGCCTGTCCTTCTAACAGAACACTTTGTGACCATTTCTTACCGAAGGTAAAAAGAAATGTGGGCGTCTCGAGAGAGATGTGCTGAAAACTGCAGACTGCTTGGATGCTATGTACACAAACCGTTGGGTTAGCCATGTATGTAATAAGCACTTTTATATGAGAGTCAGTGCCAGCCAGTAACACAGTGGATATTTGGAGTGAGATGAGCACACTGCAACAATGTGAATGTCAAACATCAAATATGGGTTGCCCGAAAAGGCTGCCTTTTTTAACATTTTGAAGTTGATCAGTGTATTTTTATGGGCAGTTTGAAAGTGCTGAGATGAGACCTTTTTTAAAAAATGTTTTTTCTTTTCGTTAATTTATTTTTAGAGTTTTATGCAGTAGATTGTTTTTCAATATTATTGTTACAAACAGATGGTTTTTATCCTCATAAAGCTGTTGGTTTGGTGTTCATTGTAAGAAGTTCATACACTTTTGTATGTTCCAAAGAGGGGGGAGAGAAACTTTGCACAATAAAAGAAACAAGCTAAATGGATCACAAAGCTTCAGTCAATATGTGTGTTTAATACTCATGCTTGGGTGTGTTCCTATTTTAGTTGTTCAACCAAAGCTGGTGGCATAAAAAATAAATTAACTATTGCCAAATAGCAACAAATTCAACACGAGTATAACGATCTATGAATCAAGGAGAATCTCACCAAAACATGTCATATTTCAGCTACAAAAACAATTGTATTTATTTGTAATATATTAATAGAATTTATATATATATATATATATATATATATATATATAATTATTTTTTTTTTTTATTAATTAAATACACTTGTGAGTTTCTGTAATATTCTGGCACTTAGGAACAATTTCTCCAAGAAAGATTTAGTGCACATGCTTATTTCTTTTATGGTTTTGTCCATCTATTGTGTATATTTATTGCTTATGTTAAAAATAAACATTCAAGAGAATCATTTGGGTCCACCTGCTTATAAAGAATTTTACAGGGTGTTATTACATCTCAGCATATCATCAAGATGTAGCAATGACTGTTCAAAATGGGTATCAAATGTTTTAGATATGTGTATGCATGTAGTTTTTCTAGATGTGTATGCTTTCTCTTCTCAGGAGTATGTGAGGACACGTGTTGCATACAGGAGCCTCTGTACAGTGTCTGTGTAGAGATAGTGAGACTGATGGACTCTGGCTTGGCCCTCGGTGCTCATGTCCTGTCTGAGCATGTGCAGAAAGGTGGAGTGGAACTCGCTGCCCTCGGCCAGCTCAGGAGAGAAGCCGTCGTCATGCTCTTTCATCTTCAGATGCTGGTTCCTCTGAGCGCCCAGCAGGTAAAGAGACCATGCCTCCTCAGCCACAGGCCCGGCCTCTAACTGTTCACAGGCCTACAGTGTCAAAAAGTTAAAGGTCAGAGGTACTGCTGTGTATACAGTAGTTCAATAGTGCGTCAGTCAGAGTGTATGACAAACCTGAAGAACAAGGTGCTCTTGTCCGCATTGTGTGTTCCAGTGACTCCAGGAAAAAGCCACAGCTGAGGACATTAGAGCCATTTGTTCATACACTGTGTGCTCTATTAATGGGTCCTAGAAATGGAAAAAACATGGGTTTGTATAACTGGTCTATTTAAAAAGGAATTAATGATAGAATTCTACACTCTCAAATAAGGGTTCCAAAAGGAGGCTTCCACATCAACCTTTTTCCACTATAAAGACCCCCTTGTGCAATAGACAATTTACGGTACTTCATCTATGCCAATACAGAAAATGATGTTGACAGTGTCAGGCAATTCAGCCCCTTAGTTACCTTTGGGTTGATGCTGACGTACTTGTCTGAATACTCATTCACAAATATATTGATTCCAGCTCTCCGCATGGCCTTCTGCAGATCTGAGGGGCTCATCCACTTCCCTAGAAGATAATCTAGGTTCTTTGTTTCCTCCATGTGCAGCATACATTGCTTACCCTGAGAAACAAAAAGCTATCGATCAGTATCTGTGATGCACACAGAGAGAAAACCATAATTTTTTTGTAGCCTTCAATATGTATGGAAAACAGCCTGGCCTTGAATTGATGCCATACTGTTGGTCTTTGATAAATGAAATTGCTCAATGACAGGATGCTTTTTTTTTTATCAATTAATTTATTCAGAAATATATTAAAAATGCAGTTCAAGCATGCACTCAAAAGTGCATCTAGTCAGTGATATATTACATTTTTGGTCACACTTTATTTTAAGGTCTAATTCTCGCTATTAACAAACCATGAGACTTTTGCCTCAAACTCTTAATTTGTTGCTTATTAATAGTGGGTAGTTGTTCATTTTTGGTACTGGGTAGGATTAGGGATGTAGAATATGTGCTTTAGAAGCACTAATAAACAGCCAATATGTTAATAATAGGCATGCTAATAAGCAATTAGTTAACTGTAAGAATTGGTCCCTATACTAAAGTGTTACCAACTTCTATTTTGTAAAATGTCAAATGGTGCGAAATTTCTGATAATCAAGTAATTCATTATATTTGTAACTTATTTACCTTAAAAAAATGTGTATATATAAAATCTAGTTTTCAAAACCTTTATATGAAACTAACATGAATACAGAAAAATTCTACATTTCTATGTTTTAAAGTAGACATTTAAAAGATTTTTCAGATGTGTAATTTTTGGACAGGGCCTCGCTTGCCTTGACAGTGATGCTGACTTCAATAAGAGCTCCAGTGATTGTGAACAAAGCCGAGTCTTGGCCCAGAGGCCTGAGCTCCCATGACTGGAAAGGCATGTTAGTGTATGACTCTTGCAGTAATGTGAAGGCATAGAATGCATTCATCTTAAACGAGATGCTGCGGGTCTCTGCATCATAGGATGCCTCAGAAATGCAGTCTGCCCGCCAGTGCTGACCTGCAGAAACCAGTGTACAATAAACAGGCATGCGGTAAAATACTGAGATATGAAAATAACAGGGAGGCTTTAAAGTAGTGGCTGTATATACAATGCACAATCTGATGCTACACATGTGTGGTGTGAATTGTTCACCGATAGGATCCCAACGTGCCACATGTGGATCCTCCAGAAACAATATGGAGTCTGGCAAAGCTACAGTGACCCCTACAGGCAATGAGGCAACAGTGCTACTGTGTTCATCCAGCTTCACTGAGGTAGAGCTGGACTGCTCTGTGGGATAGGGGAAGATCTGGAGACCTGTTTCTAACAGCTAAGATGAGGCACAACAGTAAATGACAATTAATGCACATTATTCTCGTTGATCTCTTGCAGACTGTCCCAGATTACATCCAAAAAGTACCTCTCTCATTTCCCAGCCCTTCACTATGTGAGATTGGGGCGGTAGATGGAACACATCAAAATAGAAAACTCCACCCAGGGGTGTGAACTGCTGCAGGTCCACTATATGTACGTCAGCACTGTCAATCACAGGTTCAGCTGGTGATGAGTCGGAACCATTTTGATCTAGAGACAAGTCAATTAAGTTATAGGAAACTAGCAATTACAGTGATACTACTAGTGATGCATAATATATCACTTGATATTCATTATATTTTTTAATAATCAATATTGGGCAGTGTTGCTATTATTACCCAAACTATTAAAAAAAAATTCATTATTTAATATAAAGTTGATATAAAATATAAATATTTGATGAAAAGCTTAGAAAAATTTAAAAATAAATAATATTGCCTTTGCAACTAACTGAAATTTATGTTGTACTGAAATGACTAAAAAATAAATGTTATTAATCTTTAGCAGGTTTTAAAATGGAAACCTGTCTTTCATACTTTCAGTGATAATGTGATGCCTACATTATGCCAAGAAGCATAGCAACTGTATAATAATACAGATCTCAGTTCGGTTATTGGTTTTGAATTGAAAGTCTTATTAAAGCAATAAACCAGGAGCCACGAGGCTGTATGTTATAGTAAATTTACCACAGTTCAGGAGCATAATTTGAAGTGCTGTGATCCTTCAGAGGTGTATTGATTTTATAAAATCATGGCAGCAGATTAAAATACCAGCGTTAATTAAAATTAATAATAACCACAATAAATAAATAATTGTTCTGCCAAATAATTGGCCTATCTGATAATATTAAACACATTGGATTTGGCTCATTAATATGATATTATAATTCAACTGAGGTGAATATTTTGCCTATTATATGAGCTTCAAAAGTAGATTTCAAAGATGTGACAATCCATTTTATAATTACATCCCAAATTCTTGAAATATTGGGACATTTTTTAAAATTTTAATAAAATGAAAACTACAAGACTTTCAAATCACATGAGCCAATATTTTACGCACAATAGCACATGAGAACATAAATGTTTAAACGGAGAAGTTTTACACTTATCTACTAAATGCTAATTTCAAATTTGATGCCTGCTACAGGTCTCAAAAAAGTTGGCAAGGGGGCAACAAAGGGCTGAAAAAGCAAGACATTTTTAAAAGATTCAGCTGGGAGAACATCTAGCAACTCATTAAGTTAATTGACATCAGGTCTATAACATGATTAGCTATAAAAGGGATGTCTTAGAGAGGCAGAGTCTCTCAGAAGTAAAGATGGGCAGAGGCTCTCCATTCTGTGAAAGAGAAACGTAAAAAGTTGGCGGAAAACTTGAAAAACAATTAATCAACATCAAATTGCAAAGGCTTTGCAAATCTCATCATCTATAGTACATAACATCGTCAAAAGACTCAGAGAAACTGGCGAAATCTCTGTGCGTAAGAGACAAGGCCGAAGACCTTTGTTGGATGCCCGTGGTCCTCGGGCCCTCAGACAACACTGCATCAGTCATCGGCATGATTCTGTCATTGACATTACTAAATGGGTCCAGGAATACTTCCAGAAACCACTGTCTGTATGCACAATCCACTGCCCATCTGCAGATGCCAACTAAAGCTCTATCATGCTAAAAAGGAAGCCATATGTGAACATGGTTCAGAAGTGCCGTCGTGTCCTGTTGGCCGAGGCTCATTTAAAATGGACTGTTTCAAAGTGGAAAAGTCCAAATTTGACGTTCTTCTTGGAAATCACGGACGCCGTGTCCTCCGGGCTAAAGAGGAGGGAGACCTTCCAGCGTGTCATCAGCTTTCAGTTCAAAAACCAGCATCTCTGATGGTATATAAGTGCATACGGCAGCTTGCATGTTTTGGAAGGCGCTATGAATGCTGAAAGGTGTATATAAAGGTTTTAGAGCAACAAATGCTCCCCTCCAGACGATGTGTATTTCAGCAGGAAAATGCAAAACCACATACTGCAGCTATTACAACAGCATGGCTTCGTAGTAGAAGAGTCCGAGTGCTGAATTGGCCTGCCTGCAGTCCAGGGGTCTCATTTATAAAACTCTCCGTAGATTTCATCCTAAAAGTGTACGTACGCACAAAAGCTAGATTTGCATATGCGTGAATTTTTTTCAGATTTATAAAACCATGCGCATGCCAGAACCTGCGCAAAAATCCCTTTATAAATCCCAGTCAGGGGAAAATTGTGCGTATGTGCATCTCCACCCCGACTCCTCCCAGAAATCACCAGATATGGAGCTTACAACGCCTAGTTTTACTATGCATAATCTCATCTGCATATTGTTTCCATGCACATTCCCATCCACGTGACACCATGTTTAACACCTCAAAGGTACAAGACATTAAAGAAATATGAGATCCTGACTGTAATTCCATTTGGGCCATAGCCTACACATTAATTTTTTGTGATAAAAATTATCCAGTAGCCTATCCTTGTTACATTTTATAATAAATATATGAAAATATCCATAAAAACAAAACTGTTTAAAATAGTTGATCTCATTCTTTTAAAAAGTAAAGTCGTGACGTATTGTCAAGTATGGTGACCCATACTCGAAATTGGTGCTCTGCGTTTAACCCATCCAAGTGATGGAAAGTGAGTAGTGAACAAATGCGCACACACACACACACACCGTGAACACACACCCGGAGCAGTGGGCAGCCAGTGTTGCGGCGCCCGGGGAGCAGTTGGGGGTTCAGTGCCTTGCTCAAGGGCACCTCAGTCGTGGTATTGAGGGTGGAGAGAGCGCTGGACATTCACTCCCCCCCACCTACAATCCCTGCCGGCCGGGGACTCGAACCCGCAACCTTTCGATTACGAGTCCAATTCTCTAACCATTAGGCCACGACTTCCCCTTTTACACTGGTCATATAGTATTTCAATTGATTTAAACAATTTAAATCAAATTAAATTTAAGCAGTTTTGCTGATAAGGTGACAATAAGCTGAACATCTATTTTTAGTGTAAGTATTTTAAAAAGGAAATGTGCAAATCTTACTGTTTTCCATTAATGGTATCCTTCAAATACAGTGGTATTTTTTAATGTTTTTGAGATGCCTTTACACGACATCAACACATCCGTGCAGCTGTGGTTGTGCAGTAAGATATTATCATTGGTCCTATTCAAACAGGACAATGGACTGACGTTCGACCACCGTATCCAGCTGTCTCCGCCATAAGATCGAAGTGCACATCATGATCATTGTTCTTGCAAAAATAAAAAAATCCTTGCAACATGAGATCTGCAGTTTATTTTAAAAATTAATTATTGTGCACTTATAGCAATCCTTGCTGTCATTGAAACATAGGATGCCACATGGAAAGTGATCAAATGCATCCACTATATGTTTGAATTTAATTTTGTTTTAACTTCTGCGTAATGGCTTTTTGTAATTTCAGTGCTTAATGAGAGTGGAATATTTATTGTTAATGTATATCGAAATAAAATGTTTTATAAATCCAGATATGTGCGTGGAAAATTGTTTACGCATATTATATGCCCATTTTGTGAGTAAGCAGCATTTATAAATGAGACCCCAGATCTTTCACCTATGGAGAACATTTTGCACATTATTAAATGAAAAATACTTCAAAGATGACCACGAACTCTTTAGCAGGTGGAAACCTATATAAGGGAAGAATGGGACCAAATTCCAACACCAAAACTCCAGAAACTCATAACCTCGATGCCCAGACGTCTTCAAACTGTTTTGAAAAGAAGAGGAGGTTGTAAACCATGGTAAACATGCCCCCGTCCCAACTATTTTGAGACCTGTAGCAGGCATCAAATTTGAAAGGTGCATAATTTGTGCTCATATTATGCATAAAATTGTAAAATTTCTCAGTTTAAACATTTATGTTCACTATGTTCTACTGTGATTGAAATATTTACTTGTGATCATTTTATTCAAATTTTAAAAACGTCCCAACATTTCCGGAATTCGGGTTGTGTTTAAATCATCGGTAGTATTCTACATATGGTTATAGTTAACTAAAACATTATTTTTATGTGATAAAATTAGATGAGGTTGAATTTTTTATTTAATATAAGGAAAAAGAAGAAAGAAATTGGGAAAATCAGGAAGTGAAAAACAAGAAGTCCAAACCAGCTTCTAATTCTGTTGTGATTTCCTCCATCTGACTTTCTCCTTCCTCTAACGGTTTGACTGAAGAGCTCTTCCTCCCCTCCTTAGCTGAGATCACACTCACAGCACTCTGACATATGGACACACACTAACATTAACAGCCACAGAACACACTAGAAAGCAAGTACATACGCAAGATCAAAGCCTCACTCACCCTCTTTCTGCTATCTGATCCAACCGAACGACTGTCTTCCTCCACTGGCTTTGAGCTTTCTCTCTCATCCCCCTCTCCCTCCATCTTCTCATCCTGCACCGCTGCAGTGCTCTCAATTGGTGGAGTGAGAACGGCCTCCATCATGGATCTCCTTCTCTGGAGCTGTTCTCGCTCGCTGTGATGGGATAGGTGATCATATCGTGTATGAAAGATCCGAACAGCGACGTCAATTACAGCAAGTAGCTTTGGCAGCTCAAAGCCCAGACCCACCTCCTCAAACTGGAAGCCTTTAAACCTGGAAACATGGATTGTCAAGTTTTTCCTTTATCCCACAATAAAGCCTAATATTCACCATAAAGACACACAAACCTTGGGTTTTTGTTGAGGTTCGCCCACAGACAAAGAGTGATATTTTCATCCTGGACTACAGTCTGCATGTTGCCAGTCTCAATGTCAGAATGAGAACTTGCGGACTGAATGGAGAGCAAAACACACACACACACCTTATATGCGTTGAAATAGAAGTGAGTTTCATAGGAAAATCTCAGCATAGCTCTTACCTTCAAAAGCTCCTCGGTGGCCTGGTTGAGTTTGCAGTGGATAAGACTCTGTAGACACAGGAGTGTTTCTCGATACTGCTGAGCAACACTGGGGTCGGGACCCTCGCTCAAGAGAAAGTCCAGTTCGTTTGTTAACTGTCCAAGAGATATAGTTCAGGTCCATTCACACCAAGAACTAAAACTGTATTGGCATAACTGACTTGAATAAACTATGAAAACAGCAGATCCAGAGTGTTGGCCTCACCTGAAGAGTCAGAGCACAGTTCTCCAAGACCTGCTGGATTTGGGTTTCTGAGTCTTCTCTCCACAAACTGATGAAGGAGTTGATTTCCGGCTGCACCGATGGATCTGGGCTGCCGTCGCAACGCATGTACCGCTCCCACTATAAAGACCAGAGACCAAATCAGCACTTTAAAGTAGCCCCAGTATTAGCCTGAGGCATCTGAATAGAGTTTCATGATTCTTGTACCTTAGCTTTGTCCCTGCATTCAGAATCCCACGCAGTGACAGCAAAGTGATTCTCATCTAGAATGTGCCGCAGTTCATTCAGCTCGTCCTCTCTGCGCTCTCTGTCCTGTGGATGTTGACAGGTGTCAATCAATCATTACATTAAAACTTGTCACACGCAATCCATCAGTGCAAACAGCTGCATATGCACTAAATCCTGCAGGGAAATGTCTGCAACACAACTGTGAATGTTCAAATGGAAGTTCATCAGACCTTTAACTCAAGTTGCTCTTGTTTCTCTTGTTCTATTCGCTCCCTCTCCAGCCGTTCATTGTCCTCACGCTCAGCAATGACACGAGCTTCTTCTACAGGACAGAAACACAGTATACAAATTTATTGTCAATTAAAAACTGATTTAAAATGATTTGAATTAAAATTGCAGATGTACCTTCCTCTCTCTGTCTTTGTTCATCTGCCTCTCTTTGCAGTCTCTCCCTCTCAGCCTTGCTGATGTTTCCTCCTTTGTTTTTTGCAGACTGGATTCAAAATGTTAAGTATTTATACCCCCGGTTTGACAGACAAGGCTTACGCCTAGTCCTGGACTAAAATGTAAATTTGAGCTGTTTCAAATGAAAGAAACTTGCACTGACTGATCTTAATAGTCAGTGCCTTTGTTTTGTCTTAAGATGAACACCAGTAATGCTTTTTTCTAAGGAACATTTATAAAAATTACTTAAATGTCTTAATTGAACTATGGCTTAATCCTGGTTTAGGCTAAGACGCGTCTATGAAACCGGGCCAAAATGCTTCAAATTAAAAAAATAAGTTGAAAGCTGTTTACAAACATGCTCCAATCAAACAACATACCTTTCCATCCTTTGGTGGCTGTTAAAGAAGACACAAATAAACTAATTAAGGGGGTAACGTTACAGAAAAAAAGGAAATAATAAATCAGACAAACATCGATAACATACCCAGGATGGTAAGTTAAACAACATTTGGACTCGGGACTTTTACTGCTTATGTTTCATTAAATATGAAGTCAGAAGTCACACGAAGAAAGATTTATTGCATATATATGCATATTTGTTCGTACTATGACTAATATTTTTATTTTAAACATTGTTAAAACCTGACTCACCATGTTCACGAGCTCTCGGGCAGCAGGCTGGGCGGGCGTCCTCCTGTCACTATGGCAACGACGCACGTGAGATAGAAAACAATCAGCTCTAGGCGGAGTACGCTTATCAGGAAACGTCCACAAAAGAAAATATGCTGAAAAAAGTAACAAACAACCATTAAAAGCATATTCGGCGGCTTGATACAATAGTCCAGAGGAGTTTTGTGATTTTGTTAGAAATAAGCTTGCATTATAGGTTCAATATTGCCATCTCCTGGTCACGCTTAATAACGCTTTGACGGCTGCAGCAATATTGTCTTTTACACAAGATGGCGCAAAAGATGAGTCGTCTTCGCTTTTTCAGCCCAAAATGTGTGAATGTTATCTTCACTACATATCATTTCACTCTAAACTGTTTGGATTTATGATTAGGTAAACTAAATTGTAAACCGAAATCATTTGGAAATGCAGTAACGTTTTGTAGTATCCAAATTTAGCTACTTTTCTCATACTATTTCTGTTTCTCATACCATCTCATCACACTAGACAGTTATAACTGGTTATGCTAAAGGTTATTTACGAAACGCATGACACGTTCTAGTCATAATGAAGTTTTGAGAGTTATAAGAGTGTCTATTTGTTAATGTAATATTGAACTGTGTCCTTATTTTCTTTCCAGAGGCAGCTCAAGGTGGTCCCATGTTCTGCAACACCTCACCAGTGCCCCTAAATTGATGCCACTGCCCCATTGCAAAAGTGAGTAAACCTTGAGGGGTGATGTTATAAGTGTGTAAAGTCATTGCCCTAAAATCATCTGCTGATCAAAGGTAATTTGCACTTCATATGTGTGGGACAGTCCTCATTCGTCTTGAGGAAGGCTGGCAGAAGCCGCACATCCAGCCTTTTGGGAACTTGTCCACACACCCAGGCTGTTCTTCCCTGCATTACACTGCACAGGTCTGTCCTCGCCATCTGGAGTTTCATCTGTGTGCTTTTACACACCACATGTCTATCCAGACACTGAAACAGGAGCGTGACATTGCTATGACAAATGCAGCCACGTGTTACATAGACAGACAATAACATCATTACATTTGTTTGGATCATTGATGTTGTTTGTAAATATGGTTGTGTCATTATCTATCTATCTATCTATCTATCTATCTATCTATCTATCTATCTATCTATCTATCTATCTATCTATCTATCTATCTATCTATCTATCTATCTATCTATCTATCTATCTATCTATCAGCGTAAACGGCTCTTGTCTACAGACTGCCAAAGGAGCTTGGAGACTGCAGATATTCAGGTGCAGAACAGGAGTTGTCACATGATCATTGACACACAGCATGAAGTGTGTAAAAGCCCTAAATCAGGTAAGTTACTGGGGTATTTATAAAGCTAATCGAAAAAGGTGTTTTCTTGTCAAAACGAGAAAAAAAACCCCATATGCGCTTTCTTGAACTTAGCTTGAGCTGAACAACAGCAAACTAGATATTGCTGGTTTAGGCTTGTATGAGGCCAGCATTCTGCTTTATAGTTCTTTGGTGGAGTCAAATAATTACTACAGAAGCTTTTATTTGCATCACTACTGACTTTTAGCATGGATAGATGACTTTTTACATTCTTATTATAACTGTTGTTTAGGGTTTAGTGCAGGCGGCTTGCTGACAGGATCCAAACTTCAGTGTTTTACACAGCAGCTGGAGCGATCTGACTCCTCCCCACATCTTTGATATCACATTCAGCATTTGTGTGTGACCTGGTCGGGGTCATCTGATCATACCATCTTTCTCAAAGCCGTTGTTTAGAGTGACAGTGCAGGGCTAATGTGGGATTAATGGTTATACGGAGAGAGGCAGTGAGCAGATAGGGCCAGACATTTCCCTTCAACTCTTTCATTATGCTCAGTTCGTAATTACACTAAACCTAATTATTGTCCCAGGCTTTTGTGATCTTCAAAGCCAAGATGTGACAAATAAAGCCGCTTGAGCGCAAGCAATGCAAAGAAAAAAAACGCTTAATGAACAATAAAATCGACAAAAAAACGAGATTGGAGCCGATGTTAAATCTGTTGACATTTAATTTGCCGGCGAAACGGAAACACGCTTCCCTCTAAAAGACAACATTCGGGTACAAACAAATGTGCCGGCTATGAGGAGAGGAAAAGGATGAAAGATGGGTTTACTAACATGTCTCTTCGTCTCTCTTTCATGTTAATTAGAAATCGCATCCCTTTGTTTCCTTTTCCAGGCACTTATTTATTTTCCAATTCCATCCATTAGAACAAATTTGCAACATGAGACACAAATAATTGGATTTGTCTTCATGGCTGTCGTGGACGGGGGATGTTTTGTTTTTGTTTTTGTTTTATTTCCTGTAGTTGAGTTTGCAGATTTTCCTTTGGATATTTTGTCCTTTTGCAGACACGATGAACAGATTGCAGATACCTTATCCTCAGCTCAGTGACATTCCATTCCTCACCTTTTTCCTTTTTATCATCTTGGGAACAGATGAGTTGAATTTGATTTATTGGTTGGTAAGATGTTTACACACATTTATAGAAATAGTTCCTTCAATCAAAAGTGAAAATTGTCATGTTGTTCCAAGCTCATATGTCTTCTGTGGAACTTAAATGAATTTATTAAGCAGAACGTTTTCCATACAATAAAGTTGCATGGAGACAGGTGCCTTCGAGCTCCATATCTGACAAATAGCACCATAGTGTTAAGTTTTGTGAAGAACTCATTATTCACTAAAAATATTCCTCTAAAATTCCTTTGTTGTGCATTTTTGGACATTGCACCTGGGACATTCTGCTAAACTTTTCACGTTCCAGGAAAAAAAAAGTCATACAGGCTTGGAATGACATGTTGGGTGAGTATATGATGTCATTTGTGATTGAACTATCCATTTAAGTTTGGTTATGCTTTAGTTTGAGACCTATAACATTCTAAAGCATCTTGTAGAAAATGTGCATGAATGCTGAAGGGGGAGCGAGAGCACATAGGAATGAGGGAGAGGAGTGCTGGGACTGTGCATTGTGATGATATATGAGAGGGTTTGTTGGAAAGCGTCTCATAGAGTTTAGAAGCTGCAGGGCTGAAGCTGAGCTCCACTCGCTCACGCTTACTTCCTGCTCCGCTGTCTTATGAACACACTTTACACACATTCATCATTATAACATGCCCTACTTACTTTAGACATCATTAATTCATTCATGCCTCTCTTCCAAACACACACGCACACACATACACACGTAGGATCCCAGGAAGGAAGAGAAGCATACCTCCTCTTACTTCAATTTACACAGACAAAGGAGTTCTCTGGCACTCTCGAGGAGAGAACGTGAACTAGAATTGGTGTGAACAACCCGTTTTTGGACTGGAATCAGGTGTGACTGAGTGACAAAGTGTCGGTGTGCTCACCAGCGCAGGTGATGGAGTCGGCTGCCAGCTCGCTGTGTGAGTGTGAAGCCACTGAAGGCTCTGGAAATGAGTCAAACTCATCAGCATAATTGATCAGATTAAAGCTGCAAACGCTTGACAGCGCCAAGCCAGCGGGCACTCGCCGTCCAAACGTTCCTGTAAATCTCGGCTTAAACAATGTAACATGGAAAGCATCCAGAAACTTGTGTTTTGTTGTTGTGCTCACTCCTTTCAGGCATCGGACGTCAGAATGTTTGTTGTCTCTATTTACAGTGGCCTTGAAATGTATTTGGACACTTTCAAAAAATGTACGTCAGTGTGTAATATAATAAAATGAAAGAAATGTAGCTCAAACACAGTTTCTAAGGTTTCAAATGACAAAACAATAGATATAGTCTACAAAATGGCAACAGAAAATATCTGGTTGTCAGACATCAGTGGAACATTCAGTTTATCCATTTCTGCCTATAAAAAAAAACAGGCAATTGTGTTTGAGTTTTTTTTTAAATTGAGTTTAAAATAAGAAGAAATCAAGTCAGATTGTAAGATATTAAGTGGAATTACAACATGTATAGATAAATTATAAGAAAGGAGTTATTTGAAATAGACGATTATAAGATATAAAGTCTCTTTTAAAGATATATAGTCACAGGTATGATAAATTAACAAAATATGTCATTGTGAGATTGACAGTCAAAATTGGGAGATATTATAGAAGTAATGTCACAAATACTATAAATAAAAAAATATTTATTTAAATAGAAATGGGCTTCCATCTGCCTTGACACCAGAAAATCAGCTCAGAAAAGTGAAGTTATTTTTGTAACTGGGCGAACAAGATGTGAGAATCCATGTGCAAGCTTTTATTAATAAACAGTCAAATAACAGGCAGGATTATCAAACAACAGCGAACAGGTATGGCGTGGGCAAGACACTAGAGTATTCCTAGAACAAGCGTGGGTCGTTGATCGACGAACAATATCCAACCAGGTGAGGCAGAGAGATAATCCAAGTAAACGAGCAATGGTCCAAGAGAGGTGCAAACAGAGTCTGAACGGCAAGGCAAAGAGTTAATCCAGGAAACATGGGCAAGAATCGAAACACTAGAAAACACACAAGGCAAGGCAAGACTAAGACAACAAAGAGGGTTCCGTATCACAGCTAAAACTAGGAGAGTTCTAAACGCAGAACTCTGCTGGAACTAAACAGAAAAACACAAAATGGCATGGTAAAGCAGCTAACACTAGGGGAGTGCTATACACAGAACAATACTCGGCAGTCAGGGAGAGAAAGTCCAAGGCTTATAAAGAGTGTGAGATAGTGTGTGATCATTTTCAGGTGTGAGCGTGATTAGTGGAATCAGCTGTGTGTGTCGTCAGTGCAATGGATGATGGGAAATGCAGTCCAGTGTGATGTGTGGTGTGAGAGTCAATATGATGGTGAAGTGACCTCTTTTGGCAGTCGGACGGAAGGCCACGAACCGGATTCAAGACAATTTCAGAGAAAAGTTTTGGCATCCTTTTGCTTGTCCGGTCGATGACCTCTGTTCTACTTTAAAGAGTTGGGATGAATCTGAAATGGATCCTTCATTGGCTGTGCTCCGAAACTTTGGTCTCTCTTGGGTGGGGGTCTGGATCTTTGTGCCCTCACTGAGGCCAGACTAGTTTGGCTTCATCTCCCTCAGTGCTGCAGCTGTCTACTGACTGACCTGGTATCCTGCCCAAACAACCTCTTTTTCTCTACTGTGTCAAATCCATATCTCTTTCTCAAGCTTTTTTTCTGTAAGCAGTGTTGTGTTTTTGCCAGGAAATGTATATTTACACTTATTAATTCAGATGCTTTTATAAGAATTGACTTAAATGTGACAATAATGAAAGCACAACACATTATAAATAGCCACACCACATTTTTCTAATACGCGAGTAGTACAATGCTGAAGCAGAAGTGGACGTGCAGAAAAGTGCTCCCAGAAGAGGTTTTTAATTATTTTGAATCCAGTCCAGTTTTCTGATTCATTTGTTGATTATTTATAATACATTTGGAGAAAAGAAATTAAATTCAGTTGATATTTAATTTTGATAGTACATTTAAAACAGTTCTTGCAAAAGGTATGTTTACACAGACATTTTAAGGACTTTTTTTGAGGTGGCATAAAATAACTACAGAGAAAGAGAGAGGTTAACCTTTCTTAAAAAAAAAGTTTTTTTTTAAATTTATTCATTGATTTATTAATTTTTAAAAAACACATTAACAGTTTTGCTAGTGGTATATCTTTGAATGTTATCATATGCAACAGTGTAATTTTTGGTTTATTTATATGCTGTGGTTTTTATTAACATCAAGATTTTATTTTTATATTTTCAGCGTTAGAAATTTCATATGCTTTTCTAAATTTTTATTAGTTGTTTTCTATATTTCTGTTTAGCTTTTTTGAATTTCAGTTTTAGTTGTAGTAATTTTAGTACTTAAATTTACTGTATGTAATTTTAGTTAGTTGCCAAGACACCATGTCTAATTTTCGTTTACGTTTATTTTCACCCTCTTAAGTTTTCCATATAATATTTATGTTTATTTTTTTTTATTTCAGCTGTCTTTCAATTAACACAAACAAATTTTTATTGTTTTACAATAGTTTTAGTTAACAATAGCAGCACTGAAAAGAACAACCATTCTAGTAACTACACAGGTAGTTTAGGAATCAGACTACATCTACACAGTAGATTCAGTTGTTTTTCAGGGCTGCTGAATAGTAATGCAGAAAACATTGTAAGTACATTTTAGAACAGTGTTCATCCACTCATCCACAGGCATGTTTATTGACAATTAATACAACAATTAATGAAACGAAAGTTATTTGTTTCCAGTATTTCTTTTTAAAGGTACTTGATTCTTGGTTCTTGATCCCCAAACTTTTGACTGATTGAAGATATGCTTTGTGAAATTGGCTTGACTCAGCTAAACCTTTGAAATCATCTTTCTCGCTTTCTCACTCTCTCTTTATTCACCCCATAGCATCTAATGTAGCACACAGTCAATCTAGTCCTTAATATTCTCCCTTTCAGCCCTCTCTCTTCCTTCACTGACCCTCCAGTTTCCTAAGAGCGTGTGTTACTCTGTCTTACCCACTGGTGCTGGGCCTGAGGACAGCCATCATCACTGTAACCCCTGATTCCATGCCCAGGGGGCAGATCAGACAGTTTCTGTGGCCTCTCACCTCGCTAGATCCAGCCCCGTGGTGAACAGCACTCCGCAAGCCTTGCCAGCACGTCTTGATTTGGAGCGCCTTAAGAGAATGTTTTAATTGTCACTTCTCATTTAGGGGGAGAGTGACATCTCTGGGCGGACAGGCGGGAAAAAGGCGGGCCACAGTAATCAGAGGCGATGAAGACGGCTTACATGCTGCAGTAATCGCACACACTTATGCTCATACAAGCATACACACGCACAGTCCCCAGGAAGCTGTTTGCGATGAGCTGTTCCTGCTTTTGGCTCCGAGCACCGGGAGGTTCTCCGCTCTGCTAGGCCATGATCTGATTTGACAAGCGCGCTGCTGTCATCTCAAGTTTGTCCGATTTGAAATTCTAATTAATGAACTTGCAGCCACTTTTGTGTTTCCTTTTGCATCTGCCCCCTCCCCCCTCTTCATTTGCCTGAGTTGCTGTTTATTTCCTTTGCAGGATTCGTCTTCTATTTGTCTTTTCCTCATCCTTCTAAGTCTCCTTTGTTCTCTCGACTAATTGACTCCTGAGCCCCAGCATGTTTTAGCATGTGACCGTTCCCGCCACAACGCTGATGTTATCGGGAACAGCATAAGGAGGGTCACGCTCTTGTAATTAAACCTTGCATGAGCCAAAGCGTAATGACTTGAGATCGCTAAAGTTGATGGCTTCAAGAAGAGCGAGTCAGCACTGAAGATTTGATCATTAAATAATAGTTCCCTCACTTCCTCAACAGGCCTCATTTTGATTATTCGAGCAGTGCAAGAATGCCCATGCTTTGAGTGCGTGACTCGATGACGTGTGCGACCTTTCTTTCTTCAATGGAAAACAAATGAGATACTTCTGAAGAATCTTCACACAGGTTTCCAGACAAGAAAACAGTATGGCTACAGTCCAAAAATGCCAAAAAAGCATCATAAAAAAGTATCAGAGAAATGCTATTTTTAACTTGAGAGATCATTTTGAACATTGGAAGTGCAAGGCTTTTTTTTATTTTAGCTGTACAAAAACAAACCATAATGCTCTTTGATGTTGCAAACTGGCATTTGTTATCATATAATTTTAATTTATCATAATCATAAACACACTGGTTTGTGCTCAGTTTTACCGTTTACTGTAACTTTATTCTTCAGTTATTTACCTACTGAGTAGTAGCTAATGAATTGGAGGTTTTGCATATTTACAGGAAATGTAAAAAAATAGGGTGGAATTTTCCAAGACGTCTGGCAACATAGCTTTGTGTGAGAAACAAACTGAAATTTGACGTATTATTAACAAGATAATCTTCACTTCCAATGAGTTGTTAACTCAAGAACAGCTGTGACTTGGATCATTGAATCAGTGAGTTGAACCCACATTAACTAATCATTCCGTTTCATATGTGAACTCGATCATTCTGTTTACTATATTCTGACTGAAAAGAATGATTTATTGACTGGTTTTTAGTTTCAACTCATTGACTTTTAAGCTTCACAGACATGTTCACCATAAACTTCTATGTGAAGGATCTTCATAAATTCTTCCTTTTTGTGTTCCGCAGGAAAATTAACGGGTTTTGAAAGCTCATGAGTGTGAATAAATAGTGACAGAATTACATTTTTATTTTGAACTACTCCTGTAAGCCAGTCACTTTTAGTGATATGTTCCTGTCACCACCAGCAGGTGGCGGTAGTGCTCTTACTGGTGCTCTTCAGGTCACTTGTGCTCCATCTGTCACAGCACGCCTCATTCTTCATATTTCCATCTCTGAGCTTTTTGGGTCTCTGCCAGTCAGAGAGAAAATGGATGTAGAACTAATCTATTTCCATGGACATCTTAATCCCCTAATACAGTGATGGAATCATTAAATCGCAAATCATCATCATCTCCTGCCTCTCCCCTCCACTGTTGCGTTAAATGTTTAAATAACAGGGTTTGATGAAGAGCGGCTTTGGGCCGTTGATGCGTTTTTGTGCCGCGTTGTTGTGACATTAGATCTGCGTTTATCCGCTCTTCTCTCATATTATCTGCCTTTGCTGAAGTTTTAGCCCATTTTTTCACACTCAAAGGCTTAACACAGCCTTGCGGTAATGTAGGAAAAGAATCACGCCTCACTCATTTTCCATAAACTCTTGTCAGGGACAGCAACTTAACGTCTTCTGTCACATTTAAGGATTTTTTTCCCACCCTTTTCACTATTTTCCTCCGTCCATACACACAATTACCTTGAATGTTTTTTGGATTGCAGATCAGAAATTGGTCTGAAAGCATCCGTCAGTGCTGCTTGGCTACTTGGAAGTGTTTACAAACATGAAAATTCACCATCGTAACTTGTTCCTTGGGTTTTCTAAACCACTCAAGCCACCCACTAGTTCCATAATTACATTTACGTCATTACAAAAGTCTTTTCTTTTAAAAGCACTGTATAGTGATTTTCCAATACCCTCCCGATGCATATTTGCAGCTGGAAAGTAGTGTCTTGAAACAGTAGGGCTCCTTATGGGGCGTAGAGACCTCAGTCTGTGACCCGCATGCCTCTTTAATATCAGGCCCAGTTGCTCGATTGCTAACAGATGACTTGGTTGCGGCTCTGCATCCCTGGCCCTTCCTGAGAATCTAGCGGTTTCACCGTCTTCCCAATCACCTCCATCAACAGGGGCCTTGTCTGAGCATGGGGGCCCGATACGGTTCAGGAGCAGAGGAGAGAAAGGGGGGCCTCTGCTTGGGATCTGGCTGAATGAATGAGAGAGAGGAGTCTCACTGGTGAGCAAATCTCTTCGGGGCTTTGGCGCGGCCACTTTTGCTGCAGGTGGGTGTGTAAGCGGCAGGCGTGTGTGTCGGTCTCTCTCTTTTTGTGTGACTCAGATTGGCCGTCTCTGTGCCAGCTCAGCCATCCAGCAAACCATCGCTATGTCAGTCAAGGAGCCATGGGGCATTTCAACCAGCGGGCATTATCGCATGCCAGGACATGCCAGCACAGAAGCAAGATCCCATTCTCTCGCTGTGTAGAACAGATAATGATCATACTGCTTGCTAGTGCTAATTGCTAATGCTAAGCACTAGAGCTGCACTGTGACACTGACTATTCACTCTAAGATTGGATTTGAAAGAGTGTAGTTGCAGTTGAACAAATGCACATTGTCTGTTGTGGTGAACCATTGAGACATGTTTGTTTTTGGAGGGAAATGAGAGAATAAGAAGCTCAGTTTCACATTACGGCTATTTTTTGCCTAGCCAGTCACAGAGGGTGCAGTCAGTAGAATTCTCTCTAGATTTTCAGTGCAGTTCACCTGATAACAAACTGACTTAGAGCTACCAGGGTTCAGAGTTAATGCTTGCAAAGTGCCAAATACACACAAAAAGTCTTTATAACTTTATAAGGGATAGCAACGTAGTATGTGATGTACGTACTGGGACACCTGACCATTTAATGACATTGCATTCTAAATATACGAACAATAATATGGAGTTGGTCCCTCCATTGCTGTTATTACAACAGCTTTTTACATCAATGTTTCTGTGGAAATTTTAGCTCATTCATCCAGTACAGCATTTGGTGTTGCAGGCACTGATGTTGGATGAGAAGGTCTGGTTTGCAATCTCTATTCTAGTTCATCCCAAAGGTCGTCAATGAGGGCTCTCAAGTTCTTCCACACTAAACTCATCCAATCATGTTTTTATGGACCTTGCTGGAATAGAAACAGGCTTTCCCCAAACTGTTCCCACAAAGATGGAAGCATAGCAAAATGATTTGGTATGTTAGAACATTAAGCTTTCCCATCAGTGTATGTAAGGGGCCTGCTCTAAACCCCCCCAAAAAACAGTCCCATACCATTATCCTCCACCAAATTTTACAGTTGGCACAATGTAGTCAGGCAGGGAAAATTCTTCCTCCATCCGCCAAATCTAGACTTGCCCATCAGACTGCCAAATAGAAAAGCGTGATTCGGCACTTCACAGAACACGTTTCCACTGCTCCAGAGTCCAGTGGCGGCATGCTTTACACCACTCCATCTACACTCATCCCCTCCAGCTGCTCGGCCATGGAAACCCATTCCATGAAGCTCCCATAGTTTTTGTGCTGATATTAATGCCAGTAGATATTTGAAAATCTTGAGCTATGGAATCTGCAGAGCATTGGTGATTTTAACGCACCATGTGCTCAGCACTCTGTGACCCCAATCTGTGACTTTAAATGGCCTTCCATTTCTTTGCGGAGTTGCTGCTATTCTATGTACATTTTTAATTGTCTGTGTTTTTTTGTTTTTGTATTTAATTTCTCCATTGGTTTTGTTCCACAGACCCAAAATTATGGAAAAAAATCCCAAAGTTGTCTCACTCTCAGTAGAGAATGTGATTTGATGAAGTCCACGGTTTCAAGTCTACCATAAATCAGACAGAAAAACAGAAAGAGAGACTGAAAAAGTGACAAAGGTATGTATTTCCCTACTGAAAAGACCACCAGCATATGCTATGTTTTGGATGCTGGTGTACTTATTTTCCCTCCAGGCTTTTTGACTAGCTTAACCAACAATATTTCCCTGCACAACCAACTTCACCAGTTACTTTTAAAAGGATAATTCACCCAAAAATTACAATTCAGCCATTTTTTCTGTTGCTTCAAACCAAATGACTTTCATTCATCTGCAGAACACAAGAGAAATGTTTTGTTCACTTTTATTGCGCCATTTTTCCCAATACGAAAGCAAATAGTGACTAATATTTTCAGAACAGAACATGTCCTGTGTGACCAGCTGCTGGTGTCACGTGTTTTTGCCACTTGCCATATTCGTGTTAATGCATGCAAAGACAAAACAGGTAAAAAAAAACCTTTTACTAAGAAAAATTCAGTTCTTGCTTTCTTCACAGTGCATTGTTACCTATAAAGGTTAGAGAGGGAGAAGCATAGATAGAGGTCTGAGATTGGAGTCCCAGGTGCTCTGTGTGTGTGTGAGGTCTCTCATCCCCTCCATCAATTTTGCACAATGCCCCGAGGCAGCCATGGGACTTTGTGTTGCCTTCCTCCTCCTCTCCCTGCATCCCACCTTTTTTCTTCTCCCCTCTTCAATTTGCTCATCCACCACTCATTCTCCCTCTTGCTCTCCATATTCAAGACTTCATCTCAAAACTTTTTCCACCCTCATTGCTTTGCCTTATTTCTCTTTTTTGTTCTTCACAGAAATCCCCAATAACTCTTGTAAAGGAAAATGACTATGAATTCTTTCATAGGTTGAACTGAGTAATTGCCTTCTGTATATCTTATTGCCACAATATTTTGATTTGAAGTTTTTCAGTCGGACAATAGCAGCAGTTTCTAAAGAAGCATATGTGACTCTAATATATAGCAAATGTTTCCATAATTGGCATGTCTTTGAAATGAATGAGACAAAAAACCTTGATTCTAAAAAAAAAAAAAAAAAAGCTTAATTGCTTGAAGAATGACCTGTGTAACCCTGTTTCAGAAAGCCTACACTCACGCAGCCTGGGATCCTGGGTCCTATTCATCTGGGAGAGAAGAGAGTTGTGAAGCTGTCGAGCACATAGACAGTGAACACAGGGGGGAACAGGTCAAGGCCACAGCTAGGACAGAGGAAGAAAGAGGTGTTTTTTTTTTGTTTTTTTTCTTCAATCACCAGACCCTGTCTATATGATGCTTCTAGGGTTGCTTCCCACATAGATCTGCCGCTTTTGTCAAATCCAGTGTGGACTCACTCAAGGGTGTCAAGGGGTTTCTTTTCGTGACTTTTGAAGCGCCTTGCTTCCTTTTGAGCATTTTCATTGTTCATCTTTGAACGTCATCAGTTGTCGGCCCTCTTTAGTGTTGTTCTCAGTGGCAAAATCTGAGAAAATCTATCGCAAATCTCTTGTCCATCCCCACCAACCATTATCCAGGCCCTGCCTCCACTAGCAGTGATGTCATATATTAGGTTTAACTGATAAAAAAATCTAATAAATAAATAATAAAAATCTTCATTGATAGGCATTTGATAAAAACTTTGTTTGTAAAAAACAAACATTACAATATCATTCAAAAATTTGGCGTAAGATATGTTAATGTTGTTGAAAAAATCTCTAATGCTCAAGGCAGCATTTATTTGATCAAAAATACAGTGAAAACCATAGTACTGCGTTGCTATAACTCCAATCTTCAGTGTCATATGGTCCTTCAGAAATCATTCTATGTAGATTTCTTATGATCAATAAGATATGGTGTAGTTACAACATCAGCCAGCAGGGGCTAAAGAAGCCATGTTAATTTTAAATCAGTAAACACTTGACCATGATATCAACGAGCGAAGTGATTCCATAGCAAAAAAATTAAGCAATTTAATTAAACATATTTAATTTATGTGGCATTACAAAGTGAAGTTTTTTTTTAGAAGAACCGCAAGTGCTTAGTGCAGCGTTTGAGACAGGGCCTTATTTTCAATCCCACTGTACAGGCTAATCAAACATCAACATCTGCATGTGATCCACCGCTTCCTATATTGTGAATCTGTGCAAATACATTTATGCCGCATCTGTGTAAACGTGATATATTTACACTGATGTGGCTTCTGTGCAGTAAAAAAACAGCTCTAGACATATTCAGCCATAATACAATTGGCTCACAGTGGTTGTTCTCTTTCCCCAACTTTCTTTTTCCTCTCTTTCTCCGACTTGGCAGAGTGTTAATCCGAGGGTCTGGATCTGCTGTTCTAATCCCTGATGAAGTATCAGAGGGAGTCTCTCTTTAAACTCGTGAGAGGCGTCTGTGTGTTTGTGAGTGGGTGGAAAGGTTTTAAACCCTCCCTAGCATTTCCTGATGTTTAAATTAAGACTGCATACCTATCTTCCATGTCACTAAAACAACAGCCTGTCATCGTGGTTGGATTTAAAAGCAGGATCTAACGAAAGAAATGAAGAAAGAGAAAAGGAGCTGTAGAAGGGCATAAACAAGCCATTGTGTGGCTGTGTTTTGCTAAACTATAGCTGCTGGGTTAACGGTTTTGCTCTGTCTTTCTCTCCATCCCCCTCTCCCTGTGTTAAGTTTGATTAGGTGACCACAGTTACATATTCCCTATTGGAGACGAAAAAGGGCAGCCGTTTCCTGTGAAAATAGTGCGGGATACAAAGAGCTCTTTCAGGGCCTGGGCGGCCTGCTGCAGAAGCTCTTCCATACCCCCAACACCAGCCTGCCTGACTCACAGAGACCCAGCCAGCGACTGACACAGGCCTCAGCCCAAACACACAACATTTCCACATCCTCCCAGTTTCTTACGCTCACTGACACAAACTATTAATATACTGAGGCAAAATGCAGCTATTGCGTATTCAGAACAGATGAGTGGCAAAGCTGCTGAGTTTACATCAGGTATAATATGCAACACACTCGATAAATTTTTGGCATGTAATTCATCCCATACTGTTTGTACGTTTGTACATTTCATGTGCTACTGATGTGAATGATGCATCAGAAATGGTGTAGTTTTGGGGCCTTTTTTTAAATCAAACGTTTCTGTCTGGCAGACACTAAAATGGGCGATGGAAGACCCAAAGCCAAATTTAGTGACCAGAATACATTTGTATGACCAGAATACATTGTTGATGCCCTGAAGAATCGACATAATAGATCTTGAACAGGACATTTAAATTTATTTATTTATTTATATATAAACATTTCTTTCAATTAATTAGATATTTTGATTATTTTTTTATTTTGCCTATAGATGTCAACAACCACATAGCAACCAACCTAATCACCCTAGCAAATTTTGTATGAGTAAACAGCCCTGCTACAACTTACTTCAGAAACTGTGGAAATCTTGTTAAATAGTACTCAGTGTGCAGCATCCTGGATCGGAAAAGACTGGAAGGATGACAACACCAGAATAATAGTCATTTCTTTTGTCAGAACTTCTTGGACCATGCACGTTGCATGGATCTGCTTTCTTCCCAAACATCCTGTAGAAAAAGTGAGGTTTCAACTGAGCATTTTTTTCACCTAAACACAGTTGCAACCAACCAAGCAGAGATGGATAGATCTTCATGATAGATTTGCATGCCTTTAAACAAATGCTCATCACCATTCAGACTAGTTTAGAAATCTCAGCATTTATGAGTGAAAAAAATACAAGCAAATCATGCTTATTAGCTGCGTTAAGGCTCTTTTCAGTGAGTCACACCCATTGTATGTTAATACGCCCATAACTGAATTACTGTGACAGCAGCCAGCCATATTTAGTTCCCTGCGCTTGGCAGTTGTCCCAAAGGGAGAAGAAGGACAGTCTGCCTCATAAGAACTCTCCCCCATTTAGACTAGAGGTATGACAAACAAACCCAATGGATGTTTACGCTAGGAAACGTCAGATGCAATACTATATATAGTCAAAGCTGAGTGACTCACGACAAATCAACAGATGTGGATGCTTTTGACCGATAAATATTCCGTTCTTTGTGTCCAATGAATCAGCCGAATGGCTATTTTTCGTTAGTGGATGGTGGCGGTAGGGTAAAATGTTTCCCACATAAGGCATTTGTCAGACTAACACGTCTACTTTTGTTTTTTTAGCAAAGGGCCTGATTCCTCTCATTAAGATTGCGCTCTTAACGAGAACAAACGGTTGTCAATATGGCCACACTTGAGTGTCAGATCTCCTGCGCCGAATATCAGTTGGTCTGGTGAGCCGAATCTGGGTTGGAGGAGTTTTAAAGGCACGAGGAACGTTTGAGTGGCGTATAAAAGCGCTCTCTCTCTCTCTCGCGCCTTGATCTTTTACTGTAACATACCATCTGCACATCTGCCGCACGACGTTAACACTGCCCGCCAACACGGTCTGTTTGTCCTATTCTCTATATCCTCTTCCATTCTTTAAAGGTTAATAGAAAAATGCTTGCCACAAAAGGTGCTGTTGTGAAGAATCGGGCCTCACTGTAGGAATGAGAGTAAATATGTCTTCGAGCCCTTCAGGATGGGTTTGGACAGGGGGGTTATTGCGGAAAATTCCTAGGCATTTGTTGCAGCTAATGTGGGTGTGAAAGCTGCAATCTGCCAACAAAAAACTGTTTTTGTGGATTAAAGCCTTTCGGCATTTGAGATCGCACTTTAGTGGTCAAAGGGTCTCGGTGAGGAATGATGCTTTATTATGGGAAAATATTGAATAGTGAAATTTCTTTGAAAGGAATGATCAAAGTTTTCTTATAGCGTAGATAAAAGAAAGAACACACAAATCTAGAAGTGTCAACAGGTTGACCTTAATAGCAACGTATACAAATACTCTATACATGCCTATATAAAATCTTGTAGAGGAAAAAATGTCTGTCTGGACGCTTTCATGTTTTTTCATGTTTGTGTTTTTGTTTGCCTCTCTCTGTTTGTGTCACTCTAGCAGATTACATTGGTTTCGATGGGACTGTATTCAGCTCTATATTAAGGCTGTGGGACTGGGCCGCTTTGGTGGAAAACATGCGTTCCCGAGGGACTGACGTTACCATGAGATCCTACCTGGAACAATGTGATCAGCCACGGGACTGCCTGGCTGCCACTCCGCCCCCGTCCAACCTATCAGCCGCAGGAAGTCCCACATAGCCACTTCCTGTTGAGCGCACAAACAATGGCTTTTGTTGCTGGCTGATATGGTGTGACCTCAGCTCCGTCTGCCATGCCTTGCTAACCATAAATCGTCCACCTTTAAACAGCTTGAATGGTGAAAGATTGACGAGACCGCGGCGCCGAGGTACGCAAACAAAAACAGAACGGGACAAAAAGCCCAGCTCACTCAGAACGTGTCCAGGTCGTAAACAGGGTTGTTTATCCTGGGTTTTTCACTTTATCACACGGGGTGGAAGTTATCAGATGGCTACAGAATCACAATGTGTTTGAGTTGTTCTATTGTCATGTGCAAGTTCGTTTCAGAGCTGGGGTTTGGCGGATTTTACATTGAGACTTGATAGACTGGATTGGGCCTGAAAGATTTTGAGCCACTGCATGTTATCTCGCTGTGAACGGGAGGTTATAGACGGTACGGTCCAGTAAATTCTTCACATAGATGTATATCCCACTGTTCACAGTGTGTTGCAACTTTGGGGTCAAGATCACATAACATAGAGTGGGTTCTAAAAGTCTGAAATCACATTGAAAATTGATTTTAAAATTTAATCTAAACCTGGAAGCAGAAGGATTCAGGATTTTGACAAATCTAAAAGAATGTAAGATATATATGAAATATACATTTTATATATATATCATATGAAACCATATGATTTTCTTTTCATAAGATTTTTAGTTTATTTATTTTATTTATTTAGTTGACTTTTCATATTTATTTATTTTTTTCTTTCTTCATAAGATTGTGAAGTTTCCAAGAGCTTATTTTTATTATTATTATTATTCTACAGGAGAAGCAGCATAACAGATCTTGAACAGAACTGTTTGCTTCAGTTATTTTTAAATATATATTTTTAAAGTATTAAAGTTTTCTTATAGCATAGATAAAAGAACATGCAAATCTAGAAGTTTCAACAGGTTGACCTTAACAGTGACGAATACAAATACTGTATGTATATATTATTACTTAATGAATAAAACAGTAATGAATAAAACACCTTTATTTTTATAAATTTATATATTTATTTTTATGTGTCCTTGTTACACATGTTGCATGTACTTCCTATTATAATACCAATACATTATGCATAATTAATGCAAGTAACCCTAAGCCAAACCCTAACCATATAGTAAGTACATGTAGTTAATTAATATTACTCGGTACTAAAATATATAATTACACTGTAACAAGGACACCTTAAAATAAAGTGTAACCCATGTTTTATTTTTGCATTTTAATAGCACTCAGGCTTTTGGGACAATTATAATTGTTGTTATTTAAAAAAAGAAAAATAAACCTTAATTAAATTTAAAAGAAGCATTTTCACTATAGCACTCTTAGACTTTTGGGACTATAAGAATAAGAATAAGAAAAATATTAGTTGTAATGAAACAGCTTCATTCAATTTAAAATAATTTACCAAGCACTCTCAGACTTTAGGAAATGTGTTCTTATTATAATAAATGATTTGAAATAAGCATTTTCACTAGGTTTCTCAGACTTTTGGACTCTTTTCTGTATGTTCACAACAGGACTAGATGCTGGAGAAGAGTATATATCTCTTTTGCAAACTGCGAACCCCCAGCCCCCCAAGTCCCTCTTTCTGTACACGGCAGCTGCTGCCTTGATGCTTATGGGGATTAGACACAACTCTCACACAATCTGTCTCTCTGTCTCTGCTGCTCCCTAAATGCAGCACACAGGGTTGTGGGGCTGCTGTTTTACCTGGAGAGGTGAGGTATCGTTTTAGTGGTGGCATTCGCTTTTCGTACAGCATTAATAGTTTATTCCTAAGCCGTTAACGACAGTCGTGGCTAAATACCGGACACTGCATGAGAAAATGTGGGATTGTTGTGGCTCTGTTCACCTTAGGTTTCATGCACTTGTGTGTGTTGCATGTGTGTGTGTGTAATTTTGTCTGAGGGAAGACGGTTTAGGTTGATTGAGTTTTATCCCACCGCCAGCAAGAATATGTCACATTTTTACTTCTCTGTTGTGCGCACAGAGCAGTCTTGTCACTTGTCCTGTGTGTGCACAAGAGAGAAAGCGCATTTTTGCACTCGCTGCTGGCTTTAGTTATTAGTCACTCACTCTATCAAGAGATGCTTTCTCCCCCCTCCAAATGATTCTTTAGTAATAAAGCTTTAAGCAGACAGCTGTAAGCTGGAGACCAAATACACCCATATATTAAACATTTCCCAGGCTGTTTGATATGGGCTGATGAGAGACTGTCTGCATTTGTATCTTCCTCTCTAAATCCCTTCAGCATTAATCACTGTGCCTATAACACAGATAGGCTATTTAGATATAGAAGAAAAGCAGACTGGAAGATTACCAAATTCCCATCTTATCTTGAAGACAAATGGGGGTCCCAAAACTCGCAATACTTTAAACTACAACAAATAATATGGAGAATCCAATAATGAACCCCCAAAATGAACATTGCAGCAAGGGCATTTATAACAATGTGAGACAAATATTGTTCATTTCCTGAATTCACTTACTAGGAGAACCTGAACTGGCTGCCTTTGTGCTGGGATGGTTGTTTCATTTTAATAAAGCCGTTCAGTGACATCATGAGCAGATTTATTATGGGAAATATCATCAAATGCATTGAATAAGACAGCTGACTATCTTGACTATCTTTCATAAATTGATCTCCTCTCTGAAGAACTGTCTTACATTGTAACTTATTAAAGATAATAGTACAAATTTGGCAACTGTTGTGGCTAGAACTTTACAGGAAAAATGTTACAATTGTGATAACTCTATATGTCGTGTTAATGTACCAACCTATTTGAGCTATTACTGTAATGTAACCACTGATAATAAATTAGGCAATTCTTAATTTTCACTCAAACTTCATCTGAAGTTCACAATATTTTACAGTAAAAGTATGCACATTGCTCTGTTAAATATACATTTTCTTTTTCAATTTTAAGCTAATTCGTTAATTTTTACTTTTGTCTTCCTCACAGTATTTTACTGTAAAATTAAATGTGATAATATATTAAAATAAAATGTTATAATATATTGTAACTGAATATGGTAAGGTAATTTAGTTAACCAGTTAACATAATTTTTTGTTACAATTAATATTTTTTGTATAAGGCTAACATTTATCACTCATCAATAATTATATATTCATATAGGCCTCACTCTCATAAAAAAATGACAAAAGGTGTCACTGGGGGGCAATACCCTTTCAAAAGGTACACTTTTGTACCTTATTTACATCTAAAGGGTGCAAATGATTACCTAATGGTACATAGTAGTAGAAAAGGTTCTTCCCTATAGTGACAGCTTTTGTATGTGAGAACTTAGTATAAATAAACCTACATAAAACTGGAGAAAATCTATTCTTCCCTAAAAATTTAAGATCATACTTTTATTATTCAAATAAGTTTTCTTTTTATCTATTTTGTTTTATGTATTTTCTAATTTTTTTTAACAACACCATGTTGTATTTTTATTTTATTTTAGTATAATTATAACAATTGATGGCTTTATGTAAGGTGAAGTAGTATAGGTTTTTACAGCCTGTCACATGAGAAAGTAAAATGAATCCCAACAGTTAATCGAGGGTGTCACTGACTGGAAGAAATTGAAGGATTAGTTCTGGGCAGTTTCTCGGATGGAAAGCGCTGATATGGCTTGGTTTGAACAGGACGTAGGATGCATAACTTGCGTGTCTTTTTAAACTGTTTCCTTCATTCTTTTGCTTGGAATAGAACAGACGGATCCGTGTTTCCGACGTGGCAATGATCTATACATGACTGTGCATGAGAAAGAGAGAGAGAGTCCTGCAGTTTGACTGAACAATTCACTACCTGCCTGCAATAAAGCGTATCCACCGCTAGAGGTCATTTATAACTATTTCTGAGCACTGGAGTCTGTGTAAAAATATCCTCTCAAGCCGCTCAATGTGATTTACATGCTGTACCTACATGCCTTACATGTTATATTATAAATACACATGCATGTATCATAAAATATAATATGCACCAGATTAGACAGGCTATGGCTTATTAACGGTGCAAGACTAAATTCAAAATGCTATAATATTTGGTATTTCCCTCTTATCAAAGGACTACTTTGTAAAGATTAAGCTTTTTTCTTTTTTTTAATATGCTGCTATAATTTAACCTGTATACGGTGCGCTTTTCCTATTTGACTTTTGCTGCATTCACCCTAAAAATTGCTCTGAACTAATATGCCTAGAAGCAGCCTCATTCTTATTTTGTGAAGCCCACAACATAACGAAAATACTTATGCTTGCTTTCTTTTCTAAACCTTGACTTTCCTGATCGTCTAATAACATCAATGCCTTTTCAGTTGTCACATGTTAACCAGTCGTTTGTCTGTTTTCATATTACAAACGCCAAGGAAAGTTTTAAATGCCAACATTGGCCTTAAACTCGCAGGAAAATAGTCTACGCACAGTAAACGTTTACCCAAATTTAAAAGCTAAACTGTTCAGGGTTCAAGTTCACTGTTTAAAGAATTTGAGGGTGATTTGGGTTCAAAGTGGGTCTTACAGCAAACGTCTGTATTATCTATGAAATAACAAGAGTTATAATTGTCTGGTATATTTACTTATATTATGGATTTATATGCGTGAAAAGCCAATTCACACCTTTGCTGCTTTGAACTGCGCACGCGCGAGGCGCCAGCCAAACTTCTGCCAAAACATGATAACTTGCTTCAAACAGGGTCTAAATGACACACTCAGGTAAGCAGTTCCAGGTAGTTAAAAGTCAGTCACAAAGGGCGAAAATCGCATTGTTAACTCCTCAAATAAGATAATGAAGTTAAAAAGTGTCATTTTAATCGCTGAATAAACCTGAGCAAAAGCTCCATGAAATGTAATGTTTCACTCAAATAATAAATTGCATTAAATACAGACCTTATTAAATAATCCATGGATGTTTGTTTGGATAGATGAAATCAAATCGATAGCAAATTTCATTTTAGCAATGAAACGTGCAGATTTGTCTCTGAGTTCATGGCTAATTCTGAAAATAGTTATTATGATTTGCTTCCTTTTAAATGGAGCCAGTATAGTTTACTGTTAAATAAATTATCAATAATTTTAAATATGAATACTTGCATATTTATATAAACAAATTTTAAGCATAGCTGAAAACATTTGCCTACACAAGCGTGTTGTGTAATAGAGATGCCCCGGCGCGTGAGTTGACAGGTGAATTAAAACAAACAGGTCGCGTGTGGGAAACTGCTACTGCACGAGGCGCGCGACGAACACCTGTGCGCATCCCTGCGCCGCCGGCACACAGGTATAAAGCATTTACCCACCTCCTGACAGTAATTTTAGCCAGTATTACAGAGGTAGCCAAGCCAGTGTCGCTCGCGAGAGAAGATGACATGATGGTTATTGACATGTTTAACGCGCTCGCCCTGCGTATGCGCCTCGATATAAGGCACCTGGAGGGGCTCGCGCTGATAAGACCCCAGTAACGAGGCGTTTAAGAGCGGTTGAGGACAACTGTACATTAATAACTGTGTCAAAACTGACCTGAACGCTCACTCACGTTTAGATATCCCGAATGAGGTCTTAGAGTACGGGATATGACTTACAGCCTGCGTTTAGACGGGAATATTTGACATGACCTGAACGAGAAACTCTATTCTAAAGCTCGTGAAGTACAAACGTCGTGTCACGATGCGCCTCAGGTAGAGCGCGCGCACATTAACTGCTTTGAACTGCATGAAGCGCTTTAGCCAAGCCCAGTGTATTGGATTTAAATGGTCCAGTTTTCACACATTTGCTTTGCTCAACCGAGTATCGGCGCTAAGGTAACCACTCTTGGCACATAGTCTGTTGTTTAGAACACGAAACAAATTGACTTCTCCTCCCCCAAGTCTTTGCCTTTTGTAATTTGCTCTGGCGTTGTTGTTTGTGTGTGACCAGCCCTGGGATTTCACATCGTCCTTCAGAGACCAGCGCAAATCAACCCAAATAAAACATCCCGACCCTGTTCACCTCTCCCGGAGGGTCGTTTTCCTTCGAGACACGTGGACGAAGCCGTACACAGCATTAGGTGAGTGGATTGAGACCGCATTGAACTTTAACTTGTGATATGTGCGTGTGTTTTCGTGTTCGGTATGAGCGCGCACGGAGCCGCTGCTCGGTGACTGCCTGTTGTTGAGCGGCGTTAACGGGAAGGAGCTCCGCGATCTCTCCCTCTCTCTCAGCCCGCTATTGCGATCTTTCCCCTTTCCATACTCACAGTAATCCAGCTGGGATTAGAGCGCGTTTCCCTCCGATCATCAGCAACTCGATCATTCCTGCCTCAAACCGCAGCAGATCTCAATCCAAATGCTCAGTTTTCACCATTCCCATCAGCTCAGAATTGATTACTTTTCATTTAGCTACTGTGCGTATGTGCACACATGCATTTATTAAGCTAATATATTTGATGCTTCACCCCCCCCCCCCCCCCCCCCCCCCAAGTTCACATTTGTCACTTTGAAGAGTTAGTGAAATATGTTTTCTGCAAGCCCACAGGCTATTCATTGTTTTGGAGACAAGTAGAATAAACACAAAAATAATGTAAAATAATAATACATTTGTAATGTTCTAATTCTATAGTTATAGGGTAGAATATAAAACTGTAGCTCTCTTTTGAAAAATTAAACTAGTAGAAGACAGATGTGCAGTGGTCAGTAGATAAGCACTTATGATAAATTATGTAGTCCGATAGTAAAGAAAGTGTCTTATGTGTATTTGCAGTGAATTTCTGACATTTTGAAAAATAAGTTAATGCGTATTCTCTTAGGAAAACGATTATGTCCGCAAATGCATCTCTGAATTGTGGGTTTGGAAATCACTTAATCTTAATTTGGGGAACCATAATTTGAACATAAAAGGCTCTGTGACATTTAAATGAGACATGAATATTATTTGACTTATAAAATTAAACTTCTCTCGAAACAGGACTTTGAGATGTGCATGCTCAAATTAAGTTACACCCACCATCATTTTATTATGATGTCCTGTACAATATGCTGTTCTATGTACAGTTTTTTGCACTCACAAAGTTGACTTGCACAGAAAACATATGATTTTTAAATATTTCAATGGCTCTTAATTGTGTAAAACAGATCGCAGTGAACTCCATAAAATCCAGCTGTTGAGTTCACACATAAATCTAATGAAAAATGAATGCCGACTTGTGTGGAGTGGAGAGAAGTAATTTGCTTGAGTAAGTCATATATTACTGTGTTATGCGTTGGTGATTGATTTCAGTGTTCACAAATTCATAAACGTTGTGATAAAGTAGTCAGATAATCAACTGGTGTGATTTCTATAATTTATTATAGGAATGAAATGTAATGTAATTGGAAGACAAGGACTCAACAAGCAAAAGGGGAAAAGTTCCTATAAATTCTAATGGAAATCCACAATGCTTTTTGTTGTTTTGTCATTGAATTAAGCTTTTCTTTTTAGTGGGGTCATGTTGAATGCACCAAGGCTGTTCCTTTTTTGGCAAATGTTTTTTAACACTTTACTTGGAGTGAGTTTTGGCTATTACCCACAAAGCCTTGCCTCATAATTCTGTTAATTCTCATAATTTGCATAATGAGTCTTTTTCCTCATTTTTCTCCTTTCTCTGGCACTTATGAGAGTCTCTTTTAAGAGACTATTTGTGTTTCTTCATTCAAAACCCACTGACTTTATTCTGAATGAATTCCTCTCTGATAAGTACATAACCAGACATTAGATCTTGGAGGTTGCCGTTACTAATACCAGAACTCCAACAGAAACTCCAATTGAAAAAAAAACACTTGTTGAAAATATCATGCTGCAAGAATTATTTTAGGCCGTGTTAGTCGCAGAGTTTCGCTATATCTCCACACAGAATCAGGGATTGGTTTCCGATTGCAGGGAGGGAGAGAAAAATCACTGTGCACGCGCTCTCTCTCTCTCTCTCTCCCTCTCTCTCTCTCTCTCTCTCTCTCTCTCTCTCTCTCATTTATTCTGTCATTCAGATAGATAAATTCACATTGCTCTTCAGATTATCACTTAACCGGTTCTGTGAATACATCACTTTGGCATGACAGTATTATAGACCAGGTATGGTCCTTATCCCTAAGGCCACATCTGAACCGACACTCAAAAAAAATCATGACTGTTTGACTGAGTGTAACTCAATAATGAAAAGGAAAGCAGACAGAACAAGAAAAGTTTTGAGTGCTTCCTAGGGGGAATTTCTACAAGCCAGAACTTCATTTTCTGTTTTGTTTTTTCAATCACTTACCCTCATTTAATTTCAAACCACATACATTTTTTTTTTCAAATGTGAATCTCAAAAAGAGAAGTTTTGAATGATGTGCCAGCTGCTCTTTTCCATGCCATTATAATGAACAGGGACAGAAAACTTGTTTGACTGCTGCGATTGAATCTTTTGCAGTGTCTCACAAACATTTTAAAAACATGACCCTCTGGTTACAAAAGAAGTTCAACCTCTAGAAAAATCTGTCTTTATACCTTGTATTTTTTATGTACGAATAACCCATGAAAGTGGTTTGTTTTCTGAAGTTATTTGATGGTGAAAAATATTTTTGTTTTGGGGTAAACTGTCCCTTTAAAGGTATGTTGATCCTCAGGAACACAAGAATAGATCATTATCCTTTTCACCCACAGCATCTCCTCTGTTGTCCATTTGAACTGTGTGTTGATCACAGGACAGGAAACGGTAAACAAATTCTTCAACATGTGGCGGCCTGCTAGAGCATACTTGTCCTTTTCCATTTCTCTCTCTCTCTTCAGCATGAGAGAAAAGCTTGCACTTCCTCCCACCTCTCTTACTTACTCTCTTTCCCTCTCTACCCTGCTCCAACAAGCCAGCAGGAAGATAGTGCTAGCAGATCTTGGACTACGCTGAATAGCATTTGCCAAGACATATGAATTATAAGGCTAATGGGCTTAAAAGGCTTGTCTTAACATTGTCTCTACTTAACCATGCAGAAGCTGGCTTATAGAACAGCAGAAATAGATTGGGAACCAAAATACCCCAATTTTGAGGTCAGGATTAGAATGGATGAAAGACACTAAGTTTCTTTACGAAACCATAAAATATTAAATTGTTGTCAAATTGAGAAATATCTCTCCCCGCTGCTCTCCTCTGGCGAGCCATCTGCCAAATGCATTGTGATTGTGTTTTGACATACAACTGATGTGATTCTTCTCAAAACCACAGAATCTGGGACAGGTCGTCATTATCATGAGGGGTGGGGGAAAAAATGCAGTGAGAACAAAGTAACTGAGTTTCTGGGCTCAGATTGTGCAGGAAGCCCAGCAGCGAAGCACTGGCCATGTGTTCGGGCCGTCGCTCTGGTGGCTTTGGGCCGGATATCCACACAGCTGCGTGTGACCCGCGATGCTCTCGCTCCCAGCCCCAGTTCGGGGCTCGTACAGGTCTCTGATTGGATGCGCGTGCATCTGTGCTGTGTGCTTATTGGTTCTAAGCGCTTGCTGAACTCTTTCTAGTGGGGTCCAGTGTTTGAGTTTAGTTGGATGGGATCTGAGGATCATTCCTGGCAGTTCCAGTTGTGTGGCAGGTCAGCTGTTTGCCCCCCTCCCCTGCCCTCTCTCAGCACTTCTGAATAAATGAGCTATTCTGGGACATGCAAATATCCAGAAAGCTGGACAGGTCTGTGGAATATAATATTCAGTGAACGTTTTTTTATTATGACGAGTTTGGGTCTCTTTCGCTAACCTTGTGTGTGAACGGATTTGTGTGTTAACCTTGTGCAGATGTTTTAATTATTCATCAGTAAGTTTACACTTGTGTGTTTTTTTCTTCTAAATTTAGGATAAACTGTGGGCCACCGTGAGTCAGTGGGTGTCACCCCTTTAACATATCCATCTGTGAAATGAAAATATAAATAATGTGCAGCAAAAGTTTAGTGCATTTATTTCAATTTTAGTATATTTTAAAATGTAATTTATTCATATAATGGCAAAGCTGAATTCCCAGCAGCCATTACTCAACTCTTCAGTGACTCATGATATAGAAATAGAAATTGTAATATTATAAATGACTTATACTGTCACTTTTAATCAATTTAATGATGAATAAAAGTGTTAATTTCTTGAATTTTATCCAGTGGTCCAACTTATCCCTTTTGACACAGCTTAATATGGAGCGCACAATGTTACTGGAACACTTTCTTTCTCTGAAATAAAGGCGTTTTTCTTTTTAAATATCTTTGACTGGAGCAGTGGTTCTCAAAGTGTGGTACGCATACCACTAGTGGTACGTGAGCTTTCTCTAGTGGTACGCAGAGGAATCTCTGAATTAAATATAAATTAGGGTGCGTTTTTAAAGCTTTTTTTTTTTTTTTTTGAGGGTAGCAAATTTTTTCAATTGTTTTAAATGGGAGCGTCTTTTTCATGCTGAGCACTTTGGCGTTTTTTTTCTTGGCGCCAAGAGTTGAAGAATGTTCATCTTTGGGTAAAACTTAGCACTCATCACTGTCACTTTCTAGTCAGCTAACCAATCATAGTGTAGGAGGGTCGGGACTAATACTGTCACACCCTGCTTGTACTACGACTGAACAACAATGGAGAAGTTAATATTGCTTGTCTCCAACTATTTATGTTTTTAACAGATGGAATTGCCGGAGTACCATAATATTGTTCTGAAAAATAATGCTTGGAGAAACATTTAATTCACGATGCGTCTGCCATATTACTTCAGATAACTATAAATATTATTCAGATATGAATATTACTTGGATATTCCATATCATAGCTACCATTGCGTCTAAACTGAAAAAATAAAAATAAATAAAAAATTATGCTGCCCTTTTAAGCGCTCACAGCTGGGCATTTTCAGCTCGCTTTGGTGGACACGTGGCCTGATTGTAGTTACTTGCAGCTACACATACAGCCTGTGTTATTATTATTATTATTTTTTTTTTATTCAGGTACTTTTTTTATTTAAAAGTGAAATAAAAACTGTACTGTACTTAAATAAAGATTAAATTAAAATGTATTGTAGCTACTAAGTTAAAAACTGTAAGTTACTGTACTTAAATGTTAAGTACGATACATTTTCATTTAATCTTTATTTAAGTACAGTTTTTTAACATTGAAGTACAGTACAGTTTTTATTTCACTTTTAGGTACAATATATTTTAATTTAATAATTAAGTTTTTTTTATATACCTGGAAGTAAGCACGGTGCAGTGTTAATGTTCAAACTGTGTATTTACAAGGTTTTAATTGGCTGACAATAATAAACAATCTTGTTAGGAATAAAACTGACTCGTTTTTTTTTACTGTGCATAGTGCTATACTGTATTTTAATGTCGGTCATAATGGTGGTACTTGGAAAGCCAAATATTTTCTGAGGTGGTACTTGGTGTAAAACATTTGTGAACCACTGGACTAAAGGACAAATTACAAAGTTTAAAAGTAATAATAATAGAATAATAGAATGATGGACTTCTGGTCGCCTTAGAAACAAGAAATGTGTTAAGATGGATTTTTATGTATGTTATTATTAGAAACTTGAATAGGTAAGTGACTTTACAACAAATCTCACTAATTTAAGAGTAACAAAATTGATGTGCGTCTTTTTTGTTGTTGTTTTTTTTGCATGTGCGCGCATGTATAAATCAGAATCAGAATGAGCTTTATTGGCCAAGTATGTTTACACATACAAGGAATTTGTTGTAGTGACAGAAGCTCCACAGTGCAACAGAAAGACAGCAACAGGACAGGACACAGATAATAAAAGAATAATATACAAATATCCAAATAGGCAATGTATAATATAGACAACTATGTATGTACAGGTCAAGTATGTGCAAATTAGAAATGAGAAAATAAAAATAAAATAAGTGAGTGTGGTGAATTGATAATGTATTATAGTTGTGTGTTCCACGTTTATTGTTGAGTGTTCATGAGATGGATTGCCTGAGGGAAGAAACTGTTCCTGTGTCTGGTCATTCTGGTGCTCAGAGCTCTGTAGCGTCGACCAGACGGTAACAGTTCAAAGAGGGAGTGTGCTGGATGTGAGGGGTCCAGAGTGATTTGCCAGCCCTTTTGCTCACTCTGGATAAGTACAGTTCTTGGAGAGTGGGGAGGGTTGTACCAATGATTCGCTCAGCAGTCCGGACTACCCTCCATAGTCTTCTGAGGTCAGATTTGGTAGCTGAGCTGAACCAGACAGTTATTGAAGTGCAGAGGATGGATTCAATGATGGCGGAGTAGAACTGTTTCAGCAGCTCCTGTGGCAGATTGAACTTCCTCAGCTGGCGAAGAAAGTACAACCTCTGCTGGGCCTTTCTGACAATGGAGTCTATGTGAATATCCCACTTCAGGTCCTGAGAGATGGTGGTGACTAGGAATCTGAATGACTCCACTGCAGTCACAGTGCTGTTCATGATGGTGAGTGGGGGGAGAGCAGGGGGGTTTCTCCTGAAGTCCATGATTATCTCCACAGTTTTGAGCGTATTAAGTTCCAGGTTGTTAAGACTGCACCAGACAGAGAGCTCCTTAACCTCCTGTCTGTAAGCAGACTCGTCACCGTCCTGGATGAGGCCGATCAGTGTGGTGTCGTCTGCAAACTTCAGGAGCTTGACAGAGGGGACTTTATAGGTGCAGTCATTGGTGTAGAGGGAGAAGAGCAGTGGGGAGAGTACGCAGCCCTGAGGAGCTCCAGTGCTGATGGTACAAGTGCCGGATGTGAATTTACCAAGCTTTACTAACTGCTGTCTGTCTGTCAGGAAGCTGTTGATCCACTGACAGACAGAGGTGGGGACGGAGAGCTGGGTTACTTTATTCTGAAGGGTGTCCGTGATGATGGTGTTAAAAGCGGAGCTGAAGTCCACAAACAGGATGCTCACATAAGTCCCTGGTCTGTCCAGATGCTTCAGGATGAAGTGCAGTCCCATGTTCACTGCATCATCCACAGACCTGTTTGCTCTGTAGGCAAACTGCAGGGGGTCCAGTAAGGGACCAGTGATGTCCTTCAGATAAGCCAAAACCAGTCTTTCAAATGATTTCATGGCTACAGACGTTAGAGCCACAGGTCTGTAGTCATTAAGTCCAGTGATTTTGGGTTTTTTTGGGACGGGGATGATGGTGGAGCGTTTGAAGCTTGAGGGGACTTCACACAGCTCCAGTGATCTGTTGAAGATCTGTGTGAAGATGGGAGTCAGCTGGTCAGCACAGATTTTTAGGCAGGCTGGTGACACACCGTCTGGGCCTGGTGCTTTCCTTCTTTTGTTCTTTCTGAAGACCTGGCACACATCTTCTTCGCTGATTTGAATTTGTAGGTGTGGGGGTGAGGAGGGTTGCTGGAGGTGTTAATGGTTGTGTGGAGAGGTGTTCAGGGCGGGTGTGGGGTGTTTTTTCAAAACGACAATAAAACTCGTGCAAGTCATCTGCTAGTTGTTGATTCTCCAGAGTGCTGGGGGATGGTGTCTTGAAACTGGTGATATCCTTAATGCCTTTCCACACTGAAGCAGGATCACTGGAAGATAATTTTCTTTCTCTTGAAAAGTGTGAGAACCTTTTCTGCCCACATACTGTACTGTAAAAAACACTTACACAATTATCAATTACACCTACATTATCAATGACATTATCATTAGGTGTCATTATCAATGACACCTACTTTATCAGGAACTGATAATGACATTATGTTTTGTCATTTCTGTGAAATTATTTGAGGATATACATCATTTTCTACTATTTTTTTTGGTGTGTTCATGTTTATGTATTTATTTCAGATAATCCTGCCCTAAAGTGAAACACAAAACAATCTATAGCTAGTTGCGAATGGCCAGAATAAACAGTAATGTGGACCGGACCTTATGCAAGAGTGTTTGTCACTTGATTGGTTATCAATAGTAAACTCCAAGCTCTATGTGAGTCTATCTGCTTCTGCTAAAATGTTTGCGGTAGACAGCATTTGGTGACAGTGCTCCTCTATCACGCAGAAACATTTGAAAGGTCTTCTGTTGAAAGTGGATGTGTGTGAGGCCTGGGTTGCCTTGACACTTTGATCAATCAAGAATAAATGAGAGGGCACGCTTCTATCACACTGAATAATAAGGATGAGCATTTGTCGTTTGAAAGCTACAAGCAAGAGTTCCTGAATTCAGGTCAAGAGTTGATGCTCTTCATCACAAAGGCCAGAAACATTTAAAAAAATTCACAAAGACTTTGTTAACTTCATTGATCTGTTTGTTTATTTATTTCTCCTCCGTTTTGTGGTGTCAGATTTGCGACACTCGAGCGTACGTTCAAAAGAGTTTGGTGAATGCAGCTCATCTCATTGTACCTTTTCAAAACCGATTGTTCTCGTGGTCTTGTGGGATTTCAAGGTTTCTGCGTTCCTCCTCTAATCTCTGTCCTTAACCACCACACTCGGAGTCATCTCGCTGCATAACTCAACTATTTAGTTTAGGGAAATTAGTACATTCCCGCCAACCCTGTCTTTCATCGTTTGCTGTGGTGCATATTTAACTCCGTTCCTGGGCTTATTTTCCTAATTGGTGGCCTGTACTTGCTCAACACCAATTGCCTTTGATCATCTCAGATCATTACGTTTACCTCATTAATTTGCTCAATCCATTTTTTTCCCCCTCCCCTGTTGAGCCAAATTTAAGGGCCCATGTAAAAATTGGATTAATAATACATTTTATGAGCCAAGAGAAAAATCAGCTCCCTTTGTGGTCTCTCTTCGTCTCCCTTGTCTTTCTTCTTACCCGCTGATTGTGTTTCCCTAGTGTGAAAGACACAAGCCAAACAATGCCTGATGAAAGGACACTCTCTGCGTTTGTTGCTGTTGACCTGAATCTAGTCTGAAAGGAAGCCACGGACAGGGCGGAGAGAAATGAAGATACAGGGAGGAACAGTATGGTGCTGTTTGCTACATGTGCTTGAGAAAGTTGCTGATTAGATCCCTAGTGCTGGTGGCGTCCATCGCTGTGATCATGTCAAGGGAGGTTCTGTGTACCCTGTGTGTTGAAGACACTTTGTGATCTGTCTGACCCTGCACTGCTACCCTTCTCTCCAGCTCTGTGTGGATATGTGTCTTAAATGGATGTGCTGAGTTCATAGTCAACATAAAATAAAATTTGACACTATTTTCTTTCATAACACGTTCTAGGTGTTATTGTGCACGGTTCGTCTGTGTACTTTATCCTGAAAGGTTTGTAAGGATACATTGATTTCAAATTTCTAGCTGATATGCTAAGGAAATGGTTATTTTTATAATAATGGCTAGTAACTGATTAAGAAATTATATACAGAAGAAAAAATTAAATAAAGAAGAAAAAATTGTAATCAGCAAAAAGCAGTAATTACAAATGCATTTAGGTCAGCGCCAATAGCCTCTTGGCTAGTGTGTTGACATACAGCGCAACTGCGCTCAAGGCGACCCAAGTTCGATTTCCGTCTCGAGGTCCTTGGCCAATCCTGCTCCCCTCTCCACCCATTGCTTTCCTGTCGTCACCCTACTGTCCTATCCAAACAAAAAAGGCATAAAAGCCCAAAACAATAACCTAAAAAAATGCATTTAGGTATGACAACATATAATTATGAATTGGAAAAATAAATTTAATGTAATGTTAAACGATTAATTGCGTTTAATCATATCCAAAATAAAAGTTTTGTTTACATAATATATGTGCATGATCTCTGTAAATAATGTTTAAGAAAAAATATTTATATATAATATACTGAATTTTCAGCACCAGTTAGTCCAGTCTTCAGTTTCACATAATTCTTGAAAAATCATTCTATGCTGATGTGGTGCTTAAGACACATTTTTTATTATTAACGAAGTTATAGGAACAGCATTTATATATTTATATATATATATACTGTATATATATATATATATATATATATATATATATATATAAATTGCCTTTAAAGTTGTCCAAATGAAGTCCTTAGCAATGCATATTACTAATCAAAAATGAATTTTAATATATTTACTGTAGGAAAATTACAAATTTTCTTCATGGAACATGATCTTTACTTAATATCCTAGTGATTTTTGGTAATTTTGATTTGGTAAATTTGATCATTTTGACCCATACAATGTATTGTTGGCTATTGCTATAAATATGCCCCTGCTACTTAAAGGCCCGTTCACACCATGCACGATAACTATAAAGATAACGATAAAGATATGGTTCTAAAGATCGTTCTCAAGAATAGCAGAGTCCACACCACAGCTATAACGATATCATTGGAATCACTTCCAAAACGTTTTTTTTCCAGCTGATGAATGGTAAAAACTTTGACAGCCAATCAGAATCCATCCTGCTGTAACGGGCTCGAGAATTAAAGCGGCTGACCAGCGTGCACTTAGAATGAACAGACGATATCGTTCGCTGGTGTGGACGCTAATATTGTTGTCTTTATAGTTATCTCTATAGTTATCGTTGTTGTTGTGAACGGGGCTTTAGACTGGTTTCGTGGTCCAGGGTCACATATATAAAAAATCTTACTGACTACCAACTGAACAGTAGTGTGCACGTTGTGCGTCTTTATGTGTTTACCTTAGCCATTTTTCATCAGAATGAAATAACTCATTCTCTCATTTGTTCCTTTTCAAGTGCCCTCAACAGTCCCTTTACTTTTCAGCATTCATCTCCAGGTCCCTTTGCTCCATCTTGGTTTATAATGCCAACTTTCTTGATGAATAAAATGAAGTTTCGGCCCTGTTGAAAATGCCATTTCATGACTTTAACAAGCACCGTTGGAGAAAACGTTGTAGAAATAAGTTTGATATTTCATCACTCTCTGTCTTTGTCTACCACCTCTTCGTCTTTATCTCCTGTCACTTATCCTCTTTTTGTGTTGTCTTTATCTTCATTTTAGTCTTCTATCCATGTTCTCTCATCTTGAAATGTGTGCATTTGCCTCCCACACTTCTACCTTAAAAAGCCTCAGGCCTAATACTTTTGACAAAGCTACATGTAGACTTTAAAAGCAAAGAATTCATCATATTTATTGTCTCGCTGCCAAATAGGGCACAAATAATCCACTCCAATTAGGTGTTTGTGGCATGAAAATTGGATTTTCTCTCTCTTATGAAAACGCATATCCCAGAACACCATTGTTGATTCTGAATTCCAGCAACGACAAGAGAACAACATGCCAGGTTGATTTCACACAACCATCTGCATATAGAGGCCGTAGGTAAATATAGATCTGTATCTTCAGTGCACACTTTGTTTTTACTGTATTGAGGCCGTTATTGTCCTTCCCATGTGGCCGCATACATATCAATGTGACTGAATCTCACAATCCATGAACTGATGTCTCAGCCAGAGTACAAAGGAGAACGGCTGTCTTTGTCGAGAGGCGTTTATTGTCTTCCAACCCAGAACAAGCAAACAAACAAAGTCGTGAGGCGTCTATTGAGCAGATTGCAGCGCACATGATTTAGTCTCAAGGTTTTGGGCTTTTATGTCCACATGATTGTGTGCATCTTCATATTGTTTGATTTCAGACGTCTTCCATTATCATATAGATAACTGAACATTGTTACTTGGGATATGAGAAGCTGCGGCTAATGTAATGTCATCTCTTGGTGTGCGAGTCACTTTTTCCTCGCATTTATGATCCTGTCTTTCTACTTTATGGGAAGATTGGAGACCAGAGAAAAGGGGAAAAATACTATGGATTTTTGCACTCAATAAATCAATGACCTACTTTGGTATTTTGCGAAACCTTGCTTATTTTTCACATGCCCGTGGGGGTCGCTCTGTTTATTTTGCTCTGTGTGTGTGTGTTTCTGTGAGTGTGTATGCCATCGTTCAGGTCCCAAGAGAGCGTTTCGGATCTATACTCATTGGCCGGTTGCAACGGTCGAGCTCGAGTTCAGATCTGATAGCGAGTGTCTCGTGACCACTGATCTGAGGCCATCGCTGCTGTTGATGCTAAATGATTTTGATCAGAGTTCGGATTTTTCACTGGTCTTGGGACAGTGTAACAAGATGACCTACAGTTTACCCTGAAAGTCCTCCAAGTGTGTAAAATCTCTCACTGTTCCCACTTTGCACAGTGTTTGGTAACAGTTTTGCTCTCTGACCCCAGTGTATCCAAAAACAATAGCAAAGTAGTCAATGACATGATGCTTTTTTTTTTCGATCAATTCCTGGAACCATAAGTTGTAATTAAAAAAAATTGTGGTTCGTACCTATGAATGTTTTTTTGTTTGTTTGTTCTGAGTTGATAAAGTTGTCCTGAAGAAAACACCCTCAATAAAATAGTAAAATAATGTCATTAAGTATTTTAAAAATTACATCATTTCACCTTTCTACGGCAAAGTTCAAAACTGCAAAATCTTGTTTTTATTGTGTTTCATTGTGTTAGTTAGCTGTATTTTAAGTAATTTTTTTAACCTAATCAAAATAACCCAACTGCAGTTTGAGATTAATTGGAATCCACAATGAAAAAACATTTTTGTTTTTGCAAATGAAAACAATATATTCATATATAAAAAAAAATTTAATAATATACTTGAATAAATATAAAATAAATTTGTACAAAATATTTTTTTAGATTTCTTTAATACATTTTACTTTCACTTTTTTTTCCCCTTTTTTTTTTATTGTGGACACTACTATTTGTTATTGACCCAAAGAAACTCTGAGGAGTGTAAACTCTAAAACTGAGGAGTGTAAATTCTGTACCACTTGCGTAACCAAATTTTACCCCAAAAATTTGAAACAGGTTTTCCCGAATACTCCCGCCATCTGCCACTTTTCATTAAACCTGCAACAAACTCGCACCATTAGTTTAGCCATTGTTGCTATGTTGGGATTGGTCGGGATGTTCAAACAGAGAAATGCTTTGATATCAACCTACGAATGTCTTTCTTCTAGCCGTTATCTGCATATTAAGCTGCCTATATTGGAGGAAGTATTTTAATATCGCAAAAAAATCAGCACAGAATCAAGCCTTTGTTCTGTGATACAGTAGAAATGTGAAACCCCTTGATAAATATGTGCTTGGCTTTGTCTTGCACTGTAAGGGAATTCTCTGTAGCTTATGGAGCGCATGATGTTCCATTCCATGAAGTTTGATCATACATTCTTTTAGCTGTTACTGATATAATACATGGAAGTATTTGCTTATACTTGTGTGTTTGTGCATGTTCTTTGTCTGTGGCTTTATCGAGCTGGTGTGTGTGTGTGTGTGTGTGTGTGAGTGCACAAGAGCCCCTCTGCCTGAGTGTGTCCCTCTGATCTTCCCTGTGCGTTCTCTCACTTTCAACATCTTCCCTTTCTTATGGAAAAGAGCCAATTAGAGTTGTGTCTGTTTGTTTAAAACAAAATGGCTTTTAATTAGTCTGATCAAAACCTCACTTCTGTAGGCCCCGGGATCCACTTTGTAGTTCCCCTCTAGATTGCAGATGGTTTTGATGCTGGCTGATAGGACAGGAAGACAATCTGATGGCTTTTAATGAATGCTCTTACATTTGTCTGCCTGTACCTTTCTCTTTTTCATTTTTCTTTTGTTGTATTGTTCTGGGGGCCCCCCCAAACCTCCCGCCCCGTGTTCTGTCGTTTTCAGAAAGGCCACTGCTTGTTGCGCTCCCACCTGAAGCTGGGGATTGTGGGTAAATGTGGATGTGACCTCATCCTCAGGTGGTGCCTGTGGGTCCTGCTGCTCCTTATAGTCCTGCTCTTCTGTCCTTAAGAGACTTCATGCAGACATAATACAGGCTTTCATTAAAGGGCGTTTGAGCCAAGGGCGAATCTGCTTCTCAGAGGTTTCTGTCAAAGGAACCTTATCCTATTATGAGATAGTCTTTATCTTACACATTTTCTCTGGTGCCCTCTGTACTGTTCGAGTGGAACAAAAGAGCTCTTTGCTTGAGAAAGTGAATTTATTTCTGACATTGTGGTCATTGAACTCAGCCCTCTGTGAATTAAATTGCCCCAGTTGTGCTCGAGGGATCGTCTCTGTGTTAAACGTGGCCTTGTCACCAACTGGGATGTTTGTTATATTGGATTGTGTCTAGTGTACAAACCAGTGATATTTGGACATTGATTAGTGATTATTGACATCAGCCGATAACCATGTATGATTATCATATTAACAGAAGTGTTAACTAACTTACTGCTGGGAAAAAAATAAATAAATAAAATTAAAAATGTACAAAAAGGCTTTATAGGTGAACTAAGAAATCCACTGACTGCACAGCTTCCACATACAAGGCAAATGCATACAAGTAGATATCAGTAATCAATATCAGTATCAGTACTTTTAAAATGCAATGTAGTCAATCAAAATAGATGACTAAGAAAGTATAACAGAAGAAACAGAAATTGTTTATCAGTTATACAACATAATACATTTGTTTATTCTTTTATCCTATAGCTGAATATTAAATATTTTAATTTTTTAATTATTTTATCTTGTATTGTGCACAAAAAATGTCCTAACTACCTGAAGATACGACGTAATGGATAATAAACCATTTTACACATTATTTTCTGACTGAATTTGTTTACATTTTATTTTACAAAAAATGTCCCAACTACTTGAAAGATTCAACATAATGGATAATAAACAATTTCTGTTTAAAACAGGTTTTTTTTTATTAGTTTTGGCAGTTTTGTATATTTCTCATTTACTGTCTTTTTTTGTTTTGTTTTGTTTTGTTGTTTAAGGATAGCTCTCAAAGCTCATGAATTTTATTTTTTTATTTTTTTATTTCTTGTTTTGTTTTGTGCACACAAAATGTTCCAACTACCTAAAAGATACAATGTAATGGATAATAAATCATTTCCTTTTTTGCAGTTTTGTATGCTTCTCATTTATTGTCTTTTTTTGTTGTTTGAGGATAGTGCACAAATTTTATTTTATTTTATTTCAGTGCACACAACATATCTCTACTTGAAAGATTCATCATAATGGATATTAAACTATTTATGTTTAAAGTATTGTCATTTTTATTTTATTTAAAAAAAAAAATCTTTCTTGCATAGAAAATTTACCTATTATCTAAAAGATTACTTAAGTGTGTGTCACTTAAATGTGTGTCTGTCTGCCAATGAGTCATTTTGAGCATTCAGAGCATCAGAGTTTTACGTGAGCATGTCTGCGGTTAAAGTTATAGTAGCAAAACAGCAGTTTTAACACGTATCTTACATGTAGTACATATCAGCAATCGGCCTCCATGTTTTCTAGATATCAGTATCGCCAAAACTGAAAAAACTCACATTGTTCTTGATGGATGCTGTTTGCTTAGGTGAGTGGGGCAGGTGTGTTATCTCTTCAGAAGTAGGGTTTGGATCAAACTGACATTCAGGGTGCAAACATCAGGCATCTAATCAGTGTTGCTCAGGTCAAACTGGGCTTCAAATTGACATGCCGCACACGTGTGTGTGTAACGAGAATCCGAGTCGGGTTACACTGACAGCTGTCGATACGAAGTCGGATGCCGAGTTCTTGTTACCTTAGGATGCAGATATATGTATCTGCAGCAGCTTTGCTTACCTACATCCCTACTCTTTCACTCACTACTCCCTCCCATCTTTCTTTAGCAGTGAGAGACACTGAAGGAAGTTTGACATGCATTCCTTCAAAGTGAGACACTCTTTCCGTAGCGCGAATTTGGGCCTGAGGGTCTGGTACCCTTGAGCCCGACTTTCAGACTACTTCTGTTTCTGTTCATGCAACTTGTTCGTTTTCTCTTGTAGCCCACCAGGACCATCTGTAAAAGATTTTTTTCAATCCCATTTGGTGTCAGTATTTGGTCTGACAGGCCGTTTTCAATCAGGCAAATTGAGACGGAGTCAGATGTTTACAGGCTGCTTTCTTCCCGTCATACGTGATTTATTTTACGAGTCTGACCTGACCCAGTGATCTTTTTTATGCCCATGAGACACTGAACAATCAGAATGTTTGATAGCACTCTTTTATAAGCTTTATGAATATTTCATGTATTTTGGCCCTGCATGTGGATTTTGAAGTGAGACACAAAGAAAAACAGTGTGAAAAAGATCTCTTGTTCTCTGTGTGTGTGAGAGAGAGAAGGAGAACACATCCTCGATTCTGAAATTCCTCAGTGCTTGTTTAAAGTCACCTTTACTTTTTTCCCTCTTGTTTTACAGGATGTCATGGGCTCAGTGTTACTATATGGCAGCCAAATATGGTTGTCAGTCCTGTTTTAGAGTACAAAATACTCTTATATTTAATAGGGTGTGCAGTAAGACCAGAATCTATAAGCATCTATAATGAGTAAAACTACAAGTAATTTAATACAGTAACTGTCTATATAACAATATAGTTATTTTGCTGGAAATTCATTCCCATGAAGTGTTATATGTTACGTAATTATGAAGTAATGTTTTTTTTTTTTTTCTGACATTCTATTGACTGTAATCGGTTTTAAATATAAAAATGTATAAAGTATTTTAAGAAGTATGTAAAAACAGTTGTAATTAAGTATGTCAAAAAATAATAAAATACGTTTTAAAATGTTTTTACTGGACTAAAGTTACTATATTGTATACTGTGTGTGAATATAGCCTATATGAAACATAAGGACAGTTTCCTGTGGATGTTTGTTTGTTTGCCATTCTGCAGATTTCGCTCTAGTCATCTTGCTGTATGTGTCCCAGGTCAGTGAGCGTGTAATTGTGATGCATATTCTCTGGTACAGGCTCCTGTAAATGGGCAGGCGGCCAACGTGTGTGTGATGAGTCCTGTGTGTCTGACCTGTGTGTTAATACGGGCTGCACTTAATGTAGTCCTGCCGTTTGCCTCCATTTCCACCTAATTTGATTTGGCCCTAAATGTCACTTCCATTGCATTGATTAAACCTCAGCGCTGCCGCCGAGCCAGCCTGGGAAGGTTAAGGAGACAGGATGGAAGCTGTCACAAGAGCACAGCTGACCCATCAATAGAGACACACGTGCACACAAACGCATATGGCTAAACACTGACCCCAGCATGCTCTGGACAGTATGATTAACTCAGAGCAAATCATAATATCGATGCTTTTTTAAAATACAGCATTATGTATTTATCTATTGTTCTATCTATCGTTCTATCATTCGTGCATATAGTCCAGATGTGCATATAGTATTTTTTTCTACTATGGTTGCCAATGGGTTCGCCCAGAAAGTTTTATTCAACAAGAACAAAACTAGATTGAACATTGCCTATGAACCATACTGAACCAACATTTAACACATTACCCTTCTATTAATTACATATTGATGACTCATTTATGAGAAATCAATTACTCCTTAAGGGTAGCCTCATTAAGGGTAACCAGCACTGTCATCCACATTAGCTTTTGAGGGTGTATGTGTGTGTGTCGTGTTTGTGTGTTATTTATTAGTGAGAAGGGACTGCAGCCGGTATTATTTTGCTGACAGATTAAGCTGGTGTGAACACTTTGGCTGAGCCCCCCTCTGTTGTTCTTGCTAACCTGTGTGGTGTAGTGACAGAATCGGAGCAGTCTGACTTAGACTCCTGTTTTCCTGGATCACTGAAATTTCTCCTCTAATTTATGATTTGCTGTAATCCAGCCAATGAGTTATAGGAGCAGCAGGCAAATCTGCCCTATATAAGGTGTTGAGTGTGTTTTCATGCTGCTCATGAGCTGTACCAGATCTTTGGATGAAACACACACATACATATGTACACACATTGTCTTGCGTATTATGCCTCTTGTATTGCTTTAACTCTTCTCTCCCACGGTTAACAATTTTCCCTTCAGTGGGCCAAACATCCATGTCCACCTGACAGTGGTTGTTGTGCATATGAGAGAAATTTGCATATGTCAGTAATTTTATATGCAGGTTGGTCATTCTTATGAATTCAGATGAATTGGGGAACTCAAAATACGTGCGATTTACCAAAAGTCATACTAATTCGTATGAGAGAGGTTGTACATATTCGTACGAATTAGCCACCTCATAAAATATGTACGAATTGCCATGTGATCAGGTTGGAAATTTCATTAATTTCATGAGTTCACACAATCGGTGTCACAAATTTACTGTGCGGAGTTGTCACTATTGTAGACTCTGAAATAACATGCATTATCTGTTTAAAATGTTTTTTCTTTTTATGTTTCTAGGTTTAAATTAAAAGAATGAATACATACTGTTCATACATACATGCCAGTTCTGACTATTGGACCTCACTATATGAATTAACCAGATACAAAGAACAGCAACTTATTCAGACATTGCAACTGCCATTTCTCCAGTGAATGAGCTAGATGTTTAGTCACTTTGCACGCTTAACCTGTTAAACAGTGATCAGGGTTGGCATTCTGTTGCTCAGGGCTGAGTCACGTGATCATTCAGCATCATGTCAATACAAGACTTAAAAAAACACTTTACTTGCAAAGTATCAGTGTCAATATCAAGGCTTAAAGACATATGAATGCTTAAAGAACAAAATCTAGTCTTATTTACCCATGTTGTCTTGTGTATAAGAAAGGAAAAATATATCTTCAGACCCTGCACCAACAGGTTTAAAAATGAGTGTTTGAAGGGCTTCAGGACAGACAGTGTCAGTTGTGAACTTTGTAATAGTGTTTAAGGATGGAAAAGTGTTTATGTTTGATGTTTTCTACAGATTAGAGAAAAACAGACTGTATAGGTGTTTAAATATGAAAACTCTAGCCCCTTTCGCGCTGCTTTAGTTCCAGAAATAAAAGTACAGTACTAAAGTACTGGGGCGATTTTGCACAAACTATTTCCCAGTACCATTTAAAGGGTTGCATTCGCACCGACAGTGGGTACTAGGAAGTGACGTAAGCCGGTCGACAGCGACAAAGAACAACGACGTTAACAACAGGAGGATGGAGGACGCTGTGATCGGAGCGGTGTTTTTGTTGTCTCGCGGGTTTCACAATAATGGACATGGAATGTTTACACAGTATGTGTATGCATGGCGTTTTAAAACATGGCGGGTGAGGGTGTTTTCGTACGCATTTAGCCAATTAGCGTACACTTACAGATAGTTCTGGGAACTAAAACAGTTCCTAGTTCCCGTGGTGCGAACACGCCAAAAAGTGGGTAGTTCCACGATTAGTTTGGGTACTATGAAATGGTTCCTGCGATGCGAAAGGGCCTTCTGTTGTTTACTTTCCCTCATTTCATTGCAAACCAATCTTTGATGGCAAAGAAAATGATATCTTCATGTAACTTATTACTATATAAATAAAGCATATAGTAGCCAAAGCTTAAAAAAGTGCCATAAATGTAAGCCCTCTGAATGTGCAGATGCATGAACAACAATTGAGAGCTATAAGATTATATACAATACAGTACACAAGTCATATGGCTCACTTTCATAGTCTTTTTTTTTTACCTTTTTGGAGCTTGACAGCCTCTGAACACCGATTTTGTTATATTGTAAAGAGCAGCGTAAACATTTTTCTAAACATCTCCTTTGGTCTTTTACAGATGAAAAGGTTCGGAATAACTTGAGAGTAAGTAAATGAGAAACGCACTTTTTGCTAAACTATTACTTTAACTCTGTTACAGGACACACAAATGCACACATACTTTGTGCTCACCATCATCTCCACAGCATAAGGTCTCATTGTCACCACGATACTAATGTTACAAACAGCTAGTTCACGGGACAAAGGCGGAGTTGTGCCTTTAACAGTGCGGAGTTAAATATTTCATCCACACTGCTTGGCTTTCGGAGCCAATTGCCTGTGCCACTAAAGAGGCAAAGTAACACAAGATGACAGCAGCAGTCAGTGTAATGTGCTTTAGAAAGACGAGCAACAGCCTTTAACATAAACATTGTCTGTGGTGCAGTCAGAAGACCTCCACATTAGTGTTTATGTGCCCCTGGAAAATAAACACAAAATCTCTAACCTGTCTTGTGAGCAAACCCCTGCACCCTCGGAATCACGGTAACCAACCCCCCGCCCCAACAAATCAGTATTTTTGAATGGAATCATTTCACTGAATGAACATACTGAACAAAAACTCTCTTTACTGAACATGTCAGTGTTTTGAGTCTAAACGAGAATTGAAGCAAATCTTGTTTTTGAACAACTTGTTTTCTTGTTAAATGAACAAGAACGTAAACAAGAATCTGCAGAGCAATTGAAGGAAAGTGTTGTTTTTTTATTTAGCTTAATCATCTTTAAAAATAAGAAATTCAGTATAATATATATATTGTGGCGGGAGGAGCAAACGACAGACACAGTGGGCGTGGCGTCAAGCCTCGGAGAGGTTTTTATTAAACAATATTAAAATAAAGTGTCCAAAGGGGGAAAAGTGTCCAAAATAAACAGGGATCTGGTGTCCTCGTTGTGCTGCGGGGCTTGTGAAGGAGGGCAGTGTTCAGGAGGGAAGGGTCCAGGTAAGGGACGGAGTCCGGCGGCCGCACGCGCTCCCGTCTGGAGGTCCCGGGGCGCGGGTGACGGCGGCTTCTGTGGTGGCTTCGTCCAACTCCTTAGTCCCCGGGTGCTCGACGGGATTTCACGGCCCGGCGTCCTGGCCCGACGGCCGTTTCACGGGTGCGGTACCGACCGGACTGCGGGTCCGGCGGCTCGCGTCTCTGGCGGCGGCGGGTAGTTCCCTCTACGCTCCCTTTCCTGGACCCACGAGGACACCAGCGTGCATGCACGGGGAAGAGACCGGTCTCCCGAGGAGAGGCGCGCTCGGTGTTTAAACAGCGGTGGTGATGAGGCTCTATTCTCATCAGGTGCGCCTCATCACACGCCGCCAGCCCTGGCTGTTTCAGCGCCCCTCCTCTCTCACACACCCACTCCCGTCGGGAGCCTGGTGAAGGGCGGCGAATAAGGGACGGGGTGGTGATGATGGACAGGGGGGAGGCAGCCGACTCGTCACAATATATATATATATATATATATATATATATATATATATATATATATATATTATTTTTGGTATGATTTATATAGCCTATTTATGAATATTTTGAATTACTTTATATTGTTACATTTAAGTTTAGATTTTTACCATCTCTATAAAGCTTGCGTTTGTTGTTGTTGCTGTTTTAGTAATGTTAGTGCTTAAATTTCAACTTATTTTAAGTTAGTTGTCAAGGCGCTACAAGTTTTTTATTAACAAAAAGATTTATTAGTTTTGGTTAACAATGCAAATAAATATATATTAACTGAAATAATAATAACAACAGTGATGTGGGTTTCAGAGTTTTAATATAAATGAATAAACTTAATGTGACTGATATTTGTCTGTCGTGCGTAAATGAAATGTTACGATTTCTGCACTTAATAAATGCATTTTTTCAAATGCATTTATTTAAATTGTTTAGAATTGCATAAATCTTTTCTTTGTAACTATGAGATTTTATATGCAGTTCGATTCTTAAATCTAGATTAATAAATATTTTTGAATGAGTTAAGCAAATGATTCAGTGAATTGACTCTCAAAGGTTGCCACTTACTGGTGTATCTTAGTGGATCTTTTTCGTAAACGCAATCAAAAGAGTCAAGTCATTGGGATAATTCCACACACACACAAACTTCACACTCTTCCAATGATGGTGTCGTGGTGAGTCGATGGAAAAGAAAATGTTAAGAGTAAAAAGGATGAGATGAATAGAAGGAAAGTGGAAAATAAAGGGGAGAGGATAGAAAGAAAGAGAAGGAGAGAGAAAGAAAACGAGCAGATTTCTTCCCCTCCCATCCTCGTTTGGTTCTCAGTGTGTGTAAATGGCCAGGGGGAAAATTGAGGGGGTAGAAACGCTCCTCTCTTGTTAAACTGCTGGCAGATGACAGAAAAATTAGAGGCATTTTGCTCTTGACAGGTTGTTGTGTTTCTTTTCTGCTTCAAATGGTTTGTGTCAGTTTGTTTTCAGTCAAGCTGTCTCTCCCTCACAATGCACGCGGTGTACAGGTTTTTGTTCCGTTGGGGAAAAGGATCTGATATATCTAATGCCTTTCAGTTTGAAAAGAACAGTGGAGGGAAACACACTCACTGCTGTGTCTGCTAATTACAGTGGCAGACTTTGATTACTTGTTTGAAAACACTTTTCAAACATGCGTAATGATAACAATTAGTTACCGCTACATTTTCTCAGTGTGCTTAGTATCTCTCTCTCTCTCTCTCTGTCTGTGTCTTGACAGCGTATCTTTCTTCCAGAGTTTGTGCGATGCAGAATTAACATTTGTCTGGATTCGGTCACATATGTTAGCACAGTCTGCTGTGTGAACGAGTGTATTTAAAGGTGCAGTTCACTCAAAAATGAAAAGTCTGTCATCATTTTCTCACACTTGCATTGTCCCACACTAATGCAACTGACTGACTTCTGTTAAACGAAAAAGGAGAAATTTTGTACAATGTTCATGCTGCTTTTTTCTTTACAACGAAACTGTCAGTGCTCCAAAAATAGCACCAAAAGCTTCATTCTAAAATTTTATTGTATGTAAAAAGAACAGTTTATATAACTTATTTTCCACATATGAAAGAAAGTCATACGAGTTTTGGAAGACATGAGGTCAAATAAATAGTAACTGAAATCATTTTTGGGTGAACTGTCCCTAACAGGAGTGAGATGAAGTCTGACTGGAAAAATCTGCACAAAACCAACTGTTGCAGGTCAGAGATAATATTGTTGTCTTTGTCCTCTTGGTTTTCCAACCTGTTCCTGTTCAGTTGAGGAATAATCAACTGAAGGTGATACAGAATGAATTACTTTTTTACCGTAATACAGAGGAAACTGTACATCCTGTGTTTTCTATAAGTGAGTCAGGGATTTAGTCCCGGAGCCTCTCTCTCAAACCGTGAAATCTGACAGACACGATGGAAAGCTGACTTCGTGTGACAGGAAACTTTCCATTTGTGCCGGATAGGCCTTCTTCTTGATTTGATTATTTCTGCCTGGCTTGTGCATTCCCTCACTCATCCGGGGATGGGGCCTGACATGAGGCAGGAGGTCTTTATTTGATTACTTGAGCTTTGTATGTTTTTCTGCTGAGTGGGTGGGATTTAAAGAGGTGTGGTGGCCTATTCCTGAGAAAAGAAACATCTTAGATTTTGCTTTGTGTATTTATGCATCCCTTTTAATATTGAAGACATTTATGTTTGCAGTCTTATACCAGATAGTCAGCACGGATGGCTTTATTCTGACAAGTAACATCCAAGTTTTGCATTTAAGCCAGTTGCTGCCCTTTTTTCCTTAGTCAACATCCTGTTTTACTCAAACACATCGGATTACAGAAGTTATTGACTTGTGAACATCATTTCATGTTGACTATTACAGTGTGTATGATAATACACAGTGAGTAAATGCATTAATACAGAATTAAATTTTTTATAATTTCTTATATTCAGAAAGAATGCATGAAGCTGATCAGAAACTGACAGTAAAGACATTTATAAAGTTACAAACGATTTCTATTACAAATCAATTTCTATTCATCAAGAATCACATTTTCCACAAAAATATTAAGCAGCACTACCTTTTTAACATTAATAATAATAATAATAATAAAAAAAAACTAAAGCACCAAATCAGCATATTAGAATGGTTTCTGAAGGATCATGTGACCTTGAAGTCTGTGGTAATGGCTTCTGAACATTCAGCTTTGCCATCACAGCAATAAATTACATTTTAAAATGTATTAAAATAGAAAAATGTAATTTTAAATAATAATAAAAATACTGTTTATTAAGCAAACCCTGATCAGCATACCTGCATTTTTGCCTGTTACTCTGATTCTTTTATCAGCTTTGTGTCGCATTGTGCACATTTTGTCCAGCAAACCGAAAAAAAAGCAAATTTCTAAATCTTGTAAAGCCGTTTTGTTTATTAGCACTTATTATAAGCTGATTTTTTTCAATAATTTTCAATTATTGAGATTGAAAACAAACTTAAGCCGTGAACTGGCTCGTGCTCATGTATGTGCAAACTCAGTCTTTGCATTCTTTCACTCTTAGCTTTCAGCTAACTGCCGTAATTGTTTTAGAGATGGACTTTCCCCCTTTTGAAACGACAGAGCTTTGTGTAGCACTTCAGAACCATGAGAATGCGGGTACCGAATAGACTGCGCAGCTGAACTCGGGAGACTTACACTTGTTCTTGTAATGTCACAAACAGACACGTTTAGCCAGTGACAGTCGAGATAAGCCGCTGGCATTTGAAAAATGGCCCTCTAACCTGAGGAACTGATCTCAAAGGGGCCTACACTCACTTTTCCTCCCTGAGATTTTTCACACTATCTTCAGACACATACTGGAGAAAATAGCCCAGATGTGCCAGAACCGCCACCACATTAACAGTGCAACACCGCGCAAGCTGTGAGTCACAGCCTCTCATACACACATGTCTAAAAGCAGTGTGTCAATAGCAGCAACTGTCATCCGACTTCCCATTTTGTGGGTCAGTGTTGTTGTTGTCGTCCTCCCAATGTCAATGAAGACAAAGAGGCTAAACCGATGCCAGCTGTTCCTAATACCACTTTGCACGTTCTCTCTCTCACACACTCCTCTACATGTGTTACACCTGGATTAGCTTTCTGTTCCCCAGGATCAAATGCACACCATCTATCCCTTTACATGATTATTTTCTCTTTCTTTCCCTCGCTCTCTCTCTTTCATTATCTAATATGGAGCGTAATCCTCTTGTGGAATTAATCTGCTTTAACGAGTGTTTGTTACCATGCTGAGATGGAATTAAAATGAGTCTTAGGGAGAGGAGGGGTCAGTGGGATTCGGCACCGCTGAAATGTTTGTTCTTGTTCAGCCTGCCTTATTCTCCAGTGGTAAACACAAGAGACACCTGCACACAGCCTAATAGAGCAGAGGATGAGATTCAAACACGGAGAGCTCAGGGAGTTTTGGGCTGGTGTGGCCTAGTGGTCATGTACAGTAACTGAGAGGTCATAAGTTTGAATATCAGCATTGAGCCCGTCATCAAGAGGTTACTCCAATGGGATTGACCCTCTAATAAATGCACTATAAACAGGTCCATACAGAATTTGCTATAAAAAAAAAAAAGCCATCGATTTTTGCAGTTTTGGGGAGCCTGTCATTCATAAAGCTGTATGTATTAAATTATTTTAGAATATTTCAATAAATTCTACAAAATATATTTTTTTTAAATCACCAGAGAAATTCCAAAAGATTTTATCTTTACGATTTTATCTTTATGATTCTTTTAAAGATATTTTTGTTATTATTCCAAACACTTGGGGGATGCACTTAGTAAGATTTTTAAAAATGTATATTTTGCTCAACAAGGCTGCATGCATTTGATCAAAAATATAGTAAATATTTTTACAATTTAAAATCAATTTTCTGCTGTAATATATATTAAAATGTCATTTATTTCTGTGATGGCAAAGCTGAATTTTTTAGTAGCCATTACTCCGGTCTTCACTGTCACATGATCCTTCATAAATCGATCTGTATACTGATTTGGTGTTCAAGAAATATTTCATATTATTATCAATGTTTAAAACAGTTGTGTTGCTTAATATTTTTGTGGAAACAGAGACTTTTTTCAGGATTCTTTGAAATATAAATATTTTGTGACATATGAAATATCTTTACTCTCACTTTTTATCAGTTGAATGCAACCTTGCTGAATAAAAGAATAATTTCTTAAAAAAAAAAAAGTTCTGACCCCAAACATTTGTACATCAAACTGTATTTGGTTTAGTTTAATCAATTGTACCCTACCAGAAACAATAAATAAATAATAAAAATTGGGCTGTAGATTTTTCACTGGCCTACTGCTTACAAAACTAAAAAGTGATCATTCCTCATACTTGTTCAACTGTGTTGTGAGTAGATTTGAATTGGTCTAAGTAGCATTTTGGACTTTTGAGAGTCGCACACAGTTAAAAGAAAAGAAATCCATAAACCAGACCAAAGAAGTGTATGAAAACCTTGCTTCCATTCTCTCAAGCATTCTCCTCCACATAGCGAGTCAGTTACCTGAAACTATTGACATCACCGCGTCTTTCAAAAAAAGGAATATTCACCTCAAAAGGTTTTGATTTCAGCCACAAAGAGGAGGCACTGGTATTGATCAGAGTCGCTGTCTGTCTGTTCTTTTCTCTACCAGGGGCCGAAGAGACGCAGCCTCTATAGAGGGACTCAGACAGGGTGGGAGGAGATCCCAGCAGGTAAAAGGACCCACCGCAGGTCACGACCACAAACAGCATATCAGCTGGCTATTTCTGAACAGGCCATTGTGCCTGATTTCTGTCCACACACACACACACACACACACACACACACACACACACACACACACACACACACACACGCACACGTGTCCTTTACACCTGGTTGTACTGTAGGTCCTGCTTAACACGGTGTAAGCCAAGGAATTTACATACAAAATACTAAAAAATTCAAGAAGATTTATGTGAGGGTTATATTTAGGGTTAGGGGATTATTTTTATTCAACAATATTTTTATGACCTGACCCTGGATAAAGGTCACTTCAGCATACGGACCTTATATTCCCTGTGTACGTGTTTGCGAATATGGAGCAGAGATGTACTTTCAGCCTCTGTTTTTTTAAGGTCAGGAATGTTTTATTTTTTTATGTCTATTCCAATTATATTTAGCTTTTTTTTTTATTCCTCGGAGAGAGTCATTTGGAAGCTTTTATCTCATTATGACATCAATAACAACATCTGCTACTTAAATTCAGCACAATAAGCAGCATTGTAAAGCTTCCTGAAGAACTCCGAACACCACATTCCAGCCATGTTTGTGTTTGCCATCGTTGTTTTTCACGAGTTTCTGATCTTCTCATTCCTTTTACAGACCTTTGTTTGAATGTGCGTGTTGTGGGGTTTGCATCTCTTGGTTTAGCTTGTACTGTGGGGACATAACTGTTCTCAGAACAGAGCCAAATCTGGCAAAACCTCCCTTTTGGGATGTCCTGATAAGTAAAAATGATTCATACATATTTATGATTAAACACGCTTTACACTCTTTTAACCATTTTTTGTAATGTCCTAACCAAAGTGTTGTAATGAAGAAAATCTGGAACAGGGCATTTTGTTGATTGCTTTGTTTTTATTCTTTGTCATATAATTTTATTATATTTTATTTTATTTAATTTTTTGAGGTTAGGAAGGTAATAGTAATTTTATTCAGCATTAAGCGGCACAGTTATTTTCAAAATCGATAATTAGAAATCGAACACCAAATCAGGATATTAGAATAATTTCTAAACAATGATGTGACACTGAAAAGTGGAGTAATGGCTTCTGAAAATTCATATTTTAAATTGTAATATTTTTACATTACTATTATTATTTATAAAATAAATGTAGCCTTGATGAGACTTTAAAATAAGACTTAATGAGAGAAAAGGTTGTTTTTTTTTTTTTTTTTTTAATCTAACGACCTCAAAATTTTAATGATAGTGTATAAGAAGTCTATGGTATATCCTCACTGAAACTTCTAGGCAAACTTGTGTAAGTAAGTGAGTGTCTGACTTAGAAAGAGAAAGAGAAAGAGAAATGTGGGGGGAAAATAAAATGTCATGCTTCAGCATCCTGACTGCAATTCATAATGTTAAACGGCTGTCAGCTCACGGAAAGTCCTAAACATCAGGGCTGTACTGGCATGCACCATCACACAGACAGGAGAGGGGAAAACAAGAGAGAGTGGGAAGAACATAATGTTTTAGTTACACAAAAGGAGGAAGAATGGAGATGGTGAGATGATAAAGCAACAGAGAAAGGAAGGAGAAGTAGAGGTGAGAAGGAGGCCAGCGAGAAAAAATAAAGTCAGAAGAAAAGAGAAATAGCAGAGGATGAGATGAGATTGATAGAAAGAAAGAATACATACGAGGAGAAACTCTCTCAGCAGACAGAGGAAGTGAACTATGTATGCGGGTAAAGATCTTGACAGAAAGATGAATGCATACATTCCAAGACGTTCTTGGCTTCAGTTTAAATGAGCTTGTCAAACAGACACTGTTTTTAAGTGTTGGCGTTCTTTTACCCTGTCACTGAGCCTCATGGTATCTGTAATGTGTAGACAAGGTGTCAGTCATCCCGTGCCAGTTGTGCTACTACTTGTTTGTCTTGTCTTCTAGCTTCTTGCCTCCTCCTCGCCTCTACTTCTCTTTCCTTCCTCCAAAATCTTATTTAAAATCTGCCAATTGTCCCCAAATGTACAATACAAATATTCTCACATTGCATTGGAGGTAGAACCTACAGACCAGACTATATAAAGACTTAGGGGTGGACTGTTTGAACTTAAACCAGTAATCAACCACCCAGAATATCACAGAAACCAGATAGAAACACCATGAGGTTTGCCTGGTTAAATCTAGACGCATCTTTGAGGAAAATAAATTGTAATCTTGGGTGGTTTGTGTCCTTCCTGGCCTGGTCATTACATCACTGATGCTTTAGAGCTGTTTACCAGGGTCAAGTTGCAAATGATTGGAGCACAAATACGGCAATAGGAAGTCAACAAGTGTGTGGCAAGTGTTTTGTAAGATTTTTTGTTGATCTTGTTCTTGCAGTACTTAAAGGAACAGTTCACCCAAAGATGAAAAATTTGTCATCATTTGCTCATTCTCATGTTGTTGCAAACCTGTATAAGTTTCTTTCTTATGTTGTACACAAAAGAAGATATGGACAATTTTAAAGAACCAAACAGTTGTTGGTTCCCATTGACTTCCATAGTAGGGAAAGAAATAGCTTTGCAATCAATGGGGACCATCAACGGTTTGATTACCAGCATTCTTCAAAATATCTTCTTTTATGTTCAACATAAGAAAGAAACTCATACAGGTTTGGAACGACATGAGGGTGATGACAATTTTCAATTTTGGGTGAACTATTCCTTTAAGTGCGTGTGTGTAAATAGAAAGCGTGTTTTATTAACTCATTAATGCTAAGATCATTTATATGAATGTTCACAGTTCATCATAAGAACTCGTGTATATATACAGTAGATGATGCACAGGGTCCTTTACACAAAGATAAAACACCACCAGGATAGCATGGAACACTAAAATAATACAATTAAACAAAACAAATTAAATAATATGAAACAATAAAACAAACAAAAATAAAACAATAACTATATAATAGAAATTTAACATGAAACACCGTACTGTACATATACTAATAACAAAACTAAAAATAAACAAAATTATTTATAGAAAATATAATTGTGTCATGCAGGAACTTATGGGAATATCCTTTTACTGTTTGTTTTTTTTTACTGTAAATTATATGGTAATTCATCTATTTTACTTGCAAAAAACATAAATTTCTATAGTATTTTACTGTAAAATTTCATGTAATGTGATGTTAAACCACAGTTTTAACTTACAGTTAAACCATTTATCAGGTTTTTACTGTACTGTGGCATTTTTGCAGTCTACTATACAGTTATTTTACAATTTATGTGTATTTTTTCACAGAAAATGATTCATATGATGACATTAGTGGGTACATACCGTATCTCTATGAAGACGCTTTATCTTTGATTGAGATAATAAGTGGTTCTGCCCACCGGTTATCAAGGCAGCAGGAATTAAACACCACCACATGACACATTAAACTGCAAGCTCGTCCTTAAACTGTCTGCTTGTATTACCAGTTGGTTTTAAAACCCATGCTGTATAGTGAGAAACATCCTAATAATATTCATAGTTTAGTGAACTTTAGTTGTCTGCGCATTTAAAGAGTGTCAGTTTTAGTGTGAAGATGCATCAGTGATAATCAACCACTACTGTGTTCGAAATGGGCAGGTTGACTAACACCCCTCGTGTCCCCTACCCAAGACTAAACATCATCATCGTGCAGGAAGGAACGGCCTGTTGCTAAATTACATGATCCGTCGTTTACATCCCAGCAGATAAATATTTACCCCTGTGCTGTTGCCCGCCTTGTGATTAGTCACCTCCCCTCACATAGTACTGGGACCACCTCGGTGAACAATGGCTCTTTCATAGGCAACGTGTCATTCTTTCTTCCCCTCCTATATGAACCCTGGGGAGTGGGACAGGAAGTCGCCTTCACGGCCTCAGACCGGGTAAGGGATTCTAGAGGAAGGGGGTGGAGGTGCTCAGGTAATTGAACCCTGAAGGTCTGGATCACTCCAGCCATCTATCCTTTGGTAAGCATTGTGCGTTTTTTGGTATGCGTACCTCTATCTTGGTTGATTTCAGTGCTTAGATCAGCATAACCCGATTTACTCCTGTAATGTGACGTATTTTCAAATGAAACAGGATATTTAGTGATGATAAAGTGAAAAGTAGCTAGGTGTACTTTACCAGAATGGACTACCAGAATTGTTTAGTCAAAATTGACCTAGTTTACTTTTTAAATGTAAATTTCTGGTCTCAATGATTTGTTGCAAATAAAAATGGCTCTTCCTCAGTTGTTAAAAAAATCTAATCCTTTTTAAGTTTTGTCTTTAAAACAATCTTAAGAAATAGATTCTTATGAAAAATGTTCTTAACTTTAACTTAACTTAGAAAATAAATAAATAGTATTAAGACGAATTTTATACTTTGGCCCTTGATTTATAATGCAACTTTTCAAAATCCATTTATTTTTGTTTGTTTATTTTACATATATTTTTAATATTCCAACCTACTTTTTTCTGCTTTTATGTTTTGCTTTACTCAGAAATGCACAGTATTACAGAAGTAAAATGGTTTTGGTAAAGATGTTTTATGCTAACATACAGGTGCATCTCAATAAATTAGAATGTCGTGGAAAAGTACATTTATTTCAGTAATTCAACTCAAATTGTGAAACTCGTGTATTAAATAAATTCAATGCACACAGACTGAAGTAGTTTAAGTCTTTGGTTCTTTTAACTGTGATGATTTAGGCTCACATTTAACAAAAACCCACCAATTCACTAACTCAACAAATTAGAATACTTCATAAGACCAATAAAAAAAAAAAAACATTTTTAGTGAATTGTTGGTCTTCTGGAAAGTATGTTAATTTACTGTATATGTACTCAATACTTGGTAGTGGCTCCTTTTGCTTTAATTACTGCCTCAATTCGGCGTGGCATGGAGGTGATCAGTTTGTGGCACTGCTGAGGTGGTATGGAAGCCCAGGTTGCTTTGATAGCGGCCTTCAGGTCATCTGCTTGTTGGATCTGGTGTCTCTCATCTTCCTCTTGACAATACCCCATAGATTCTCTATGGGGTTCAGGTCAGGCGAGTTTGCTGGCCAATCAAGCACAGTAACACCATGGTCATTGAACCAGCTTTTGGTACCTTTGGCAGTGTGGGCAGGTGCCAAGTCCTGCTGGAAAATGAAATCAGTATCTCCATAAAGCTTGTCAGCAGAAGGAAGCATGAAGTGCTCTAAAATTTCCTGGTAGATGGCTGCGTTGACTGTGGACTTCAGAAAACACAGTGGACCAACACTAGCAGATGACATGGCAGCCCAAATCATCACTGACTGTGTTAATTTCACACTGGATTTCAAGCAATATGGATTCTGTGCCTCTCCACTCTTCCTCCAGAATCTGGGACCTTGATTTCCAAATGAAATGCAAATGTTACTTTCATCTGAAGAGAGGACTTTGGACCACTGAGCAACAGTCCAGTTATTTTTCTCCACAGCCCAGGTAAGACGCTTCTGATGTTGTCTCTGGTTCAGAAGTGGCTTGGTAGCCCTTTTCCTGAAGATGTCTGAGCGTGGTGACTCCAGCTTCAGTCCACTCCTTGTGAAGCTCTCACAAGTGTTTGAATCAGCTTTGCTTGACAGTATTCTCAAGCTTGCAGTCATCCCTGTTGCTTGTGCACCTTTTCCTACCCAAATTCTTCCTTCCAGTCAACTTTGCATTTAATATGCTTTGATACAGCACTCTGTAAACAGCCACACCTTTCAGTAATGACCCTCTGTGACTTACACTCTTTGTGGAGGGCGTCAATGTTCGTCTTCTGGATCATTGCCAAGTCAGCAGTCTTCTCCATTATTGTGGTTTCAAAGAACAAGAGATACCCAGAATTTATACTGGTCATTAATTTAAACTCAAATGTAAATATTTTTTTACTTTTGATTTTTGACTTTCATGAGCTGTAAGCTCTAATCATCAAAATTAAAACAAAAAAACTTTTGAAATGTTTACATGCAATGAATCTAAAATATATGAAAGTTTCACTTTTTGAAATAACATACAAGAAAAAAATAACTTTTTCACGACATTCTAATTTATTGAGATGCACCTGTAATCCAATAACCTGCATGGCCTAGGTGATGTCATCAGAAAAAGAAAGTCATTTCAGAGTTAAGGGGATGATGTGATATTTAACAGTAAAAGAATACTAATACATATAGTTTTCTTCAGAATAAGGATTAAGTGTGCACCATAAGACCAAAAATGTACATTAAGTATATTTTGACAAGGTCAATATTGATTTCATATTGCCTTTAAGCCTGAAGACCCAGAACAGGTTGGAGCCAGTGGAGGGACAGATGTCGCCAAATCCGCCCATCTTGATTCCAGCGAGTTTCATTACCAGATGTTTCAGGGCTATTATTGCATTAGAGCTGAAATGAATAGGCAGATGTGTGTGTGCATTATTAGCAGAGCTGAATTGTGCTGGTCTTATGATCGCAGTGATTATAGAGTCAAAGCGTAGCACAACCGCAGGCTGGTGGCTGGTAATCCTCTTCTTTCCCTAAATAAGCCCCCCTGTCATCCGCTATGTCTGATACAAATGCTTTCACAATCCCCCATTCTACCCTTTAATTCTCTCCCTCTCTCTCAGTCTCAGTATGATGATAGCCGGGCACTTTATCAGAGCCATTGTGTTTATCTGATCCTATTAAACACTAGAGGAACAGAGGAGCTGCACTTTCTGTCCGTCTCGTCCCTGATCTCTGAGTGAGACAATAATGGCATTGTGATGTTCCGAAAGATCCTGCCTTGCCAAACAGATCTGTTTATTTGTGTAGCAGTGTGTACGTGCACATTACCGCTCTCACTGACATAGAGATCTCTGTGACACCAAGGGAAAAATGGGACAGACAGCTTCCAGGTGTTTCTGCTGATGAACAGGTGTACGTGCATGTGCGTGCGCCCGTGTATTTTTATATTCAATCTCTCTGTCAAACACACACACACACATGTACATGTTCATCCGGCATATCCCTGGCTGGCTCCATCATCAAATTCATCGTTATTTAAAAAGCAAAACCACTAAATGCCCCTCAAAACCCTTAATCACAACGCTGCTGCTAATTCAATAATACCCCTGTAGCTGTCTGGTGATGCCTGCATTGTTTTGGCTCTGCCCAGGTGATGGTGGCTTCATTCAGGGAGCCTGGCGTTGTCTCAGGGGCACGGTGCCCTGTTACGGGTGCCCATTGTGCATCTATTGTGTGCCTATTGTGGCAACCCTGAGAGAGCTAGAGGAAAACAAAAGCACCAGCGCTGCAGAGTGCCCGCGTTGATTTCGCATGCACCTGGCATCGCCACAGACACGGGACATTATTAATTGCTAATACATATTTATGTGGCACAAATTTGCCATTTGTTTATGCATAAAATTATCAATAGACACAGGGCACTTAGCCAGAGAAAATGGTGACCTTTTTAAACAGGAGTGAATGGAGCCCTGTTTGCTGGTTAAGACTTTGTGCACTTTGTCTAGTGTACGCTTACTTTGTGTGAATCATGAGTGTGCGTAATAGAGAGCATCTTGTGTGCACATGCTTGATGTTGTTTGTCTGTCTGAGTGAAGTTTACGTGACAGTGAGATAAAGGCAGAGAGACTGTGAGGGAGTGTAGCGTGACTAGCAGATACTTGGTACCATGGTATTGCTGTGGATTTTTGGACATGGGCCATGGTAAATTCTTTGTAGAGTGCCATGTAAATACCTTGAAATATGAAAACCGTTATGGCTAATTGACATATCAAAATCTTTATTAGGCAAGCAGTTTGTATGACCTTGTATTCATTGGGAGGCGATTGAGTAGTTTTATTTTTAAAAATTAATGTGCCACACCACAGGTTAATTTAATAATTATTATATATAGAAAAAATATTTATTTTTAAAATAAAAAAACTGTTGAGGGTAAGCAGTGATTAAAATGGAATGAATAGTCACATCAAAAAACTGAAATACTTTCCTTAATACATTCATAACCTAAAAGCTTGATGTTGTTAAAAACCAGAGTTCAAAAAGGTCTGTTGTTTGTTGTCAGTAGTGTAATGATATGAAGCACAGTTCACAGTGACCAACTTGAACACACTGGTTCTGCAAAATCTGTGTGAAGCAATCTTTCCCTCACAAAATTCCCTCATGTGTGGATTTCTATGCAATGACTGGATTTGACCCACAAAAATTTGAAAATGTTTGACCGTGTGAAAGTTTTCACCATAATGGTGGGGTGTTTTGGGTGCTTGTCAAGTCTGATCAAAAGTAATAACACACCTGTCATCAAAGAACAGTTTGAGGTATCATTTGTATCCGTGGCTTGTTTTTGAAAAAAAAAAAACCCTCTTTGCTACTATGAGCAGTTTCCTCTTGGCGATACTTGCCTTAGCAAACACCAATAATTAATAGAAATGTTCAATCTGAATGACCCAAATTGTGTGTAAGGTTACAAGTCGAATGTGTTTGTGTGATTGCTACTAGTTGAGAGGCTCACAAGCATCACCCAGCTTCACTTGACCCGGTGGCAACACACACACACACACACACACACACACACACACACCCTCAACTCAATAAGGAATACATTAGTCCCATTTCAAGTGACTCTTCCCCTTTCTCAGCAAACACATTTACTTTCTATTAAAACCTGATCTGCAGTGCCGGCAGCCAAGTAACCGCCAGAGTTTATTACCATAAAGATTAGAACAGAGCTTTTAACACAGGTGAACACACGCACATGCACTCAACCCCCCCAAACACATGTATGTGAGTGTGTTTGTGCGTGCACATACGCTTCCTTTTCCCACCTGTCGAACGGGTCTCTGTGGATGTATTTCAATCTGTTTCTGGATTTAAAGAGAGGGTTCAACAAAAAATACTGTCATAATATCTCATGCTTTTATCTCATGCCTGTGTGATTTCTTTCTTCCATAGAACACAAAAGAAGATGGTTTAAAGAAAGTTCACACTGCTTTCCATACAACGAGAGTGAAAGGGGACTAAAAGGACAAAAAATGCCATAAAATATTGTAAAAAGTGGTCCATAATACTATTTCGTCTTATTTAAAGTAGTATGAAGTTATTCTGATAAATTGGTATGCAGAACAGACTGAAATGAAGATGTTATTTCATGAAAACCAAGCATGGCATCTGTGGTCTCCATCGACTTTTACTGTATGGAAAAGAGCAGCTTGGGCATTCTTCAAAATTTCTCCTTTTGTTTTTCATAGAAGAAAAAGTCATACAGGGTTTGAAAGAAAAGAAGGTGAGTAAATTCATTTAGATTTTCCAGTTCATTTAATGTCTTCCTTCCTTCTTTCTTTTTTGTTCACCTCTCTCCTTTCCTCTGCTTCTCATCCCCAGGGTTCAGCTGCTCACCAATGGGTTTGTGGTCTGAAGACGAGCAGCACTCATCTCTTTCACATTCTTTGTAGGTCAGTTCCTATTTTTACTCGTTTTCTTCCCCTGTTTTGTTTTTTTTGTGCAAGGACACCCCATTGTTGTCAGCCGAAACAAGCAAAGACTGTCGTATTGGTAAACAAATCAATTACAGCTTCACAATGGCTGCGATGTGCTCATCATAGACACATTATCGCTCTGTGCCGTATTGTTGTCATCATGACACCTCTAATCATGATTATCATGGGCTAGTAGTTTCCATGGCTACACTATAACAGTCAGCCAATGAAGCGGCCCATCCCACTCCGGCAGAACAGCCATCAGCCAATTGCAGTGCCCTAACAGAAACCTAAGTGCCCAGTTCGGACCTTCACCATTGGGAGAGAGCAAAAGGTCATGTACAGTGTATGCTACCACTAATGTTGACTGTTATTTATTAAAGTTATGTGAAAATAGCTAATAACAATCAGGCTAAATGTTTTTTTTTTCTTTCTAGTTTCTCTGTCACTTATCAAAATTTTGGGAATGACTTGTGTTCTGTGTATTTAAGTGGGATTTTCACTTTCAAACCTTCACAGGGTGTACGTTTCCAAAAAGAAGGGACCGAGCAGGTTGGCATTTTTTGTAGTGGGAGGAGGTGAAGTGATGATACAGAGAGCAAGGTTGCAGTTATCAGAACAAACTAGGGGTGGGCGATATGGGAAAAATATCATATTGCGATTTGTTTTTAGAAATATCACGATTCACGATTTTATCACGATTCTTTGTCATGTTAGTTTTACTATTTTGGTTTTACAAGTTGTCTGAGCATTACAGCCAAACTAGAAAGACAAAGATGCATGGCAGATATTTAGGCCAAAGTGGGCGAAGATAAAAAATCTTTGTCATTATTTTATCTTTCTTATTAAAAAATAAGAACAAAGATACACATTACAAATACACATAATATACAAATAAAACAAACAGTGCTTTATTTTCAGGTACAATAGGTGTATTTAGCAGAGCATTCAATGAAATTGAATGAACAAGTATAAAAATAAAACACTAGATAGACTGATTCCTAAAGCAACTGTATTAAAGTTTTTCAGTCAAGAATAGTGAGTGATTTTTCTCTTTGCGTTTTGTTGTTTTGTTAACGTTAAATGAATAGTTCCCCCCAAAATAAGTATTCTGTCATCTGTCTGTCAATTCTGTCATAATGTTTTATTTTTATACCATCATTTACTCAAAAGTTGTTTTAAACCTGAATGAGTTTTTTCTTCTGCTGAACATAAATGCTATTTTGAAGAAGGTGGAAAACCAATCAGTTGCTGGTCCTCAGTGACTTCCATAGGATTTTTCTTTCCTATCAAAGTCAATGTGGACCAGCAACTGTTTGGTTACCCTCATTCTTCAAAATATCTTCTTTTGGGTTCAGCACAAGAAATTAATTGAGGTTTGGGACAACATGTGAGTGAGTAAATAATGACAGAAATAAAATTTTAGGGTGAACTATCCCTTTAATGACAGTCGACAGCATGTTTAGTGTCCTGTCTCTTTAAGAGCTGCACGCATCTAATATACAGGCACGCATCCGTTTCTCTCTTAACTATTTACTTTCATTTTAGAGATAACCAACTCAGTCTGTATGTAAACCTTGTGTGTTTTGAAAGTATTAGCGCAAAAGATAAGTTAGTTGAGTAATCAGGCGCTGTTAGACAGGCTTTTTAGTGCGCGTGCTTCAGGTGTATGCGCTCAGAAAAAGCGCACGTCAGACCAGTGCACAAATTAAACATTTAACCAGCAAGGCTTGTGTGCAAATAATGTACTTTTGCGATCGCGAATAAGTGCAGTGTCCTGTCAGAGTAACTCTACTGCTGTATGTCGTGTTGTGCAGTATATAGAGACGGAGGCGCCAGAACTGTATTTGACAATGTGCGCTGTAGCACAATACTACAATATTTCTTAAAAAGCAGATCGTGGAGACATTTTTATCGTCCACGATCAAAAATTGTCATATCGCACACCCCTAGAACAAACAGAGAGCAAGAGAAGCAGAAAGACAGAAAGAATGAGATAGAGAAAGAGAGAGGACAGGGCCACAGGGAGGGGGCACGGGGCCAGCTGGAGGGCCAGGCTGTGTGCTTTGTATGTTTACAGCAACAATACAGGGCAGCTGAGAGTTGCCCGTTTCTCTGAGGGCAGTCTGTACCCTGTCCAAACACACACACACACACACACACAGGTCACTGCAGAGCTACTCAGCTGCCGATGCAGTCAACTGGAAACAGCCACACTCCTAAAATCAGATTGTTTTTTTTTTTACTTTCCTGTCAAATACACTCAAGTGCATGCTTCGCAGGCCTTCATATTAAATGACATATTGGTTTGCTGTTGACACTGTCCTGGAAAGATAGCCAAGCATGAGGCTCGGAGAGTGACAAGGATGTTTGTGTCTTTAAAGGGGCCATGTCATAAATTATATTATCATTTTATTATTTTTGATTCCCTAAGGTCTGCTTATAATGTTTGAAAAGGTTGAAAACAGTCATAAGTTTTGTTATAGTTTTACATGACCATTTGCTATCTTTCACCCTTCTGACCTTTAGAATTAAATGGCCTATGTTTTGCTGCTATGCCTTCAATACTGTATAAATGGCTGAATAATAGTGCTTTGCTGAACTGACTGGCTGCAGGTGTTAATTTATTTTATTTTTAAATTTTATGTGAAGAAAATTATTACATTATATATTATTATATTACGCAGCATCTGATTTTTTCCCTTTCCTGAAATAGCTATAAATTTAAAGGTTTTTGTATATATGTTTCTAACATTGAGATCCGTCAGAAGGATATGCAGAGTGTAGGTGCTACACACATCGAGAAACACCACAAGGTTGGAGACTTTATCTTTTCATTGGATCTTATTGTTTTTAGGAAGTATTAGTAGTGTTTAGTATTTATTGTACTTCCTTTTTAATTACTCACCATGACTGACCATGAGTGAAATGTAAAATTTGGCAGCCATATGTTTATATTTTGCATTTCTGACGTCCGAAATCCAAGAATTTCAGAACAAGATGCTTTTGCAGCTTAGCCTCTTTAAAAGTTTTTCTTTTTTTTTTTAAGGAAGACTATATTTGTTCTGGAAGTTTCTGGAAGTTACAGTATTTTTTTAAGAAAATCGATATCTCATAATTTCATCTCTCTTTAAAAGACCCCCCTTCACTTTGAACCTGTAGTAGGTGTATTTAGGTGACTCATTTGTGTGTTGAACAACGCCCTGGCTGGACTGAAAGGTCACCAGCCTCTTCATAAAGGTTTATGTTTCTGTGACTGTAGCTTCCTTTGTGCAGTACAAACAGTGAAATATTGTTGTACAAACATGTTCAAGCATTTGGATTGCAAGCTGTGTGTGGGGCACGGACAAGTATGCTTGTGTGACCTCTGACCTGTCTTCCTCTCTCAGTACACATCTAAAGGAAGTCCCGCCTGCGGTTAGCCCACACAGACAGGAAATCCTGTAGAGCAGGGGAAGTTGTAGAGCTGTAAAGTTGTTTTAGATGTTATGATCTCTTTGACCTCCACTCATGATGCAAAGTCCTCCTTTCCTTTATTGGAAAGCACAGCTGAAAGCATGTGTGTGTTTACCCGTAAAGCTGCAGCCACTGCCTGAAGAACGCATAGGATGCGTCCATTTAGCGTCCATTTATGTATGTGTGTATCCCCTTAACTCTTCGACACCTGCATGCACTCCAAACACCGGGACTCCTCGGTTTCCCCACAAGCCGATTGCGGTTGGGATACTTGTCTTCCTCTGTAAACAGATACAGGCATGATAGAGGACACGGCTGAGCCCATGTTTGAGCTGAGAAGTATAGCTCTGTGTTGGTGTGTGTACAACACACGTCAGGCATCTAGTACTCTCTAACAAAGCACCTGTTTACTCTTCTGTAGTTACCATTGTAAATACACACAGAGAATTGGAAGCCAATTGTGCTTGGCATTGTAAAGAGCACATGAGAAACGGAGCTGGGGATTTTTGACGGGCCTTGGCCTTCTCCAAAAAGAAAATTGGAAAATCAGTATTTGCCTGATACTGAATTTTGTACTGTACTTATGTATTGTAAGTGACTCAAAATACAGAATCCGTGGATGCTGATCACAAAAGCTTGCATATATATTGCAAGTTTCATTTAAAAGTTGTCATATAATGTCCAAAAAACTATTTGGGCCCACTCACTTCAGTATCTGTAAGACTTTGGGACAAGAAATTAATACTTTTATTCAGCAAAAATGCGTGAAATCGATCATAAATGACAATAAAGACGTTCATGATGTTCATGAATTTCTGGAGTAGCAAATCAGCATATTAGAATGGTTTCTGAAGGATCATGTTGCACTAAAGACTGGAGGAATGGCTGCTGGAAATTCAGCTTTGTCATCACAGTAATAAATTACATTTTAAAATAGAAAACAGTTATTTTAAAGTATAATAATATTTCACAATATTACTATTTTTTACTGTTTTTTGGTGAGTTCAGTGACTTTCATTTCCATCCATTGTAATTCAAAAACATGTTATATTGCAGTCTTTTGGCTCTTAAGTTCTCATTAATCTGCACTGCATCAGTGTTTTACACAGTTTTATTCTTAGCTCACTCAGAGTTTGGGTTTTGATTAAATAGAAATAATTGTGTGTTGAATTAATGTCACAGTATGTAGCCCTTTTTCAGAGACTTTTAGAGAATAGTGGTCCCTTTTTCCCAAAAATATAAATGTGAGAAATATTAAAATTAATATTGAAATAAATATATTGGTTCATGCTTTGGGAATATTATAACTGCTGGGGTAAAATATTATATTTTACTATATCAATTTTTTTCCCCTAAGCTCGTTCATGAGAATTTTATACTGCGTGTGAGCACAGTAAATGTACTCAGAACATTTCAGATGGCTTTTGGATTCACTTTTCCACATTCATGTTCAAATATACTGTATTTGGTAGTTGCAAGTTATAAGCAAATCTAATTTCAGATACACTAGGGTGCACTTTGTGGCACTTCACAATAAGCTTCCATTTCCTACCATGAATTACTGCATTAGGAATTATGAAGTAATAATGAACTGAAGTTAATGTTAATAAAAATGCAATTCTTAATAAGTTTGTTCATAATACATAACTAATATTCATTATTATTACTTTATGCAATTATGTATGTATGTTTTTCATCCCTCTGAAGCACCTCTGAAGTCATGTGATCAACTAGTCAACACAGAAATAAGCGACTATTCAGTGCAACCCCAACCCCTATCAAAAAATACCTTCTCTCTGAGCACACTATTGAGTGAATCACATCATCTGTCATCAGGCGACAGATTGTCCCACACTCCTCTCTCAAATTCCCTCCTGAGCATCTCTCTCAATATGCCCAGTGTCACCGTATTCCCTGCGTCTCCCTCTCAGTAGACCTGCCCCACTCCGGCTCTCTTCAGTACCTGAACTCCCTCACCCAAGCGACCGTCGGGCTAATTGCGGCAAACGCGATTGTGAATGTATACACATTCATTACTGCTCACAGTGTGTGAAAACAGCAGAAGCCACATAAAGACACACTCATTATGAAAAATGAGGCTCTTGAGTGAATTACATCGATGCATTTGTGTGTCTTGTAGGTTGCGGCGTCCCCTGCGAGGTGCCGCGATGAAGGACGTGGGTAGGGACGGTGCTCCCTAATCAACATGGCAATCGCATTTCCATATAAACAACCAAAAGCTCGTCTACATACAATCCAATTCCATATGATGTGGGCTTGCCGTCAGGGCTTGTAATTGCTTCAGTTCGCCGAGTGTTAGAACAGTGCAGAAGAGGACGAGAGAGGCCTCTGGAGAAATGGAGGAATAGTCCAAGCGAGAGATTTTTCAATGACTTGAGCTCTCCAGCGATCTAGTATCTGAACACACTAAATCAATGCTCAGTCATACAGCGATAACAAGCCTCCTTTTATTTGCACAGTAATGGCTATGAATAACGTAAAAACATTTAATGTGGCATGAACGTTTTTAAAGCTCATCAAATGTTTTGTGCGACTCGCACAAAACCTTAGAATATACTACAGTTTCATTACGGTTCAAAGGTTTGGGTCTGTAAGATTTTTATTTATAATTAAATATATATATATATATATAATTATTATTATTATTATTATTATATATATATTTTAAAGAAACTGCATTTATTTGATCTAAAATACAGTTAAAATGTTAATATGACATGGTCCTTTATGGTCTTAAGGCCTTTGAAATAATTTTAATATTTATTTGATTTATTTATAGTTTATTTAAATAGTGACGTAAACAAACAACTTGTCCCTAGTAGGGCTTTACATTAGGTTAACATTATTAAAAATAAGATAGAGATTAAATAAAATTAAATGCAATAAAAAAATAAAAATATTTAATATTCAATATTGTTCCTGAATTAGCCACAATTTTTTATTTTTTTTAATGGCTAATGTTGGGATACATTTCAAGTGGTCTGGCAGAGAGTTCCATAATTTTGCCCCTTTTATTGAAAAGGCAGTTTGGGCAAATGATGTTCTACGGATAGGGATACTACAATTGCCTTTTAACACTGATCGGGTGGTGGATCTGGTACCACTTTGCTGTCTTGTTATTATTTTGCAAAGGGGTGTGGGAACAGCGTTATTTAGGCATTTGAAGATCAATTTAACAAAATGCAGGGAGATAAAATTTGCAAAACTTAAAATCTTATATTTGCTTAAAATTTGGCAGTGATGGTACCTTACTCTCTTCTTGTCCAGGACTTTCCAGGCTCGGTTATAAAGACACTCTATGGTCTTAACTGATGACTGGTGAGCTTGGGACCATGTGGTTAAGCCATACGATATGTGTTAAAGAATCATAGAATTTATAAAAATAAAAGCACAGTCAAGAGTCAAGCAGTTTCTTGATTCAATATGGTGATTTCCTGCTTAAGGAAAATGTCTTATTAAGATCAGTGTTTAAAATGGCTCCTTAATATTTTTGTGGAAACCAACAATAATTTTTTTTTCAGGATTGTTTGATGAATAGAAAGTTCAAAAGAACAGCATTTTACAACATTATACATGTCTTTACTGTCACTTTTGATCATTTTAGTGCATCCTTGCATATATTTTATGCATTTTGCAAGTTTTAATCATAAAAGTATCTTTTTTTCAAGTGTAAAAACATCAGTTCCCATTTATTGTGCCTATATGGAAAGAGCAGCATGCACACTCCTCAGAATATCTTACTTTATGTTCCACAGAACAAAGAAAGTCATTCAGGCTTGGAGTGGCACAATAGAATATTCACTTTTGGATGATCTGTCCCTTTAAAATCAATATCCAGGAAGCAGCCTCATTCCGCAGATCGATTGGTCTTCAGGCACTTCATACTGCATATCAGGCAGACCATGTGATCTGCTTCATCAATGCAAGGGCTTTAAATAATGAGAATCATACATAAACATCACCTGCTCTATTCATCTCAGGTGAGAGAAAACCTCTCTCTCTCATTCTCATTCTCTTGCCCACTCTGGGATTCCTCTCTTCCTGTGTGTTAAAGTAATGTCTGGTCCTTTGGGTTTTCTTCTCCTTAAGATGAACAGAATGAGAGGAGGAGAACAGGTAGTAGCATTATTCTCGGCTTTTCGCCGGTAATGCTGAACCCCGGCCAATTAGGTGGATTAAAACCAACAAAACACCTCCATTAGTGGGAGGTATTGTTACATGCTTGCTGATCATTTAAAGTAAACTCCTGAGTGCCTCCTGGAATTCTCCCCCGGAATCTGTTTCCCTTTCATCTCGCAGGTCTTGTGTTCTCAGCAATGCAACCAGAACTCATGTTGGCGCCATGCATTTTTTAGAAACGCAGATTATAGCTGTGCAATTAAATCTTTAATAGCTTCTAGTCAAGGCTTAAATGGTAAAAAGTTGGATTTGTATCTGTTTACAAAGCAGAAAAACATCATAGGTTTCTGATGCTGTGGACTGTAGTTGAACCTCAGTCTAATAGGACATGAGTTTGAGTTCATAGAGCCAAACAAGAAGTGGCATCTACTATTTGTACGTTCTCATTGAGGACTTGAGTATTATATACTATAGTTTAAACATTTGGTTTCTGAAATTGATAGAAAGAAAGCTCTTATACACACCAAGGCTGCATTTAAAATGAGTTTTTTTCTAATTTTAATATATTTTTGAAATGTAGTTTATTCCTGTGATGATAAAGCTGGATATTCAGCAGCCATTGCTCCAGCCTTCAGCGTGACATGATCTTCCATAAATCATTCTATATAGTGATTTGGTGCTCAAGAAACATTTGTTATCATTATCATGTTAAAACAGTTGTACTACTTAATATTTTTATGGAAACTGATAAAAATAGGAATCTTTTGTAACATAATTATTTGTATCGTCACTTTTGAGCAATTTAGTGAATCTTTTTTGCTGAATAAAAGTAATTTCAGATTTTTTTTTGAGAAACTTTTGTAGATATTGAATTTTTGGGTGGGACAGATCAAAGGCTGCGTCCTTGATTTGCTTGTTTGTTTCTTAAATAGCAAATAGGTGTTAGTTTACATCACAATTCAGTACATGATTTGCAACATTATAGTCATTTGCAGGTGGCATTGTAAACGGCATTTGATTTGACAAAAGTTTATAGTTCATGATAGTTTAAAAAAATTATCAATGTTTTTGAACTGTTTCCCCAAAAGAGAAAGACTGCTAAAAGTGAATTGGAGTGCACCAGCATATCCATAGCCTTAAACCCTACAGATATTTTAAAGTAACAGTGCAGTACACCAAAAAACAAAAAAACACCATCTAGGTCTCTTCCTCTTGAGCATATCATTGATAATTAAACAGGTGTTTTGTAACTAGAAGCGTTTGTTTTTAATTTAGTTGTTTTAGTTGTGTTGGTCGATGACTCTCTTCACTTTCGCTTCCGAGCTCTGAAACTGAACATATTGAGAGCTCTCATCAACAATTGAATAGCTGAAAAGGAATTAACCTCTAAGTAGTGCTCCGTACATTTGCAGAGTGTGTTCCCGTATCAAAGAGCATATTTAATAGAGCGCTGTGGCGTGGAGAGCTCCAGCGGAGTGTTAAATAGGTCGAGAGCTGGAAGTGAAGGGCAGAGGTGATATCCTCTCTAAAGGTCTCTAACAGCCAGAGCAAACCATCCGCACACACTCTAGAGAGACGTACAAACGTCCTGCATCCGCGGTTCTAATCGTCACATGTGAACACAATGGGTGCGGGAAGTTTGTTTGTGTCATACCCAGGAGACATAGGGTGAGAGATATGGAATTCATGTGCGTGTATACGCGAGTGTGTGCGTGTATGCGTCCCTGGGGTTGGGGGGCCGTGCCGTGATGGTACAGATGGGACAACATATGACACGTGAGGGTGTGGGGACACTGAGGCTCTCTCCGTCCATCTGGACTCCCCTCTGATCTGCCCTGCCTCCCTCTGCCGTGTGTGTTTGTTTGTGTATGTGTGTCTGTTTGTTTGTGTATCTGTGAGTAAGGGCTAGCCTTTTGCTCCTGCATGGCTGTTTGTTTGTGCAACGAAAGCTAAAAAGTTGAATATTCTCTAATATTTAGCGGTTCTTGATAAGGCAAATATAATTTTTTCTCAAACCTTTAAGTAGGAAACTTTGGTTCACAATAGCTGGGTTTCCTTCCAGAGTTGCGAATTTAACGTGTGCGCAAAATTGGAATATCACATAAAACATTCGCGAATAAGCACCGTTTCCATCCAACGAGTCAAAGAGAACAAACTCATCACTTCTTGATAAACTGGCACTATAAATCACTAAGAAAAGTAGGAGAAGCCACTGAATATAATAATTTTCATATAAATTACCTATACAAAACAAAATAAATGCGGTCATTGCTTTCGGAGGTGCATGTCTGCTGTTTGAGAATGCAGTCATGTAAGAGTTTTGGAGGCAATTATGCAGAAATACTTTGACGACACACTTTGCATTTCAGAATGACCACACCAACATTTCAGATGCCGTGGAATGAGATCGGTTCGCTAGTTTGTCAGGTTATGCCTTCCAATAGTGCAAAGTCACATTACTTTTTTGATGCTCATGGAGGAATTTATTCAGCAAATGTTTCCATCTTCCATTATTTGCATTTACCCTTTTTCACACTAGTCAAAAACCACCTCAAGCAAGTATAAACATTTTTGCCAATTAAGGGATTTTTATTTAGAATTTGGCGTTTCAATCACTCGTTTCTGATGCAATACTTCAAAATGTGCATTAAAACAGGGAGATGGAAACATAGCTAGTAACACATAAGACACCTTAAATCATGTGGCTTAAGAGGAAGTGTGCGATGATTTTTTCTAAGACTTTAAGCTTAGACTTACAATTTTGCCTGGAGGTGTAAAAATAATTTATTTACTTATAAAGCACATATTAATGCCTAATTCTGCATGACCATATTTTAGATCCCTTAATACCCCATACCTTAACTTAACAACTGTCACGTGTTGGTTTCAGTTTAGTTCCTGTTTGTCCTTATTTGGTCGGTTTCCTGTCATTAGTTAATCATCGTTTATTCCATTCACCTGTTTTGTATTAATCATCTTGTTTGCTCCTTTGTTTCCGTTTTCTTTATAAGCATTCAGTTTGGTGATTATGTTTGTCCACTCTTAAAGTAAAGCAGTGTAATATCATTGGTAACCTTTGTTGGAAACGTTTATTCTCTGCCCTTCATCATTAAAACTTAAATTCGTCGAATTCCTGATTCCTGTTCCCTCAGAGAGACGTTTCATTACAGAAGACTGGACCAAAACTGAAAATGAGGATGCTGCGATTAGTTCCCCGCAAGGTTGGCCCGGGGAACATCGGCCAACCGCCGCCTGCAGCGATGTTTAGGCCCGCTGTTTCGTTTCGTTACAACTACCTTACTAACTATTAATAAACAGTAATTAGGAGTTTACTGAGGCAAAAGTTGTAGTTAATAGTGAATAGTGAGAACTGGGCCTTAAATAAAGTGACTTTTTATCAAACATAACACAATAATTTTTAAATAATTACTGGCTTATCAGTACTTTGTATTTTATTGTTTCTAATAAATGAATGGATTCTTGGACCTTTTGGTATTTATTTTTATGTACAATGTTCTCAGAAAATAAATATCATATTTATCATTATTTGATTAGTTAATTAGCTGGCCAGCCATTTCATATCAGTGAAATCGCTGGGGCTAAGGCATTCGTGCATTCATAGGATGTTTATAGCATATACAGATTCAACCCTTCTTTCTCGTCAAATGCAAGATCACAGCAGCCCGAAATTTATGTTAAGTGACATGCAATTTAGCTGAAAATACCGCCATCAGATGGGGTGAGAAGACATCCTGTATTTGACAGCATAGTTTTGACCCTTCTCTCGCTCCAGCACGACCTATCCAATCCAGAAGCTGCAAACCTGTCATTTGAACATGTCTTCATCCCCCTCCTCCTCGTTCTAAAAACGTCATTCGTGTCGCCCGCCTGCGCCATCCTCCACTCACCTCCCTCCGGTGGCCCCCTGTGCCCTAGTGCATTGTGGGTAATCGGCTGAGCTCTGCCCTGTTTGTCAGGTGCTGAGGAGGCTGTTTGAAATTCATGTTCGGTAGATTGTCAGACAAGAGGAGAGTGTGTGTCGGGGGGAGGCGGCGGTTGAAGGTGGGGGGGGTGTAGCTTCATTACCATATCAAAGAGCCAGCCGCCGTGGTCTAATGGTAATTACACCGGCCAACAATTGGCGCTCGCTGGTCGGATCATAACATAAAAAAAATTAAGAGTGTGTTTGTGTGTGTGTGTGTGTGTTAGGATGGAATACAGGGGGGTGGAATTGGCCAGGGCATTCAGGTTATGTTAATACAGCTCATCTATTTAATTAGTGCTCAGACGTGGGCTTTGTTTACTTCTGACATGTCTTTTTTAAAAGTGTGTGTGAGAGAGAGAGTATGGTAACGGAGGTTTTCGGGAATGATTTGGCCCATGTAAGATTGAGTGAGAATTGTACAAGCTATAATGAGCTCCACTGTGGATGGACCTTTTGATGGTCGTCCTGACTCCGCCCCCCTGCTCGGCCCCCACTGGATCAGCTCACTAGAGAACACACACACTGAGGATAGGGAATGCATATTGTCCAGCAACCTGGCCAACAACACAAGCTCCTATATGACGGTGTACGCTTTGTGTGCCTCACTAGCGAGGCCAGGAATGAAGAGGGTGGCTCTTGGTGAAATAGGGTGGACTTCTGTTTTGTGTCTACGCTCAAATTTTATCAAGAATATTGTGAAGTGTACTCCTTTCCTTTGCTTTTATGAAACAATAGCACTGTTCCAAGACCTAGAGAGCAGGTCACGATGGTAATCAAGTCTGACGGGTTTTCTGGAGGGATGTAAGAGTGTCCACTTTTTATGATCCAATCAGTCCCTGTAATGGTTAAAATCAGGTCCTGCCCTACTTTTTTCTGCATGAATACACTCAAAAAAAGTTTTAAATGCTGTTTAATGTTTTTCAGAGTGATACAGTATGTACTGTGTATACAGGTCATTCTCAAAAAATTAGCATATTGTGATAAAGTTCATTATTTTCTGTAATGTACTGATAAACATTAGACTTTCATATATTTTAGATTCATTACAACACAACTGAAGTAGTTCAAGCCTTTTATTGTTTTAATATTGATGATTTTGGCTATCTAAAATATATGAAAGTCTAATGTTTATCAGTACATTACAGAAAATAATTAACTTTATCACAATATGCTAATTGTTTGAGAAGGACCTGTATATGTGTGTGTCTGTGTGTGTGTGTGTGTGTGTGTGTGTGTGTATATATACAGTGCCCTCCAAAAGTATTGGAACAGTAAAGACAAAATTGCTTTGTTGGCTGTGGAGTAAAGACATTTACAAATATGATTAAAAGATGAATATGAGACAAAACTACAGAATGTCACATTTTATTATTGGGTGATTCAACACATAGATGTTTTACCAGCTAAGAAGCTCAGCACTTTTAGAGTTTCATCCCTCTATCTGATGTGAGCATAAGTATTGGAACAGTTCCCTCACAGGTCTTTCTAAGTGATCAGCTGTGTCCTGTTGTATTAATTCTTCAGATATTAAAAGCAGAGATTGTGTCGTATCAGTTATATCCATTACTTCTGTATTCTGAATCCTGCAATTGATGATGACACACACAAACCAGGATGAAGATGAGGGAGCTTACTTTGAGACTTTGCAAATCTCTGACCAGCACCAAAAATAGAGAGGCTAGATTAGAGTTTGCAAAAAAGCACAAAGGTGAGCCAGAAGAGTTTTGGAACTGTGTTTATGGACCAATGAGACAAAGATGAACCTTTATCTAAGTGATGGGAAAGCAAAAATGTGGAGAAAAAAAGGGAACTGCAAATGATCCCAAGCATACAGCCTCATCTGTAAAGCATGGTGGAGGTGGTGGCATGGCATGGGCATGCATGGCTGTCTCTGGAACAGGCCCTCTCAACTTTACTGATGACTTAATGTATGATGACAGTAGCAGAATGAATTTGGAAGGGTACAAAACCATCTTGCCTACCAATATTCAAGAAAATGCCACCAGATTCATTGGGAAGTGCTTCATATTGCATCAGAACAATGACCCAAAACACCCTGCCAGTTCAGTGAAGGAATTTATAAGGGCAAAGAAATGGAAAGTCTTAGATTGCCCGAGTCAATATCCAGATTTAAATCTGATTGAACATGAATTTCACCAGCTGAAGAGGAGAGTAAAGGCAGAAACTCCCCAAAACAAGCAACAATTGAAATTGGCTGCATTAAAGGCTGGAAAAAGTATTTCAAAGGATGAGACCAAGAGTCTGGTGATGTCTATGGGTCACAGACTCACTGCTGTGATTGTGCACAAGGGATCTGCAACTAAATAATTAGCTTTTAATCTTTTATATCTGCCTTATGTTCAACTGTCCCAATACTTATGCTCACATCAATCAGTGGGATGAACTCTAAAAGTGCTGTTCTTTTTATTTGGTAAAACATATATGTGTTGAAATGGCTAATAATAAAATGTGACATTCTGTAGTTTTGTCTCATATTCATCTTTTAATCATATTTGCAAATGTCTTGACTCCACAGCCAACAGAGCAATTTTGTCTTTACTGTTCCAATACTTATGGAGGGCACTGTATATATGTATATATATATATATATATATATATATATATATGTGTGTGTGTGTGTGTTTATATGTATATGTATATGTTTGTATGTGTATATGTGTTAGTGCTGTCAAACGATTAATCGTGATTATTCGCATCCAAAATAAAAGTTTTTGTTTACATAATATATGTGTGTACTGTTTATATTTATTATGAATATATAAAGAGACACACACACACGCACCATATATTTAGAAAATCGTTACATGTATTTACGTTTATATATTTTTATTCTTACAAATTATATCATATATAAATATATTTAATATATAAACGTAACACATTTTTACATCCATGTGTGTGTATTTATATATACATAATGAATATACACTACACACACACATATATTATGTAAACAAAAACTTTTATTTTGGATGCAATTAATCACGATAATCGTTTGACAGCACTTATATGTGTATATATATATACATGTATGAATGTATATATGTATGTATGTGTATATATTATGTATGTACCACTCTAGCAAAAGAAAAGTTAACTTAATATATGCCTGTGATTCTGGAGGCAGGACTGTGGTTTCCATCATGCATTGTGGCATGAATAAATATCATAACTTAATATAATAAAAAAAATCACTTCTCTTTGTTTGTTGAAGACTATGAGTGCTACTTAAAAAATTAAATGAGAAAATGAGAAAAAGAAAAGTAAATGACTTTTTTAAATTGACAAATAAACAGACATATTTGACAATGTAATTTATATTTTAAAATATAGTTAAATGTAGGAATAAAGAATTCTTTGCCAAATCATTTGCAAATGCAAAATTTAAATGCAACTTTTATTGAACATTAAAAAATTGTGCTTTTTAATGTTTGTGTTAAGTAAAATAATAAATATAAAAAGTATAATAATAAATACAAAAATAAAATGTTACATTTATACAAATTTTAATGTTTATGTATGCAATGTTTTTTTAGACATGATCTTAAACTGTTTTAAATATATATTTGTCAATTTAATATATACAGTGTGCATATATTTGCTCATTATGGTGAGTGGGGTGTAGATTTATGTGGAAAAGTAATTTAAAGCAGCTGAACATAAGGCAACATTACAAAATGTGAAAAAAATTAAGGGGTATGAAGATTTTGTATAGGCACTGTATATATGTATGTATATATAGTTAACAGTTCTAAAATTCTATTGATTTAATTTGACTTAAACTTTGACTGGTAAGAACAGCCGTCAATCTGGGCTAGCCAGTGGTTTTCTGGCCATTATGTGCCCTTTTCTCCTTGGTGTGCATATGTGTAGAGGAGTGGACTAAACTGTGAATGAGGATATTTTTGAAAAGAAGTGTGTGTGTTTGATTGTGTTTGTGATGACGGGGAGCTAGATGGTTATGGAGTTGTGATGGGCCTATTTGAAGGCCTCTTTAGAGATGACAGAATCACAGAATATGATGAGAGAATCTGATCGAGGGAGTTATTTGACTCCTTCCTGATGCCTTTGTGTGTGTTCGTGTGCGTAGATGTGTACAAAGCGTTTGAGCACCTACAAACTGTGTTTATCATACAGATCATCCCTCTATTACCCTGCACACTTGAACCAGTTGTGCACTGACACGCAGCTGAAGAGGACACATGAGCTCCTTGATGTCGTATCATCACAGTGGGTTGTGACTGGAAATAAATGTGTTCGTGAGGGCCACATTTTCTGGGTGCGTTTTTATGTAATGAAAGCTGTCTCTAAATGTGGCTTTGAGCTTCATAGTATACAAATTTTTAGGATAGATGCTACTGTTCACAGTATTCATACAGCATATATGAACTCAACATTCTCAGCACATTTCCTCAGAATTGAGACTCATTCATAAAATCCTCAGCATCTGATGTTTTCACTTAAATATTTAGGATTGCTTGAGTGTAGTGATTGCATCTGTTTTTTTAATCTTTCTGCATTCACTTTTCAGCTTATAAAATGTAAAAATAGATTTTCAGATGATCAAAATTTATTTTTTTTAAAACACTTTACTGCTTTACAATTTGTTAGTCCAAAAAAGTCATAAATTTCTTTTCATTAAAATAAAACGTTGTTGTTATTACATAGTATTTACTTGTAGTTATTACATTGTAATAATTATAAAACGATTCTCTTCTGATGTCTGAGGTAAAATAATGTTAACCAATTGGCAAAGTCAGCTATTTTGCCATTATTTAAGCTAATATTGTAGTTAATGTTGTCTTTGTAAAATCGTGTCATTAGTTAACCTATTTTTAATGCCTTATTAATTTTAACATAATAGGGCCTGTTTAAAAAGCCTCTTCAAAAGCTCATGATGTTTCTGGAAAGAGTGCCTGCCTTTCATGAACCGATCAATCCCTAATGGAAAAAATCAAGTCCTGCCCTACTTTTTGAGTTTAAATGTCGACTGAATTTTCTTAAAAAAAAAAAAAAAAAAGTTATTTTAAGTGCTGTTCCTTTAGATTTGAAAGTAAGTTACAGTACTACAAGCTGAAAGTTTTTCATATTTATTCACTTCAGTTCTATATTTTGTTGCAAAGCAGATTTTAATGTTATACCACTAAAAATTACTCAAAATAAAAAAAAAAAATACAAAAAAAGAAGAAAAGTGTATTATTTTTCACTAACAAGAACAGCACAGAAAATAAAAATAATTTTTGTAGATTAATAATAATTTAAAAAAAATATTGGAGTATGTTTTAAATACTAAAAATACTTTTATAATACTGAATGATAATAATATATTTTAGTCTTTTCATTTCAATTCAATGTGTTCCTTTTTAGTTATTTGTGAACTTTTACCCAATTTCAGACTGAAAATTGTAAATCCTAGTTTTTTTTCAGTGTGGTACGCAAGTGAAATGCGTTGCAAATGCTGTTTCATCCTGATTTTAAAAGTTTCTTCCTGCGTAATTACGTATCACCTGTATTTCCATAGTAAAAAAAAAAGGTTTGAGGACAGATCATCCCACAAACAGCCATCTTTGAAAGTTACCCATCAGTCAAATAAGTTTATGATTATTTTCCCATGTCGATTTCTGGAGACTGTGTGTCTGTGTGTCAGCAGGTCATAAGGGCCTGTTCAAGAGGGCCTCATTAATAAACACAGTGAGTGTGCTAACTGTCATGCTGTTATCACGCTGTATAACAACACCATGACAAGGGAACTCATTCAGCAACGTCCACGCAACGTCTGTGCGACGTCTGTGCAATATCTGCCCCATATGTCCCACCGCCACTCAGACAGGAGGATGTCATGTGGTCATCGGTGGAGTTGTACCTGTGCGTTGTCTCACTCGAGACCTTGAGCAGTATGAAAGTGTCTCTTTTATATGCGCTGCTAATATCTGAATATGTGCATGTGTGCGAAGTCTAAATTGAGCCTAAGGGGAGGCAAACCATGACACAGGGTGCTAACAGCATGCTCTATGCCTCTCTCTATCTCTCATTCTGAGCACTTCATTCTCTCACACCTCTCTTGCCCTTGAGAGGAAGTGCACTGCCGCCTGTAAGTGAGAGCAAATGTCCTGTTATGAAGATGAAAATGAGAGAGAGTGAAAGAAGAGAAGAGAATCTGATGGAGTGAAGGAGAACGAGGGAAAGAAGTGAGGGAGAGGCAGATGGAGAGAGAGATAGGATGCCTTTTTTGCAGTTTAGTGGTTTGTGCTAAAGCTTAACGTTTTTGTGACCAAAGTATTCAGCATGCTTTGCTTTTACCTAAGTCTTGGCAAAGGAAAGGGGCCCTCGTCCTTAGAAAGACCAAGATGTTTTCTCTTTCGCCCAACACACCTTATCACTCATTTTACAGGTGGTTTTAAGGTAGATCAAACAGACTAAACCATCTGTTGCATGCAGATAAAACCTCAGCGCAAACTTTACAAACTTGCATCTGGATGAGGCGGCTTTGGTGCAAACCCATAATGGGCTGTTTGCACTGACAGCGATTTACAGCCACACAGTGACCAGATGTCATCGGCGGGATCCAGATTCCTGTACATTCATACTATGTGCTGAATTTGAGAAAGAACTTACTACTTGTGGGCGGGATTATTTTATTTAATTTTTTTACTTTTTCTATTTATTTATCATATTGAAAATTAATTGATAAAGTAAATGTAAAACACTGTAACCCATTGCAGTTTTGGGAAGTAAAATATGCTTAATTGTCTGAAAAACTGTGGTTTTAGTCCTTAATGTGTAGGCGTAATTTTCTTTATGGAAAATATATCTTGTTTTTCCCATTTGATTTTAGGTGAAATATGGCCTAAATGTTTCTGGAGAGGCTTCATGAGATTTTATTTTATTTTATTTTATTTTATCAACAAAAGATGTCCAGGCCATACAGTATTTCACTCAAAAATCATGATTATTAAATAAGAAATAATATTTTGAAATTAATACTAAGATTGAAGATACTACTTATTTAATACTCCTATTTTTAGGACTATTTGTATTTGTTTATTTATTTGCTTTGTGGGTTTTTTCCCCATATTTAAACAAATTTTTCATCTGAATTTACAACAGTGTAAAAACAGTTTTTGTTATATTCTCATGACTGTAATCCGAATAATATACATATATTTATTGTTATTGTAAAATGTTATCCATTATTTAGTACAATAAAAAAACTGGATGTGGAAACAGTTTTCACTCAGAAATTGCTATTATTTATTTATTTTTACAAATTTTATGTAACACATTGAACTAAATGTGAAATTGTAGTATTTCACATTTCTAGTATTTCTAGTATTTTACAACTTTACAAAGTAAATGTAAAACACCATAACCCATTGCAGTTTTGGGGAGTAAAATATGCTTAATTGAAAATCGTGACTTAATGGTCCTAAATGTGCAGTAGGCTTAATTTCCTTTATACAAAATATTCCTTGTTTTTCCCATTTGATTTTAAGTGAAATATGGCCTAAATGTTTCTTGGCTGGCTTTCACCCAGGTGTGTAGCATACATTCATTCCCAGACATACTATATCTGCCATGTTGGCATTGTACTTTGATCTAGGACATACTATTAATTATCAGGTGTCAAAGAAGTACAGTGTAACCCTACCAGGTTTACAACTTTCTTGTTTCCTGAAACACTTATAGTTCGGCATTGTCATCCATTCATTTGACATACAATGCAAAAGATGACACCCAATTTCTGTCTAGACCCATCAGGTCAAACAATATGGGCAAACCCAGCGATTGGGTTGTTTTGACCCAGCGGTTGGGTTACTGCCCAGAAGGTTGGGTTAAACATTTAACCCAACTGTTAGTTGAAAACAACCCAGTCCCTGGGTTTGTCCATATTTAACCCAGCATTTTTTAGAGTGTAGCCTTATTATTCTTCAAAACTTCAGTTGTAAGTTAATTTTAGTATAATACATTGTTTTCGAAACTGACAACATAAAAACAGAGAAAACAAAAGTTGCACAACCAGTTGGAAGAGTGTGTGGCAGTAGTTTGCTAATAAATTTAGGACTTTCATTCAATAGACTCTTTTTAATTCAGATTTAATTAAATGGCATTTTATTTACTTGAAGAGACTTTGTGTCAAAGTATTCTACGTAGTAATAATTCAAATGCAAACAACAATCATAAGCCTATTGTGTATGTAAAGTGTCTTTTGATGGATGGCTACATTTAACTGAAAATTATGATTTCCGTCATTCGTGTCACAGAGGTGCGTTACCGTGACAGGTTGAAAATATGCAGCAAAGTGTTTCTCGGGGAGGAAGCATAGGGAATATGTCATGCTGTATGGAGCAAATAGAAAGCGGCTTTATTTTCGTGGCATGACGCCGCAGACACACAAAGACTGTGAAATCAGGGGCTTTGGAAGGCAACCATTTACTATTGACTGTTGCTAATGGTAAAGAAGAAAAACAGCTGTCCACCTTAAAGTGGAAAAGTGCTGAAAATAGGGTGTTGCACGAGGAAAAAGTAAAGTGATTTAGACGCTCGCATGGCGGTGCAGACGATGGTTTTCACTGCATGCATACACAAAGTAAAGTATTGCATTAACATACAATGACCCCAAGTATCTTTCTGACATTTAGACATTGGGGACATTTAGACGGTAGGGGAAGTCGTGGCCTAATGGTTAGAGAGTCGGACTCGTAATCGAAAGGTTGCGGGTTCGAGTCCCCGGCCGGCAGGGATTGTAGGTGGGGGGAGTGAATGTACAGCGCTCTCTCCACCCTCAATACCACGACTGAGGTGCCCTTGAGCAAGGCACCGAACCCCCAACTGCTCCCCGGGCGCTGCAGCATGGCTGCCCACTGCTCCGTGTGTGTGTGTGTGTGTGTGTGTGTGTGTGTGTGTGTGTGTGTGTGCACCTGGTATTCATCACGTCCTGGGGACCAAATGTCCCCACAAGGATAGTAATACCAGTAAATCTTAATCTTGTGGGGACATTTTTTGGTCCCCATGAGGAAACAAGCTTATAAATCATACAGCATAAAGTTTTTTGAAAATCTAAAAATGCAGCATGTTTCCTGTGAGGGCTAAGTTTAGGTGTAGGGTTGGTGTAGGGCAATAGCACATACAGATTGTACAGTATAAAAACCATTACGCCTATGGGATGTCCCCATAAAACATGGAAACCCAACATGTGTGTGTGTGTGTGTGTGTGTGTGTGTGTGTGCGCGTGCGTGCGTGCATGCATTTGTTCACTACTCACTGCTGTGTGTGCGCGCACTTGGATGGGTTAAACGCAGAGCACCAATTTCGAGTATGGGTCAATAGACAATAGACTTTACAATACGTCACGACTTTACATTGTGTGGCTTAAGTGTCCTAGTAGTTTTGGCCCACTTTATGTTAGCTCAAGCTCAGAAAGAGAACTTGCTGTCTGAAAATCTTGTATTTCTGATATTCAGATGTAGCTTGACATCAGCTAAACCCAATTTCAATCTTCTCAGTTTTAATACCCTTCCCAGTGTTAACCGGGTCAACAATTTCTAAATCTCTGTCTCTAAAATCACTGTGTTTTTGCCTCTCAATTCAAACAAGCCCCGGAGATTGACTGCTAAACTGCTTGTCTGGTCTTGTTCTTGAAACTACAAGCAGACAAACAAGATAATCACTGCTGTTCTACATATGGACACTTTTTTAATTACAAGTCTTTCAGATTCAAAGTCTGTTTTGTTTTTGTTCCTCATCACGCCATCCTGGTAAACAGAAGAATCTTTATTTTTGCCTTCAAACTTCTGCTGAAATTTTTTCTTTCATCATAGATATTGTGTTGACAGATGCATTAGGTCATGGCTTTCTTTTTTATACATTTATGCATATTAAAGCTTTTCACGCTGTGCTGTGAGTTAAAATACTTTTAAAACCCGGGTAAAGATAGATTTTAACCCTGGGTTATGCAATGTCACATATGTAACTTTTAGCTTTACAACTGTTGAAGAAACATCTGATTATGTTTACGTAGGGTTAACAATAACCATTAGTTAACCATTTCAAGGGTGAAAAGCCCATTTGTTCAGTTTTGAAATCAGGAAATCAACATATAGCTCTGTACTTTACTCTGCTGGTCATTATTCACTCTCACTCTCTATTTGTTCTGTTTCTTAAAAATCTGTTGTCCGACCGGTCCTCATAAAGTAGCTAGAAGTAGCCTTGAACAGGATGTGTGTGAGCCGATCCTCCATCATCTGTACCGAATTGTTCTAACTCCCATGGAGCTCCAGCGAGGAAAATCATGGCAGGATTATGGTATTGTTCTACCCCAGCTTTATGATTAAATCTGACTAAACGCAGTCACCACGGACAAGGTCTTTTCTATTTGAGAAAAAAGCATTCTCTCACATGCTGAATTCCAGTCTTAATTGATCTGTATACCTCAGATGCTGTTGGATATTTTGAAAAAAAAAACAATGAGCTCAGTGAGCTAGTGAATCTAGACTGGACTTGGCCTTTGCTCCTACCTGTAATTGAATTCTTTTCACAGCTTTTCGCAGGGCTATGATACTCGGCCCCCCTTACATTTTTCAGAGGCGAGAACGCTCTAAACAGGCCATCTTATGTTGACGGACGTGATGATTGTTAGCATATTATCAGTGTTGCAAGCTGAGCCCCATTACAGCATCACAATAGACACTCCTCACCCAAGGACATGGACTGCACACAACAGGCCGTTTGTGGAGCAAACGTATATACGCCACATCTGTTGTGGCCACAATGGAAGACCCTGAGATGCCCACTCATTTGGGTACACAATCATCGTTATCTTGCGGTCTCTCTTTCTCTTTACATTGTCTTTATTTAACTATTCTCTGGAGATTGTCCCGTCTCCTTTTGTTCTTGACCTTTCTGGTTGCGGTTTCCTGCAAGCAGGGCAGATATGCCCGGAATAACAGCGGTGTGCTCTGTACTTAGAGTAGTTGGCAAGGTTTTAATGAAAGCTCTTCCTGCTGCTCAGTGTGAGAGAGAGAGCTGAATTGTCAGAGACTGTGGACCAGCCACAGTGTGTCATAATGCACTCACTATAGGAGAGCAGTAATATGTATCGATTTGGAGGACAAGTGAACAATCTAAAACAGACTGAAGGAAAGAGACAAGGAGGACAGATCAGAACATTTTAGGTTTGTAGACCTTGAGTGGTAGGCCGAGGAAATATGTGCTTGTTTATTTAGTTTGCACATACATATACAGTACATCATGTCAATTTAACAGGTTTATTTTCTTTGATTAATTTATTATGACTGAAGTGTTGGATTGAGGCAGCATTTGCATCATTCTTTAAATATTTACATTCAGGTTTGCATTGTTTTGGGGCTTATTGGAAAATTACAAAAAAAAATTATAGGGTTGTCAATTTATAGTTTAAATTATTGTGATTAATTTAGTATGAACCCAAAATGGTTGGATTTAGACAGAGTTTGCATCAGTTTATCCATCATTAACTTCGAGGTTGCATTCATTTTCAGGTTGTGAATTTTAATTTAATTATTTCATTTATTACTTAAAATGTTTTATGGTTTAATTAGGGCTGTGACTGGCTAATTTAGTTTTTTCTTTAAATAATCAATCTTTTTGTCTATTCAATAACGTTTTGCATTATCTTTATTTGATGGCTTTTCTTGTACAGCTAATATTGTTAATCAGCATAATTTGATTAACATTTTTTATTTGATTGACTGTCTTTATTATAACGGTGACATTTTTTATTAATTACATAACTCTCACTTACATTTTTGAGTGTGTGTGTGTTTAAGAATCCAGGTCTACTTTCTCGGAGAGGAAATAAAACCTTTTTGGGGATTTGGGGATTTTGGGGCAGACTTGATCTTAAAATTTTCCAGTAATGCCCAAGGTCACAGACAGAGACCTGCTTAGACCTTTAGTCAGTGGGCAAGTATTTATGCATGTAAAAGTGTCTTCCATCCATGTGTGACTGTCGGAGGGGACACACACATTGACTGATGTGTGGCATATGTGAATCGCCCTGCTGACGGATGGCCCGTGGCACCCATTTGGGTTGCTGGGCGGCACAGTTGCCTGGGCTCTCGAGAGCAGACAGAGGGGGTGCTGTGGAAAGCGGCGTTGATTATCTCCAGTGGGTGGTCTGCTTGCTACTAGTGTGCCTTTTATGTACATAAGCTTCATGGTGTGGACTACGGACAAATGAGTGTGTTCGTGGTGGGCACCACAAGATACTTAGCAGGAATGGTGGGCGATCAACAGTTTAAGAGAAGGCATTAAAACCAAATAACATCAGTAAACAACAAAGCATCTTTTTCAAGTAGCTATCGAATGAGAAACAAGACTCAAAGCCGAATGTCAGTTTGTGTCTTGTCTGGGTCGATCGCTCTGCCATCGCATGCCAAGACTGGAGTGCCTGGCAATATGAGCCCCCATCATGGATTTAATCATCTCATTCTAATCAGATTAATTAGCATTCCTACGCCTGTCAAGAATATCACCGCCAATTGTCTGGTTTTGTAGCGTCTTTTGTTTTCAAAGCCTCGTCGCCTCTGCACAAGATCAGTCAAGCGTGGACACACAACGCTCAGTGCTAACGTGAAGCGTAAGGGTGAGAAACAGAACCATGGCGGTTGGTTTGACGAAGACCCAACTTGACAGCGACGGATACTGTGTACGACTTACAAAACGTGGATCAGTGTCCATGTAACAAGGACATTAAATCACAGTAAAATGGGAATGGGAGGAATGTTTTGGATATCAGAGCTTTAATGTTTTTTTTTGTATGAGGAGTTAGTAAATAATTGACTAGCTTGGCCTGGGGTTGGTCTCATTGTCACTGGGTAACAAGCACAAGGACAACGGTCCTCTCTTATTATTGGCCGTGGGTGTTTCTGACGGGCAACGAGACGTGGAGCAGAATAATATGCTCTTTGATCCTCAGCCATCCTTCACACACACTTACCATGCAGACATCCAGTCAGGTGGCTGCTAAGTGTGTGTGTGTGTGTGTGTACGGAAAGCCCAGGGTTCGCTAATGCAACCCAGGTGGAGCCAGAGCATTTGGATATTAATTAAACCATTCACTTTTGTTCTCGCTCTCTTTCCCTCTCTGTGTGTGGTAAAAGGCCAGCTCTTTTGTTACTGCAGGGTTTTTTTTTTTTTCTTCAGAGCTATGACAGTGCTCATTGTTGTGGCGGAGGTCTGGGCTGTGAGCGAGGGAGTGAGTCAGTGGACGGGGTCTAGGCTAATGACAGGAAGTCTTTAAAGTCTGCAGTGCATTTCATCTGTGGCAGTGGGGAGCCCGCTGGCCAGCGCCCGTGTTTGATCCATTCCCAGCCAGGAGCACAGCGCTACAGCCTCTTAATTAACAGAGCTCTTATTACACACACACAGTGTCACACTTAAGAGAGAGATGCACAACAACATGCTGTAGCGCACAAAGAGCCTAATCCATAGTGTTTTCTGTTGAGCTACAGCTCGAACGGAAAACAATATTCGCTTTGAATGACTTCAAGGTTCATATCATGCATCATTCATATCGTATGCTTCCCCATCCTTCAATAACAGACTGCATTACCTCACAGGATCAAAAAGAAATGTATTAAGATTAGACTGAAGTGATCAGGTAATAATATTGTATCTACAGAGCTGTAGGTGCTACACTCAATCAGAATCAGCACAAGGTTTGGCCAGCTTTCCTGCTTAGAAATGATACAGTGTATCCTACTTGCTCATCATCCCACCATAGCATGTGGGGCAACCACAGATTATGGTTTACAGATTCTGAACCACAGATATATGTCAGAGTAAATGTGCAATGATTGTACCTGTAAATAACTTTAAATCTACCCCTAAAAGGTGCATGTTGGTACCCTGGAGTAGTACAGTAATATTGGCACTGCTTCTGTGACAAGCTATTGTACCCTTAAATGTACACTTTTTATGGTTATAAATGACAAAATTTTTAATTTAAGGATTGGTTTCCTTTCAGCTCATGACTTGGTTTAGCTGGCCGCACAGGAAGTTGAATTGGAATGAATTCAACAAGTCACCCCCAACCTATAAAAACACATTTGAACATTTTAAACATCTGTCAAGCCAAACTTGAAAGTTTGTCTTTGCAGCTTTATATTTTTCTTGTTAAAAAATGGCATTTTATATAAATTTTATGTGCAATGAAATGTATTCTACTTCCCTTACATTCAAATTTGTGTTTTAGCTCATCTCTCAATTGAAATCCATAAAAAGGAATGTAAAATACATTCTCATTTCTGAATGATCCACAGCCCTTTTCTGAATACCGAATAGGTGTTGTTAACGTGTAAATGTTGGAGGTCGCGTTAATGTTTTCAGGTTTCTGACATACAAGGTTGTTTTTTTCAGCATAGTTTAGTATGGGCTTGTAAAAAAGTTTTGAGGAAGTAGCACAATGCAATCTAATCTCAAAAGATCAAGATAAATTGCATTCCTTGTGAAATTACCTTTATACTAGATCTATATGTCCAGTATGTCTTAGCAATCTGTTGTATTTAGCTGGTTGTACATAATAGAATTAATAGAAAGACTATGTTAAAAACCAATAATCTTTTTTTCATAATCTTTTACTGTCTTTTTACTTCTTACTGTCATCTGATCTCAGGGGTCAGATCCCACTGGGGGTGAATTCAGTACTGTCTTTCTGTAATCATTTTCTCTGTCTACCTCTGTCCATGAGCTGTTTGAGTCATTCTGTGAGTGCTTGAATCAGGCTGTGATGACACAATATAGGCTTGTCCTTACCGTTTTTGACAGAACGCTGCTTTGCTTGAGTAGATAACAGTTTAGACAAGTAACGGATTGTGTGGTCCTTGGGTTTAGTAAATGCCTTATAAATGGGGTTTGTCTTTTATTTTTGTTTTTTATAGAGGATTTCACTCTTGTTGTCACAATCAGAAACACTGGGGAGAATTTGCAAAGAATACTTTATGCACACTTATTTACACATGCTTGTTTTAGAGCCTGATTTACTCTCATATACTGTATGGTTACTATGCTCTTCACTATCATTAAGATAATATTTTTAATATTTGAGCTTTTATTTTTTTACGTTTTCATTTTAATTATTAAGTTGTAATAATTTAGTTTATTTTAGTAGTTTTTTTATATGTCTATGTATTTTTCATTCATTTTTATTCCAGTTTAAGGCATTTTAGTACATCAAGTTGCCTTGGCAACTAGCTGAAATAAATTTATATTTTTTTATATTTGTTTTTATTATTAGTTAATGTTTATTTTATTTCAAGTAGCGGTTTTATAGTTTTTAGTTTCATTTTTAGTTTAAAATTAACAGTGAAAACACTTAAAATATTTTTTTTCACCAGATTTCTGTAAATGGTAATATTGAAAGTTTAATTGTGTTAGGCAGCAGCAGTGTAAGGCATAGAAATAGGCTTTGTGCTTAAAAAAATTACATTTAGATAATATTTGTAAGAGTAAATATTGGCCAACAAATAATTATTTAAATAAATAATTACATAATTTTAAAATAAATAATTAAGAATAAATAAATAAATATGCAAATATAATGGAGCAGGGGATGTAACAAAATAGCAGGTTCTTCGTGAATAACACAGATTTTTACATGTACTTTAAAGTTGGCGCAACTGTTTATTACCTTCTGTGTGTTTTTGGTCATGTTTGTAATGTGTGGGCATTACCGATTCACACGTGAGCCATTCTGGCTAGCGACTGATCTGTTTACCCTGTGATAAACAGAACTAAATGGCGCTGGCTGAAGTCTCTCGCTGTCTCGCTAAGTGAAGTGAAGTGACATTCAGCCAAGTATGGTGACCCATACTCGGAATTCGTGCTCTGCATTTAACCCATCCAACGTGCACACACACCGTGAACATACACCCGGAGCAGTGGGCAGCCATTTTATGCTGCAGCGCCCGGGGAGCAGTTGGGGGTTCGGTGCCTTGCTCGAGGGCACCTCAGTCGTGGTATTGAGGGTGGAGAGAGCGCTGGACATTCACTCCCCCCACCTACAATTCCTGCCGGCCGGAGACTCGAACCCGCAACCTTCGGATTACAAGTCCGACTCTCTAACCATTAGGCCATGACTTCCCCGCCTCCTGTGATGGACAGAGACCGAGGCTGTGTATGCATGTGCAAGCAAACCACAGCTACGCCAATCCTTCAGTCAGACATCAGCGGCAGCCCTAGCATTGTTAGCCTAGCTCCATTACCAACTCAACCAACACGATTATTTACCCCTGCGATTTAAACACAGTTCATTGAAATCCTGACGCTTGACAAAGCTGGACAGAAGACCCGCTTAGATCAAAAAGAGTGGCCTTTTTCCGCCCGCTCTAGCAGTCTCGCTCTCTCTGTCCTTACACTTGTGCATTTGAGTGGCATTAGCCTAATGGCTCCGGCATTCAAATGACCTTATTACCCTTTTAGTAGCCAGTGTGTGTGCGGGCAGTCACAAAGCCACCCGCTCAAACAGTGGCTGGGCTCTAAGTGGAGACAGGGCCCTGGGTAATTTAGCTGTAGTGGAGCGCGCTGGCACTAAAAGCCTGCTGGGTAATTGAGTGGCGCGGGCTGGAGAGAGGCGCCCCTGCCCTGCCTCATTATGCCATGTCTCCTGTGCTGCCTGTCAGAGGGACGGCGCTTAGCCCAAGCCACCCTCGCCTAATGCGCTCTGACATGCCGTGTCCTTTCTGTAAAATAACAGTATCTTCCCTCAGCCCCTGGACCCTTCGAACACATCGATACGCTGACGGATGCATTTGAGTGCACGTACGTACTTGACTGTGATCATAGCAGGTCACGGACCAACGTACGTCTGTCAGACTCATTTACTGTAAAGACCACTCCTTCCACACTAAGTCTATTTCAAGCCCCCCCCCCCCCCCCCCCAATGGTTGTCATATTCAACCCGTTATAGCTTATTTCATGACTCTGACCCATGTAGAAGGACCACAGAGCAGTTTAGCATCTGTTCTTCTTTATTATGTCACCCCACTCCATATCAGTCCCACTTATCCTTCCATCTCTCTCTCGCTCTCTCTCGCTGTCTGTGTGAGCATGTGTCTGTTATAATTAAGCTGAGATGTCCCTGTGGCAGGGAAGCAGATTGATTCCGTCTCCAGCGAGATCTGTTGCTCTAACAATCACACACGAACTCAGCAGTGTTGTCTCCTCATCCATAAAGCACTACTCATACCTGTGATCAGAGCGCTGGACCATTTGTCTTCATTTTTAACTGCCATCTCAAGTGCTTTATGAATTGAGCCTGCACAGAGACGGCAGCTTGACATGATGCCATGGGTCACATTCAGCAAATCAACCAATGGACTCGTTTCAGGGCTTCACGCACCTGATTTTACATTATAAAAAGTGCACACAAAGGCCATTTTCTATTTAATAATGTGCATTTTCTCGATTGTCTTCTCAGTGTCTTTGACATTGTGTCATATAACTTGATGCATCTACAATCAGTCTCTCTTCCATCATGTTTTGATTTTCACCCCAGAACTGCCCACTTAATGATACGTCATGCAAATTGTCCATTAATCATTGGTTGGGATTTGAAAGGTCAGCAGCAAATGAGCCCATGTAAAGACCCTATGAAATGGCATTATGAATGCAATTTATTTTTTTTTATGTTGATGTATTTCATATTGAAACAGGAAGTTTGGGCATGACATACACTGAAGGAATTGTCCCTTTAAAAATAGGTTTTAATAGGTTTTAAAGTGTGTTCATACCAACATGAATTTTCTGTATGAAAATTAATTGATTCAGTGAATTGATTCAATGATGATACAAAATTTATTCATTTTTATGTGATTTTAACCACTCATCACAGAGAAGAAATAAATGCAGTTTTAAAAATCATTTAAATGTTTTCAAACAGCAATTTATTTTATTTTATAAGGTATTTACCAAACAACACCATTTTTTCTTTGCTATTCACTGTAATTTAGCAAAAAATTGTATGTTTCAAAACCAATTCATAGTTTTATGTAACAGCAGTGGCTCTGGGCATGTGACCAAAAGCGCGAATCTTATTGGTTGGCCAGCGTTTTTCACAGTGCTATGGAAAATACAGAGAACAGCTCTCTGTAAAAAAAGCAAAAACAAAATGTTGTATTGACAGTATATGAGTGTTTATTTTGGTCTGAACAGACAAATGAACAGATGTTCATTCAATTTCAAATGTTTAAAATAGCAAATTTTTACACCAAACATTCTTCTTGGTGTGAACATACCATTAGCTTAACACAGTATTTATTTTATGCATCTATATTTTTTACTGGCTGTATTAGTTGGTAGGACATTTTCATTCTAGAGAGCATTTAATTGGACAAAAATCTATGTAGTGCAGGATGAGTCATAAATAGTTTTGCTCTGTTTTCCCAGGAAACAGAATTAGAATTTTAAATGCCTATATCGGCTAAAAATGAATTTTATGAGCATTTAGGAGTGCAATAGCATAGTCATGCACAAGTGGACTGCTTACTATGAGTAGCAAGAAACGTGCAGACGTAGGATAAATGCAAACAACAGTCTTTAATAGTCCAAACAGGGGTAACACAGGACAGGCAGGAACACACACATAGCACAACATTGACATTCAACACCAGACAAGGAAACCTGGGGCAGGCAACACTGTAAATACAGGACTAAACGAGGAGCAATTAACAGGACACAGGTGAATCAAATGACTAATCAACAAGAGGGGAAAACTGGGCCGATGATCCAGGGCGACTGGGAGGATCCAGAGGACCACGGCGTCCTCTAGGCGACCGATGCGGAGTCGTGGATCCAGAAAGCCACAGAGGAGCTGGAGTGACAGAGGACCAAGGTGGAGCTGAAGGGAAGGAGGAGCCTGATGGAGCTGGAGGGACGAGGCGAAGCCGGAGGAGTGGAGTCCCGAGGATGGTCAATGACAAACCAAGGTGGAGCCGGAGTGACGAGGGAGTTTGGCGTAGCAAATGGACTGACGGGCCACGGCGGAGAGGATGGAGCTAGGAGACATGGTGGAGCTGCTGGGTCGATGGGCCGAGGCAGAGTCCGGGACTCAGAGGCTGGAGGCAGAGGCAAGGGATTCTCCAACCACATCTACGATGGAGACTGGCAGATCTGCAGAGTTCACACTTAAGCCGGAGCTCGGAGCTTGAGTGCGTTTTGCTTAAAAAGTAAGTAAGTAAAATATTCTTATTTTAAGAATATTTTTCTTACCCCACTGGCAGATAATTTTACTAGTTTCAAGCAAAATGCACTTAATTTAGTTTTTTTCCCCTGGAAACAACTCTAAATATCTTAAGTCATTTTGCTTATCTAGTAAAAGTATCTTGATTTAAGAATTTTTAGATATTTTGACTAGTAACAAGACAAAAATACTAAGTAAGATAAGCCATTTTTTTGCAGTGTGCATTTTCGTGTGGACAGCGAATCCGTATATTTTCTGAAACGATGATGTCATCAGCCCACGTCTCGCCCCTAGTCAGTCACGTAACAGCAACAAAAACATGAACAAACACTTTTTATTAACTAACATTAACACAGATTAATAAATGTATCGTTCCAAGTTTGTTTGTATACCGCACGCAAGGTTTATGCGCATAGTCCAAGTCTTCTTCTCCATTTTTAGTGTATCTCTGTGGCAGAATTACAGCGCCACATGCTGGTCTGGCTTGTATACTACATTGTTTTGTGTCGGTTTTGTGGTTTCGTGTGGACGCAGATATTTCTTGAGACGAGGGGGAATAAAAGATTGGATAGGGAAAGCTCTGGCTTCGTGTGTACGTAGTAAAAACGAGGGGTAGTTAACGGGACACAGGTCAATCAAATGACTAATCAACGAGAGGGGAAAACTGGGTCACGGGGAGCACATGGGAGAAAAACACACAGAGTCCATGGGCATGACATGGACTAAAAGCCACAAAACTCATTTTGATTTCATGGGGTCTTTAGAGTATGTGTTTGGAGGTTCTATTCTTACCAGAAGTGTTGTGTTCGTTGCCACAAGCCATTCTTGTCGCCTTTGCCCTGTAAATGTGTGACTGTTCAGAGAGTATTAGAGCAAAAGAGAATGATGAAATGAAATAATAGATTATAGTGTATTCTCTTAGCCCTAATAAACTCATTTAGTTTATCAGTCAGCAATTTAAAATTCTTTCTGTTCCATTGATGCCATAGTTTACACCTTAGCCTCATCTAGATGAAAGGAAATATTTCTCATTCTTAAATGTAAAATAAAATGATGTAAACAAAATAAAAAAAAAAAATTTTCACCTAAAAGGAAATGCTTGTTATTTTCCTCCCACAGATGTGAGAGATGTTTCCCTGCTCTTTCCTTACAAACTGAGTGTGACATCAAATCAATACCTTTAGTTTTCTTTGTCTTCTCACTCGCTCTTCTGCGGGTGTATTGACCAGGCAGCACAGAGGAATGAAAGGATGAGGCGGGCAGTGACCTGTCTCTCCGTCTCACAGGGGCTGCTGGGATTGTATGGTTGAAGAATTTACACTGGACCCACAAAAACAGTTTTGGTGCTTTTATATTTTGTATGTGAACTGAGCAGTACGAGTGTGCACTGTCTGAACATGATCCTTTTGTACTGTATATTATGCATCTTTTTTGTGTGTCTACAGAGTTTGGATGTTTAAAGCAGAGATAAATGCATTGTACAACTGAATTCACTTAAAATTCAGGTAATGATGCCTGTATTTGCATTAAATTAGATGATTGTTCATGAGTCAGCACTGCCTGTTGACTTCTTTGTTTCCTTGCACTGTTATTACGCAGATGTTGAGAGAGGATTTTTCACTTCGTAAACACTTGCTGGTCATTCCCTTACCACACCTGATGGGTTTACATGGATTACATTGACTGTGTGTGTGCGCATGTGTTTCTGGTGCCAGGGTCTATGAATTTACGGTCTACAATCCTATGGTTTTCAGAGCATGTAATTTGGAATTAGTTGTTTAATATGGTTTCTAACATAATTTCTAACATACTGGTCTATGTGAAATCCAATGATGTGGAAGCTACTTTAAAGCTCGTACCATATTGTTGTTCAGTCTTTTAAATGTATTATATATATATATATATATATATATATATATATATATATTTGTTTTGTATGTTGTTAGTGTATGTTTATATACACACAAATAAATATGTCGTGAAATCCACTATTCTTTGCCTAAATCATGTGGTTGCCTGATGAGAGTAGAAAAATGTACAGAAGGTTTTGAGACCCTTTAGAAAGAGGAAGTGAGGGACAGAGGGAGCGAGAATTAGAGAGAAAGAAAGAGAGAGTTGGTAAATGGGGAAGTCTTCCTGTGAACAAAAGACACAGGCGATTGTGTATTGACACATCCACACCACAGATGAACGGAAGCAACTGTGTTAGATAAAAACAAGTTTATACCGCCTAGATCTCAGCAACTAGAGGCACGTTTGTAAATTTGCCTGTGCTATTCTTTGTGTTTTGTGTGTATATATTTGTGTATGTGATTCACAAGCATTTATTTTATGGATGTGTGTTATTACTTCTAGGATCATGAGGAGATTGTAATCATTCTCTCCCCTGAGCTCTCTTCCATTTGAAAAGCATTGTTTCTTCTTCCACACATGGACTGAACTGTAGTTCCTCCCACCGGCATGACTAGAAATGGCCTCTGAACAAATAGTTTGATTGTAAAGCTGGTTTGTATGAAGGTGAAACTAATGGATTTTCATGTGTGACAGAAAGCCTGCGGTCAGTGTTTCTATATGAGTGGATGGGGGTGTAAGGTATAGAGCTTAGCTGCGTGCAATGGATTAATGTCTGTTTAGAGATACGGTCAGTGTTAGATGATAAACCCGATGGACTTTTTGGTGGAAAAAGTACAGTAAGGTTTTAGCTGGTTGCACATTGTTTTCAGCTGATTCAGACTGGTCATTATAGTCCAAATGGTTTTTATATATGCTACAAATTGTCACAGGCCATGGTTGAAGTAAAGCGCACGATGGAGTACACGTAAATAGTCTTTTATTCCAATTTCAGAACAAAGGACAGGAGAACTAATTAACATCAACACATGTATTCCATTAAATGAACATCAATCCAGGAACAAAAGTAGAAAGAAACAGAAGGCTTATAAGGGCACCCAAACAAAAGGCACAAATGAGATAATTAACAAGGTGACGGAAGCTACACAGGTGAACATAATGAACTAATAAGGGCAACTAAGGGAAACTATAGGTGAAAGAAGGTAGAACAGAGACACAGGGAAATCTAAACAAATACAGAACATAAACATGACACAAATAGTAATTGTACTAAATTCCTTATTCATTTGTGACGTGCGTGTACAGAGCGCTGACGGCAGTTCCGCCAGCGTGGTTCCAGTTTATTTTCAGTTTCATTCTCTGCCGCTATTTCATTGAGTGGTAAATGTGCATGCATAAATGTAAGTTAATTTATCTTCCTTTCCCGGTCATATCACGATGATGTCAGCGCTGCATGTCTGATTGTGGTCACCAGTTCATATTGTAGTTAAGTTTATACAGAATGTGGAGGAGTGATGCGTGTGTGATTTATGTGCATATGTTTGGTGCCATTTGCCGGGTTGTACTTAATAGTAATGTATAGAGAAGTGGTATTAAGGCAAATGTTTATGTTACTGTATACAGACGGATACTGATATTTTATTTGTTTATTCCAGATTAAACCACAATTACTACCTCTGTTAATTTAATGACTGTACAATGCTGGATGATGTGAAATGACCCATCCTGAAGAGATTAAACCGACGAACAATCATCTGTCTCCTGTCACACTTCTTATGGGAGTTCCGTAGTGGACTAGCATTCCACCTAACTATAGAGAACAGATTCCTTTTCATTTGGTCCTTCGAGCCGGATAGCTAGAGCCACTACGGTGACATGGATCAACAGATACCGCATTATTCTCCCGATACCACATGTCCTGCTCAGATGCAAGCCAGAGCTCGTCAGATCCCTTCATATTTGCAGGCTTACGACGTAGCCTTGCTCCCATCCCTTCTGCCAGTTAGTCAAGTCAAGTCAAGTGTGCTTTATTGTCAATTCTTCCACATGTACGGCACATACATACAGAGAATTGAAATTGCGTTACTCTCAGACCCTTGGTGCATACAGTTAACATTTAAGACACTGACAGTAGATGTTCAAATACAGATAAATACAGTTTAAACATATTTACATACAACTATACAGATATACAAATGAGGACATTGAAGAAAAATAAAGAAAGAGATAGATAAAGTGGCATAAGAGAACAGTCTTTTTATCAGACTATCCGAAGAGGTAGTTTGCAGTCAATGCTGGATGAGGTATTGATCAGTCCAATGCTGCACAAGTGACAGGTGCTGGTCACAGTTTTTAAGTGGGTGGGGGGGGGGTCCTGGGGATGTGGGGATGTGGGGAGCTGGGGGGGGGGGGGGGGTCGTAGTATCAGTGTTCAGTGTTTCATGGGGTAAGAGAGGTGAGGGGGGGCAAGGACTGGAGGGAGTTCAGCTTCCTGACAGCCTGATGTATGAAGCTGTCCTTCAGTCTGCTGGTCCTTGCCTGCAGACTCCGCAGTCTCCTCCCTGATGGCAGCAGACTGAAGAAGCTGTGTGTCGGGTGGGTGGGATCACCTGCAATGTGGAGGGCTTTGCGGGTGAGACGGGTGCTGTAAATGTTCTGGAGGGAGGGGAGAGAGACACCAATGATCTTCTCAGCTGCTCTCACTATGCGTTGAAGTGACTTGCGGCAGGATGCGTTGCAAGCGCCATACCACACAGTGATGCAGCTAGTCAGGATGCTCTCGATGGTGCCTCTGTAGAAGGTGCACATGATGGGGGCCGGGGCTCTGGCTCTTCTAAATTTGCGGAGGAAGTAGAGACGCTTCTGTGCTTTCTTGGCCAGTGCTACAGTGTTGTTAGTCCAGGAGAGGTCTTCTGTGATGTGCACACCCAGGAACTTGGTGCTGCTCACTAGCTCCACAGTCGCACCGTTGATGGGGCATGCTGAGTGTGTACTCTCCTGAAGTCAACAACAATCTACTTCGTCTTCTCCACATTCAGAGATAGATTGTTGTCACTGCACCACCCGGCCGGGCGGCTCACCTCGCTCCTGTAGTTTGTCTCATCTCTGTTGCTAATGAGACCCACCACAGTCGTGTCATCCGCAAACTTAATGAAAAGGTTGGAGTTGTGTGACGGTGTGCAGTCGTGGGTCAGCAGAGTGAAGAGGAGGGGGCTCAGCACACATCCTTGGGGGGCTCCAGTGTTCAGTGTGATGGTGCTGGATGTGTTAATGCTGACCCGTACTGCCTGAGATCTCCTGGTCAGGACGTCCAACAGCCAGTTGCACAGAGAGGTGTTGAGCCCCAGCTGGACCAGTTTGTGAGTGAGCTGTTGAGGGATGATGGTGTTGAATGCTGAACTAAAGTCTATGAACAGCATCCTGACATATGAGTCTTTTTTTTCCAGATGTGCTGGGTGGAGGGCAGTGGCGATGGCATCATCGGTTGAGCGGTTGGACCTATATGCAAACTGGAAGGGGGGGAGGACAGGCTTGATGTGGTGCATGACTAGCCGTTCAAAGCACTTCATGAGAATAGGAGTGAGAGCTATTGGACGGTAGTCATTGAAGCAGGACGGAGATGACTTCTTCGGGACTGGAAAAATGGTGGTAGCTTTGAAGCATGTGGGGACAACGGCCTGATTTAACGAGATGTTGAAACTGTCTGTGAAGACATCAGTGAGTTCCACTGCACAGTCTCTCAGTACACACCCAGGAATGTTGTCAGGACCCGGAGCTTTGTGTGCATTGATCCTGCTGAGGGATCTCCTCACACTGTCCGGGGACAGCGTCATCACCTGGTCGCCGGGAGGAGGTGTAGTCTTCTGTGCAGTGGTGCTGTTTTGTGCCTCAAAGCGAGCAAAGAAGGCGTTCAGCTCGTTCAGCAGGGGGATGGTGCTGTCACAGGTCTGTGGTGGGGGCTTGTAGTCCGTAATGGTTTGTATCCCCTGCCACAGGCTCCGAGTGTCTCTGCTGTCGCTGAAACGATGGGCTATCCTCCTGGAGTACTGTCTCTTGGCCTCTCTGATGCCGCGGGAAAGGTTGGCCCTAGCTGTCTTCAGGCCCTCCTCATCTCCAGCTCTAAAGGCAGCGTTCCGAGCCTTCAGAAGTCTGTAGACCTCCCCTGTCATCCACGGCTTCTGTGTGGCCCTGACAGTGATGGACTTTGTGACCGTTGCATCATCAATGCACTTGGTGATATAGGCAGTGACAGTCTCTGAGTACTCTTGGAGGTCTGTAGTGTTGTTGAATGTGGCAGCCTGTTTAAACATATTCCAGTCAGTGGTGTCAAAGCAGTTTTGAAGTGCCTCTGATGACCCTTCCGGCCACACTTATATCTGTTTGTGTATTGGTTTGATGGCTTTAACGAGCGGTCTGTATGCAGGCATTAGCATGACAGTGATGTGGTCTGAGGCTTCGATGTGGGGGAGGGGGAGGGCCTTGTAAGCTCCTCTCTGGGTGGTGTAAACAAAGTCCAGATTATTTTTTCCCCTTGTTGGAAAGTCTATGTGTTGATGTATTTTTGGGAACACACTCTTTAAGTCTGCGTGGATGAAATCCCCAGCCAGGATGAGAAAAGCATCTGGGTGGGCTGTCTGCTGCTCACTGGTGTGCTGGTACAGATCATTTAGTGCCTCACTCCTGTTGTTGTTGTTGGAGCTGGGAGGGATGTATACAGCAACGAACAGTATGGCTGTATATTCCCTCGGTAGATAGAACGGCCGGCACTTAATAATCATAAACTCCACCAAGGGTGAGCAGTGTTTGCAGACCACAACAGTGTCACGGCACCATGCATCATTGATGTAAACACAAAGCCCGCCGCCGCGGATCTTACCTCCCTCGACGAGAGCTCTGTCTGCTCGATAGCATGTTAGCTGGTCGAGCTGTATGGCGCAGTCCGGTACACTGTTGTTAAGCCATGTTTCCGTAAACACAAAAACACAACAGTCCCTTACAGTCCTCAGAGTAGAGCGAAGTAGTCGGATGTAGTCCAGTTTATTGTCCAATGAGCGTACGTTTGCCAGTACGATGGCGGGGATAGCTGGCTTGTGTGGGTTGGCCGCTAGCCTAGCTCGGATACCTCCGCGCTTACCCCTCTTCTGCTTCCTCTCACGCCGCTTGTAGCGCCTCCGCTGTGGGCGAGATGCAGTAGTGGGGGTCGGTGATGGAGTAGGCTTTCGGAGCAGACCGAGGTCCCGCAGCTCTTCGGCGTGCGCTGAGTTTAACTCTAAAAATGTGATTCTGCCGACATCGAGCAGAAACTCACGACTGTATGCGCTCTTAAAGACAGGTAGACGTGACGAAGATGTACAAAAACATTGCGACTTACAAGACAAAAAACACGAAAACACCGTTCTGTCGGGAGAGAGAGAAGCCACTGCGTCTGTGCGCGCCGCCATGTTTCTGTAAGGCCCAGTTACTGGGCCTTACAAACCATTTCAGCAGCCGAAGAAGGACCATGCAGCGGCACCATTGACTCTTAGTGGGCAAGCCGAGCTTGCCTCGACTGGGCTGCAGCCGATTAGGCATGAGTTATCATCTCTGCAGTATGGACCAGGTCCTGTCATAGTCAGTGGGAGCAATATAAACACTGGGCTCAGCGACCTGGTAAAGCAGTTAGATGTTGGGAGATCTCCTTCCCCTTCTCGTTACACATCTCCAGTACCACAGCAGTGAGGAAACGACCGGTCAGAGTGTGAGTTAAGTAGCGGCACGGCATCTCCTTTTTCTGAGCAAATGGAGCAAGCTTACTCACCCCCCATCGTTAGGCCAAAGGCTACGGCAGTCCCAGCCATCCCATTACTGGATATAGGGCCACCCACATCCTGCCTCGGAACACCCAGGGATGCCACCCATCAATCAGTACGGTGGCAGACATCTCACAACCGTACATCTCACAACCGCCAATATCTACAACCGTACACCGTACTCTGGTGCCACCAGCTTATCAATTACAGATCCCTGAACATAGTCAGTCACAGGGCCAACCGCTGCCTGTGTTAGATCCATATCAGCCTTCACCCGTGATCACTGGATATTACGCTCCTCAGCCCTTCATGCAGACTTCAGTGCAGAACTGGTATCCTCCTCCAGTGGCACCCACCATTACACATATGGCAGCCCCCACACATCCAGTATACCAGCCAGTACTTGCTGCATCTCCGTCGCAGCCAGTCCCAGTCCCATCACTGCCAAAATTTGCGAATAACAGTGAGAGGGAGTTCACAGATCTGAAAATAGCCCTAGGCAATCTGCTGAATCCCTGCACTGATCTCACCGAACACTTCAAATATCGTGTGCTAATGGAGCAGCTGGTCCTGGATGAGGCAAAGCTAATCGCCTAAGCGTGCCGTCACCACCCTGCACCTTACTCAGCAGCCATGGCAGCCTTGCAGTGCCAGTATGGCCAACCCCACCAGCTGGCACAAAGTGAGGTTGCGGCTCTAATGACCTCAACAGATATCAAGGCTGGAGACTCTAAAGTATTCCAGAACTTTGCTCTTAACGTTGACCTTCTAGTGGGTATGCTTACATCTCTGGAGGGACCACATGGACGAGAGCTTACTTGTACCGGACATGTTGACAGGCTGCTTAGTAAACACCCTAAACATTACAGGGATGGCTTCATAGAGCACCTCCAATTAAGGGGAAGACTGAGTACAGACAGTCTGAATCCATATAACTTGACCTTACAGAGTGGTTGAAGGTCAAGGCTGAAGCTCAATGGCTTTCATCAAAGATGGCTCAATGCTACCACACTGAGAAGGCTCAGGCTCCACGTAGAGACCGTCCTGCTATCATTAAGCCACAGACCCGGGCTATCTCTGTTTATCATGGTAGTAATCAGCCTGAGAAGCTTAAAGACGTACAGCCCGTCCGAACAGAGGCGTCTCCAAACCAGCAACCTGTCAAGATAACAAAGCGCCTGTGTTTATGCTGTCACAGTGAAGAGCACTACTTTTCTCAGTGCAATGAGATTACTGAATGCCCACCTGAGCGACTTATCAAATGGATAAGAAATGGTAAGAGATGTTGGAAATGCGGACGCACCAGCCACAATTGTAATGAGTGCACACTGAAGAAACCATGCGGGGAGTGTGGGGATGTGCATCTCAGAGTTCTCCATCTCATAGCAGAGCAGGGCCCGAGCATCATGCTAGTTACAACAGCGAGCGACCGCATCTACGTGACACCACCTAGACCTGCAGGACGTGTCTTCCTAAAGGTCATCCTGCTGTGGAAAGGCGAGAAGTCTATACAAACCTACGCCATCCTTGATGATGGGGCACAGCGCAGCATTATTCTCCCGGCGGCGGTCCAGCAACTAGGCCTACAAGGAAAGAAGGAGGTTATGGCCCTTCGAACCATTCGTCATGATGTTACCCAACTGGAGGGACAATCAGTCCAGTTTCAGCTTTCATCCCAGTCCAAACCAAATGAAAGGTACAACCTAGGCAGTGTATTCTTTGCGCCTCTCCTGACTCTAACTGAGCAGACATACCTGACCAAGAGACTTCAGCGGAGTTATTGTTATCTACTGATTGGCTTCATCACTGTCTCCTCCCCACCAGTAAGCTGGTGTGTGGTGGGCGTTCTGGCGCACTATGGCTGCCATCGCATCATCCAGGTGGGTGCTGCACACTGGTGGTGGACGAGGAGATACCCTCCTTACTATGTAAAGCGCTTTGAGTGCCTAGAAAAGCGCTATATAAATGTAACAAATTATTATTATTATTATTGTCACTTCCAGGGGATTCCACTTCCATAATTCAGTAAGTGACTGCTCCGTGTGTGTGTTCACGGTGTGCGTGTGTTCACTGGTGTGTGTGTGCACTTTGGATGGGATAAATGCAGAGCACGAATTCCGAGTATGGGTCACCATACTTGGCCGTATGTCACGTCACTTTCACTTTCATTCAGTAAGATTCAGCCCCTACTCTTAATCGGATCAGACTACCCAGGTTTAATCGCTACGAAGGAACCCATTCAATTGGGCCCCGATGGCGGACCAGCCACTGTACACACGCAGCTCGGTTGGGTGCTGCAAGGACCAGATGGGCTTCTTCCACACCAGGTATCACCGCAACAGTGCTTACTCACATCCATTTCTTTAACACGAGACCCTGTCCTCCAACAGGTCGAACGGCTGTGGCAGTTGGACATTCTCCCTTACCGCAATGAGAAGCTGGTAATGTGTTCGCAACAAGACCAACTTGCCATGGAACTGCTGGAGAGCAGAACACAGCGTGTGAAAGTGGATGGAACATGGCGTTATGCGACCCCTTTCCTACGTGCTGCCAATGCACCACCACTGAAGGGTACCAGGGATTCCGTTCTATACAATCTCAGGAGCACAGAGAAACACTTGGGCAAAGATCCAGAGAAAGCCAAGGTTTATGAGGCAGAGATTCAGAAGCTTTTGGATGCAGGATATGCTGTCAAGGTCCCCTTAGAGCTTCTATATTCAGATGAGGAATCATGGTTTATCCCACATCATCTTGTCCACCACAACGGTAAGGACAGACTAGTTTTTAACAGTTCTTTCGTCCACTAAGGTCTCTCCCTCAACCAGCAGCTCCTTCCTGGCCCTTGCCTTGGTGCTTCATTACTAGGAGTCCTTATTAGATTCCGACAGCACACGGTCGCAATCAGCGGCGACATACGTGCTATGTTCCATTAGGTAAGACTCCTGCCGGCGAACGAACCTCTCCTGAGGTTCATCTGGCGAAACATGCGAAAAGGAGATCAGCCTGATATCTACCAATGGCAAGTCTTACCATTTGGAACGACTTGCAGCCCATGCTGTGCGACCTTCGTACTTCAGAAGCACGTCAGAGACCACCAGTCATGTAATGTTGAAGTAAGGCATTCGATAAAACAGTGCTTTTATGTTGACAAGTGCCTTCAGAGTCTTCCCACTGTGGACGAAGCTAGACAGCTGCTCAACAAGATGAGATATGTACTCGCCTCAGGGGTGTTTGAAATCCGGCAGTGGGCCAGCAACGTCCCCTCAGTTGTTGAGCACTTACCAGCTAACGCAAAAGAGAGCATAGAGCTATGGCTGCAAAAGAATCATTCCAGCTCTAGGTCTGATCTGGCACTGCCTGGTCATCTACATGGGAACGTGAGATCAAATCTGTGAAGTTGGCCCTAGAGGTTGTTGTAGGAAGTCCCTGTCAGAAGACGTTCTGCACACTGTGCTAGTTGAGATAGAGGGTATCCTGAATAGCAAACCACTAGGCTACGTCTCGTCTGACGTAGCAGATGTAGACCCGGTCACCCCCAACTTCGTCCTCATGGGACGGCGGGATGTTCCAACATGGTACTACTGTGCGATTGATCTGTTTTTGTTGACCTCAGCATTGTGTAAATCAAGCAAAATTGTCACACAGCCCTCAGATGCAGTGGAGTTGGTGACAATTAGCCATTAGCTGTTAGCCGCTAGCTGAACTGTGGCTGATAAGGAACTGGTCAGTTCATTAGCATGGTTAATGAGAACCCCCCTCATGAAGCTGATAAGGGAAGTAGGCCATTAATTGTCATTCAATTAACAGCAAGTGAGATTGCATAAAGGGTGATAAGGGTACAGAAGTGGTCATTAGCAATGATGGAAAGCAGAAAAGAGTTGTCTTTCATATGAGCCATCATTAATGAGACGACAGCATTTCTCCCATGCGCTGCTGATGTTTTGAGGTTTTTTCTGCCACTTAAAAACCTCTCTCTGGTCTGGAGTAATATAAATATAATCCCAATAGATAAAATGAAGTCCCACTTTCTGTTTGAGTAAACATCCTGTTTTACTAGGAAATACCTTGAGTTACACAAGTAAAATGAGTTGTGAATACCGTTTCATGTTGGAATTAAGTGTGTAAGGCCTCAGAAACCAGAGAATAATGTTAGCTCAGCGTGTGTTCCTGAGAGACCACAGACACAAAAGCAGACTCTGTGATCATGCTGACACAAATGTGTCTCTGAGAATCACACACACACACTGACGGACACAGGACAGACCGGGATGCCAACAGATGCAGATGTTGTGTGTGTGTGTGTGTGTATGCATTTGATTGTTATGTACATGCGTGTCTGTCCTCCCCACACAGCATGTGTCCTTTGCCATGGTCGGGTCTCCTCGTGTCCTGTCATATTCAGAGATTTTCCCTCATGAGAAGAGACAGAAGGGTCCCAAAAACCAAGCAACACAACACACATAGAAATCCACACACGCTTAACAGCCAGTGGAGGTTCACTGTCTGCCGTAATCAATAGATATAACTCACATGCTAACACGCAAACACATACACAAACATGGTGCCCTAAAACAGCAACTTTTAGAAACAATGCAAAAAGTTGGGAGAGAATCATTATAAAATGTGATTTAACATTCTTCCAAAAGTCTGATTTCCGCTCAGAAAAACATAGCATTTTATCATGATATCTTGTTTTAGGTAATAAAAAGAGCTTTTCTGAAACTTATAGCACTAAACTGTTAGCTTGCTAATCAAAGGTCAAACATAGGCTATATTCACACTGCGAGCCTTAGTGCTCAGATCTGATTTTTTTTTTTGTATAGCTGTTCACATTGTTGTTTTAAATGAGGCCAATATTAGATTTCCAGTGTTAACAGATCATGGTTCTGAACTGACTCGCATGTGCCAAAAAACAATATGCACAAGGTTGCCAGATTTTCACAACAAAATCTGTCCAATTGTTTCTCAACACTAGTTCAAAACTAGCCCAGTTGTGTTTTGGGGGGTAAATATCACATTAATGGGGTTTCTTCAACCCATGAAGTTGAAAAACAACTCGTGGCAACAGTGGAAAAAGTAGCCCAATTTCACAGGAAAACTGTGGATTTGGCAACATTTGCGCAGAGGCGCTATCGTACGGAAGTAGACATGGACGGGGTAAAGTAAACGATTATGCGTTTATTTATTATGCGATATGCTGCAGACAGCGAAATTATGTGCAGGCAATATAAAAAATAAAGAAAAAAATGCTTTCATGAGACAAGCCCTCACGTTTTGCTTGTATATAGAGTTGCCACTCTTATGAGTTCTGACGCATCACATTGACTACCTTTTGCAACTGTCTTGAAAACTATGGCTTTAAAGCACTGAAACTTTTAGCACTAAACTGTTAGCTTGCTAATCAAAGGTCAAACATAGGCTATATTCACACTGCGAGCCTTAGTGCTCAATTCCGATTTTGTCTTAGAACCGATTTTTTTATATAGCTGTTCACATTGTTTTAAATGTGGCCAATATCAGATTTACAGTGTGAACTGACCCACATGCGTAAAAGAACAATATGAACAGGGTTTCCAGGTTTTCACAACAAAATCCACACAATTGCTTCTCAAAACTAGTCCAAATCTAGCCCAATCACTTTCGGGGTTGGGGGGGGGGGGGGATATCATGATAGTGGTCGTGTCAACCCACAAAGTTGAAAAACAATGTGTGGCCCAATTCCGCAGGAAAACTGTGGAAATTACATAACAGCGAAATTATGAATGAACAGAATAACAGCGAAATTATGCACAGGCAATATGAAAAATAAAGACAAGGATGTGACAAAAGGCAGCAGAGTTTTGAAACTTATGATAGAGTCCTCGTGTTTTGCTTGTAAATAGTGTTGTCACTGTAATGCTTATGAATTCTTCTGACACATCACACTTCCACTGATTACCTTTCACAACTGTCTGGATAACTTTGGGTATGTAAAATCTCTGAAGTGTCTCCTATCAGCGCGGAATTATGACAAATGTCGATCTAGAATGACGTAAAAGTTGCATTGTAAAACATCTGACCTGTATCGGATTTAGCACCACATATGGAAGTGGCAAAAATAAGAATTGAAAACATCAGATACCATGTGATTTGTGCTGTTCACACTATCAACAGATAAACAGATCAGAGTCACATGAGTAAAAATGTCAAATTTTGCCACATTTCCCTGCAGTGTGAACGTAGCCATAGTTTCTCTATGTTTCAAGACGTGATTAGTGATGACACACTCGCAAGTGCATTCTTCATGAACTGAGGATCAAATGTGGTCTTGCACAACAACGCAGGGGTTAACTGCTAAAGCTAACTAGCTAGCACTAACCATTCCTGCTTTGCATTGGAGCCAAGCAGAGATCATTTTTTATTAGCTGTTGGTTTGGGGCTGTATATAAATGTATGTTTAGAGAGACACATAAGGTAAAACATGCATAGTTGTGTGTATTAATGACAACATGTGCTCACACACTTATTGTGCTCTACAAAAGCATGTTGTCTCTGACTCCTGTGGTTTGGTGAGTGGCAGTTGAGGGAGTAATTACAGTGTATGTGCTTTGTTTTTGAGATGTTTAATTATGGTGTTTCTGTAAACGACACAGTGACAGTTCAGGGCCCTTGTGTGTGTGTTTGTGCATGCGTTCTCAGTATGCACACAGTGAATGGGTAATTTTGGTTGTTTGGTTAATGATATAGCAAAAGTCTGTGACCCTTGAGTATGTTCTGATGGTTTGATCTTAATGGATCCCCATCATAGAGCTGAGCATCCTGTCTCTCTGGTTCTAACTTCCTCACTTTCTCTCTCACATCGCCTATTTGTGTCTCGGTTCACTGACACAGTTTATCTCAGTGGCATTAATGTCTTCTTTGTAAAGAGTGGACAAAAGCAGGGTGTTATTCTTCTCATTACTAACTCATGAACTCACTACGCTTCTGAGGCCACTAAACATAGCCCAAATATCTCAGCTTTTAGAACTCAGCATGAAGCACTAACTGGAAAATGAATTACGGTGAATATTGAAGTGAACTAAGTAAAGGCCTGTTCACACCAAGAACGATTACTGTAATGATAATTAGATTAGCGTCCACACCAATGGAAGATAATGCTGCGTTTATTGTATGCTGTCTTCTGTTTTAAATGCTTTAGTTTTTTAAAGTCGGGTGGATTCTGGTTTGCTTTCAATGTTTTTGTTCATTAGCTCATCAACTTTTGAAAGTCATTCCAATGATGTCATTCTTCAAACCGTTATACTGTAGTTATTATTTATTGTGTGGATGCCCTATTTCATAGAATTTGAATGTTATTTTTAAAATGTAAAAATTATGCTTGGTCTGTATATTATATTATATTTTATTACATTATAATATATATATATATATATATATACTATGTAGTACTCCCATGTAGTGTTTATTATTATAAGGCTTTCCTGTAGCTCAAATAGTACAGCATGGTGCTAGCAACGCCAAGGTCATGGGTTCAATTCCCAAGGAAAGCAAGAGCTGATAAAATGTAAAAAAAACTGTAACTTCAATCCAATGTAAGTCGCTTTGGATAAAAGCGTCTGCTAAATGCATAAATGTAAATGTATTTTTACATTTTATTTTTATATTATAATTTTTGTTTTAGTGTACATTTTAGTATTTTTTACATGCTTTTATCATTTTTGTAATTCTTTTTATAATTTTTAAATATTTGTATGTAGCTTTAATTAATTTTTATTTCAGTTTTAGTTTTAGTAATTTTAGTGTGCTTAGTTTCAGTGGGGTTTTCTACGTACAGTGGAAGTCACACATTATTTTGTTGTGGTCAAACAGAAGCATCAAACAGAAGAGGGTTTGTTCTAGTGCTAGGTCATCTTTACCCATTTTCATTTTTCTTTTATCATATGTAAAACCGTTGGCATGTTAGATGGTATTGTCTGGTCGCATTTTGACACCCATTCTGAGAAAACGACTTTTAAAGTAAAAATATTTATTCATAGGCACCGCATAAAACCACCCTGATGGACAAACACCATCGCTTCAACGCCACAGGGTAGATTGGTTGTATAGCGTTTATTCAGATAGACCTCTTTGTACAGGAATGAGAGGAGATGAAGCTCATTTCTCAGGAAATCCATCCAGAAAAATGCAGCGAATGGCGTTTATCTCCTGGGCTGCGCTGACTTCTGAACCCAGGTGTGACCCTGACCTTACACATACAGACTGTGTTCGTGCCTCTTTTCAGAGCATCCGGGACACAAGGATGAGCCCAAAAAATCACTCAAAGTCACAAAACACGATCAATTATTAAAAAATGATAGCATCTCAGTAAAAGCACATCTGTGTAGAGGGCAGGAGTAACATGCAAACCGTACCCATTAGTACTTGGTGATGTGTGGGTGTGTGAGAGAGTGTTTGTAATCCTGTGCACTGCGCATGAACCCAGTAGCCTGTGCAGCTAATGAGCTGGCCCGTACGTAATGTGATTAAAACAGTGAGATTTGGTGTCATTCTGCCGGTGTGTTCAGGCGTGCTGAGATGAGCTTTATTAATTTAATAAAGCGAGATCATTGGTTGGCTGGATGTGCTTTCCGACACCCCCTTCTCCCCACCTCTCAGCTGTTCTGCTGCCCCCATTACAGCTCTCCCCCTCCGTCCTGACTAACACCGCCCTATTCAACCTGAACCCTGGCCGACATGTTCACACACTCACCTGCTGCCAGTCAGCACAAACACTCTCCGTTTCTCTCTGGTTCTTCTCTGTGCATGACTGTAATGTTTTCTCTGGCTTTTTGAGTGCAACTTTTCCTGCTTAGTGTGTAAATTAAAAAAATTATGGAAACTGGATTTTCTTTCTTGTTTTTATTAAAATGAGTTTAGTGTTCTATTGTATTTACACAACATTCAAAGCATATATCCTCTTTATGTAGACAACACGTAGATCTCTTTACAGACGTCCCAGGCCATTTATAAAAACTACATCTCAAAACATTGTTTCAACATCATAATATGCTAATTTGGTGCTCAATAAACATTTCTCCTTATTCTTATCATTGATTTTTGAAGGATTAATAGCTGCTGAAAATGTAGCTTTGCCACCACATGAATAAATTACATTTTAAAAATATAAAACATTTTATTTAAATGTAATACTATTTCACAGCATTACTGTTTTTACTGTATTTTTTATTTTAAAAATGCAGCCTTGGTGAACATAAAAAGCAATACTGAAACATCCTAGTTACTGTATTCCAAACTTATACATATAACTTGAAAGTTAATTTGTGTGTGTGTGTGTGTGTGTGTGTGTAATGTGTGTATATATCATTCTCCATTAAGATACAGTAAGTGTTTGGAAAGATGAAATGGTATTGAATGAAGTTATAGAATATATGTAGAATATATTTTAAAATAGCAAATGTAAGCATATGCATCTGAAATAGAATCACTACTCACTAAATACAGTCCTTCTGTATCATAGATCAGGCCCAAGTACCTTTTTATCAATACCAAACCTTAATGTGTTTTTAGTGGGATATTTATTTATTTAAGGCCATTATTACTTCATTTAATTTCCCTAATAAGACACTCGAGGCACCTTCCACCATTCTGGACGAAATCTTTGACAAACTGTCTGAGAAAGACTGAATGACAAATGTATTCATAAAAGGGATGTTTAACAAGAATACATTAATTTGCAGTCTTTGTGTGATGGGATTTAATTATAACTAAGCTCAACAAGTATTAAATATCACCCTCTGGTCATACAAGTCTCATTGACAAACATTGACAACCAAAATGTACTGTTCTCTGTTATAAAAAATTAGACTTATTGATTTTTTTAATCAAATTTTGTTAAATAATTAGATGTATTATGATTAGTTAATTTAACCTATTCACAGCCCAAATATGTAAGTCATAATTTCTGTTTTATAGGTTTCAAAAAGCAAAATTGCCCCCCTTGCAGATGATACTTCTCTTCCACTGTTCATCACTGTCCATAAATGAACTTTGAGAATCTGCATTAGGACCTTAATATGTGTTTGTCAGTCAGTAAGCATGTGATTCATTTATGTCAGGGAATGCATGCCCAGTCATATGTCCAGCTGCATGATGCCTGTGTGTGTGTGTGTGTGTGTGTGTGTGTGTGTGTACTCTGTCTTTGAGTCCATCTTCCTCTCTGTACAGTTCTGTGTTCTCTAATTTTGTGCGTCAGATGACTTTTATTAGTTTTGTGTGACAAAGTCTTTAGAGAGAACGCAGATGGCTGAAATTAGCTGTGCAAAAAGCCATTAGAGTAGGTAACAGATGTAAATAGGTTAATCTCTTTGTGTTGCTCACTCCAGATTCTAACCTCAGTCACACTGAGACAGAAGAGAGATCTCTCATCTCTCTTTGATTCCCTCCCCGTTCATTTCCTGTATGTGACCTGCATAGCAGGAAACAACTTAATTGTGTGAAAACATTGGTCTTGTGTATACTAGTTTGACGCAGATTAACGTTTTTCTTCATCATGCTGAGTTTTAAATATTGCCTGCAATAATACGGAACAAGCATTCTGCTGGTTACAAAAGATGGACGTGAAGCACCTACTGTATGCTTTTTGATGGGGAGTAAGACAAGACCAAAAAAAAAAACTATTTAGTTTATATTTATATAATTGTATGACATATTACAGTGGTTTTTAACTAGGAGGCCGGGGCCCACCAGGGGGTCTCAGCTAACTTCCAAGGGAGCCTCAAGATGGCTTAAAATTATTTAAAATAAAACAAAACAAGCATTAACATAAGATAAATATATATCTTATTTTAATCCACCCTCTGAACTACTGCACCCCCCCCCCCCCCTCTTTCTTTTCTATAAAACAATGTGGATTACTACAGTCTTGGAAAACCTGAATGTATGAGGAAGCCTATTTTATTTTGTTTTGTTTTGTTTATTTTCCAATTAAGCTCTAAAATGTTTAATCAGGTATAAATTGTGAGTAAAAATATTTTAATAATCCTTATCAAATAACATTAACAGTATATGAACCTTTTAACCTCCAGCGGTCAGTGTGAATGATGACTGCCCATTATTTAGTCAAGTAATAACATCTTTAATGGTTGAGTTTGACTAAATTTGTTTGACTTAGGACCCTGTCCTTTCATGTTTCCTGATCTCTTTATCTGCTTGGATGAGCCATGATGCTCAGTTTCACACATCCTTTCTGGGCCTTATGTAAGACAACGGTCGTACGATCTCTCGCTCTTCAACTCAGTTCCTTCATCTTTCCATCCTTCCATTCCAACAAATAAACAGGCCACTGGCTCACTTTCCTTTACGGCCTGACATAGTCCCCATTTTCTATGACTGCATTATATAAGCGCTCTGACACAGAGGCCAGAGAACAAAGGACCCGACTTATCTCTCCTCAGAGGGGAATTCCACCCCAACAACAATGAGATATTCTTCTTTTTCTGTCTTTAATGGAGTCCATCAATATGGCTTCTGAGCTGCTTGACCAGGTTTCCAGTCAGACTAATTTTGCTAATCATTTGTACCAGATTTTTGCAGATCTGCATTTAGTATTGTATCATTCATAAATCATCATACAGGAAGTTTGGGATATTCGGTTGTTAATAATGAAGCCTAGAAGTTAGCACACATGCTACAGACATGTAGCACTAGGAGTGACAGGAAATGATGAACACATGTGCTAAATGCTAGGCCATGGCCCTGACAATGCGGCTTCCTTTAGAAAGTTGACAAAAACAAAACAAACAAAAAAAAAAATTTTCGTTGTTGTTTTTTAATCCAGTAACAGTAATGCTAGTAATGCTAACTTAAAAAAACAAAGAAATTAGCATCTTCCAGATACTCCTGTAAAAGTATTATGGTACTATAAGAAAAAAACTTTAAAAAAAAATGTAAAGTATTCAAAATTATTCCTGTTAATCCAGCTAATGTCTTATAATTACATTACAAACAAAATACTGTGGTAGTACTGTGAAAATACCTTATCTTTCTACTTGTACCTTATTATTTTAACACTTTAGTGTAGGGACCAATTTTCACTATTAACTAGTTGCTTATTAGCATGCTTATTATTAACATATTGGCTTTTTATTAGTACTTATAAAGCGCATATTCTGCATGAACAATTTTTACATCCCTAGTCCTACACAATACCTAAACTTAACAACTACCTACTAACTATTAATAAGCAGCCAATTAGGAGTTTATTGAGGCAAAAGTCAGTTAATGGTTTGTTAATAGCAAGAATTGATCCTTAAAATAAAGTGTGACCGATTGTTTCTTCTTAATGTTCTGATAAGCCACAGATCCATTTTTTTCTCGCCCTTTTTTGTTTGCTATTATTCACTCTTATTATTTATTTTTTTATTTTCTCTTTTATTTGACTGGGACATTGCAATTAAACATAGTACAAAACAAGTTTAGTAACTGATGCTATGCAAAAAGAGTTTATAGCTAGAGCTAATTTTCAACTCCAGTCCCTGTTTGGGCCTTTACACTACAACATTTTCTATTTCCTCATAAAAACGTATCTACAGACACACCATATAAATCACTTACATACACAAACTAGCTATTTACAAATGGGTACATTCCTGTTTCGATTTCACCCAAGACTTAACTCGAGAAGTGAACATTTTAAGCTCAGTCATGGTTTTATGTTCAGTGGGTAATGAGTTCCACAACTTTGCACCTTTATATGAAAAAGCAGACTGACCAAATGAAGTCTTACGGTACGGAACTATACGGTTGTTATTGATAGAGCCTCTGGTGACTCTGTTGATGCTTTGTCTCTGCATAAATTAACTGAGTGGCTCAGGTGCTATATTATTGAGACATTTGAAAGTTAGTTTGAGAAAACATAAATCGCTAAAGCTTTCAAAGCTTAACAATTTATACTTCTGGAGAATATTGCAATGATGGTAGCGGATTGGCTTTTTGTCCATAATCTTTATAGTTTGATTGTATAATGAGCTGATGTTTTTAGTTACTGAGAGCGTGGCCTGTGCCCATGCTGTCATGCAGTATGATATATGAGAGAATATCATAGCATGCATGTACAGGAGGGCGGCCTGGTTTGGAATGTACCGTCTAATTAGTTTGAAACAGTTTAGGTTGCTTTGTATAGTTTTTGAGATTTTCTTAAGATGTTTGTCAAATTTTAATTGGGGGTCAAGGATCAATCCAAGGTATTTAAAATCTGTTACCAATTTTATAGTTGTGTCTTGCAGAGTAATCTGAAAATTTTGTTCCACAATTTGTCTTTTAGTAGAAAAACACATTGCTACAGTTTTATTTTGATCCTAGTACATTATCGTCTGTATTCTGAGGTGCCATAATGGAAGACGTTGCTGCTATTTTGTGAGCAAGAAGATAATGTGGGAAAAACAAGTCTCCTAGAGTCAGAGTAGTTTGTGTAAAGAAGTTTTGCATTGCTTTACCGTGTATTGTTGTGGAGGTGTTAGCCGCCAGCTCTCACGCCCCACGTCTGAATAGACCAAGACAGAGGAGGTAAAGAGTGCATTCAGCCCAGGAACTCATTTCGTCCTTTCAGGGGCCACTCTCAGATTAACAGTACAGGCTTCCATCATGAGATGAGGGTGAGAGAAAAGCCACATCACTGAAGACTAGCACACAAAAGGGGATTTCAATCAGTGTGGCACTCAGGCTGGCTTTATGGGCTGACAGGAGTAAATAAGACTGCGCTTTAAGCAGGGTCCCTGCACTGACACTCGCACTCACACGTTTGTTGGAAAGATATACACACATACACACAAAGATAAACAAACACACACTCCTACCTGTAGGCTCTGAGCACAGAAAAACGGGATTATAAACACACATACACTGTTTTTGTGTCTAAAGTATGCGCCCACGGTTGTACACTACCAGCCGAAAGTTTGGACTCACTCCACTGAATTTGTTTGTCATGATCTTAAAAATCTTCTGTAATAATAATGTTTATAAAAAGGCTAGTAATTCGTTGTGTAGCTGATTTAAATTGTATGTATATAATATTAACAATTATAAGATTTAAGATTTATTTTTTAGTACGATTTTTACTGTTTTTTAAGAAGTCTCTTTTGCTCATTAATGCTGCATTTATTTGATCAGTAATTCAATAAAAGCAGTAATATTGTGAAGTATTATCACAATTTAAAACAACAGTTTTCTATTTGAATGTACTGTAAAGTATAATTTATTTCTGTGATAAAACACTGAATTGTCACCAGCCATTACTACTTAATATTTAATATTGATATTTATTTTCAATGTCGATAATGGTTGTGGTGCTTAATATTTTTTCAAATTTTTTTTTATATATATTTTGTCAATATTCGTTAAAAATATAAATCTTATTATATATATATATATACACACATATATACGTGTGTGTGTGTGTGTATATGTGTGTGTGTATATATATATATATATATATATATATATGTATATATATAGTTATTGCAAATGAACTCTTAATGTATATATATATATATATATGTATATGTGTGTGTGTGTGTGTGTGAAAGTGACGTGACATGTGGCCAAGTATGGTGACCCATACTCTGAATTTGTGCTCTGCATTTACCCCATCCAAAATGCACAGACACAGCAGTGAACACACACACACCGTGAACAGCAGTGGGCAGTCATTTATGCTGTGGCGCCCGGGGAGCAGTTGGGGGTTCGGTGCCTTGCTCAAGGGCACCTCAGTCGTGGTATTGAGGGTGGAGAGAGCGCTGGACATTCACACAATGTACAGGACTTGTGATATTTTTTTTTAGGATTCTCTGATTAGTATAAAGAACAGCCTTTATTTAAAAACATTTTTTACAATATACAATGCTATTCAAAAGTTTGGGGTCAGTACATTTTTTCTTTCTTTTTTTTAAGAAATTAATACTTTATTCAGGAGGGATGTGTTAAATGAATGAAAAGTCATAGTAAAGACTTATATTAGAAAATATTTCTATTTTGAACAAATGCTGCTCTTTTTAACTTTGTATTCATCAAAGAATCAAAGAAAAAATGATCACATGTTCCAAAAAACAATATGAAGCAGCACAACAGTTTCAACACTTAATAAATCAGCATATTAGAATGATTTCTGAAGGATCATGTGACACTGAAGACTGGAGTAATGATGCTGAAAAGTCAACGCTGTGTCACAGAAATAAATTATATTTAAAGTATATTAAAATAGGATACCAGTGTTAGAAATTGCAATAAGATTTCACAATATTACTGTTTTCTCTGTATTTTTGATCGAATAAATACAGCCTTGATGAGCAGATGAGACTCCCTTAAAAAACATTAAAGATCTTACTGATCCCAAACTTTTGAGTGGCTGTGTGTGTGTGTGTGACTGTGTGTGTGTGTGTGTGTGTGTGTGTGTGTATATAAGAACAAATATTCCAAAACAATGATTATTTCCATTATATAAAATAATGGAAATAATCATTATTTTGGAATATTTTATAAATTATTATATACATTTTATAATGATTGTAAATGATTATAATAATTTATAATCATTAATGATTATTTCCACATTTTAAATGCTAATATATATATATATATATATGTATTATTTAAAATGTGTAAATAATCATTATACAGAAAGACAGTGTACACCTACTGTGTTTATTTTTATATGCATTATCATTTATTGTCACAAGTGTAAACCCTCCCTCCCTCCTCAAGTATAGCACCAGGGTGGTCCGACACATCTCAGCGTTCGGAGAACTACTGGCCCCGAATCGCAAGCATCACGGTTACGTGACTGACCTAAAAGAGCTCCATGTATGTTCATCTAAGGTTTAGCCATCAAACATGTTCTATTTCCCCTTTGCAGAGGACTTCACGCTGCACGCTAAACTTGGATGATGGCATCCAAGTTTTCTCGGTGGATTATACATGGCAGCGTGCAAGATTAGAAACTTACAATGAGGCTCAGCTCATGTAATGAAAGATCCCAATGTTCTCTCAGACTATACAACCATGTCTCTCCAGCACGTCCTTGCAATGTTCCAGCGAACACATATACAACCGCGTCTCCTAAATCTCATCTGGTTTGATCTGTAGCAATGGGACAGTGGTCTAAATCTCCCAAAACTACTCACATATGACATGGTTTACCAATCCAGTTCTAAGAAGGATGATATAAGTCTTAGCACTGGGTTTGTTGAGGAGAATCAGAGCTTGCCAAGAGTTCTGATAAAGCTGAGAGAATCCTCTCCATTCTGCATGCTTACACTCATAAACTCCAGACGTGACATTTTAAGTACCGTACAATTTACAGATGCAATGATAAGTTTTGTGAAGAGGATTAAGAGTGTTTCAAGTTGTTTATGGACAGAAAAGTCTACACAATGTCCATCTTGAGGTCCAGAAGTTCTCCTGTTGGGAAGAACTTAAATAAAGCAAAATTATAGTTTCAAGGCAGAGCACTAAGTTTGGCAGAACAAAGTTTAATACTTTTGTCGCCATCACACAACCTCTTCAAACAGTGAAATGCATCAGCAGTTGAGAGGGCTGAAGAGCCTGAGTGGAGTTTCTAACTTGTTCTTTTTGTGTTCGTTTTGTTTAGGTAGAAGCAGACACAAGGACAAAACTCTTTCACCACAAGGAGCCTTTACTGACTGGTACGTAATAGGTGCTTCTGCAAAAGGCCTTTCCCAATGCTTTCATTTTTCATATGTCATTATTACAGAATCCTCATAGTCGGTTCTTTCCTTTTATGGCAAAGAAATGCAGTAATGTCTGGTGTCGTCTTGTGATTTTGGGCTGATGTGAGGATGTACAGGGCCCCAAATGTATTTGGGCACATAGCAGATGGCTGTAGCCACCATTGTTAAAAATAGTAGGCTTTCCCATTCTTAAAAAATGTACAGTATGTACTAGGGGTGTATGCATGTGTACTGAACAAATCATTCAATTTTTCCAGGAAATTTAGACAATACATGCCGTTTTGGCACTCTTTGATGTGGTGAGACAGATCTCTGTTTAGAAGCCTCAGTTCTAACGCGTCTAATTCAGTTCGGCAACGCTTGACGTCACTCCATTTAAAGTAAACGAGAGGTGTTGGCATTGACTGCCGTGTCAATGGACCGTAACGGCAGCGCAGAGCGTGAGTGAGTGCGATCATCATCCCTTCATCTTCAGCCTACTACTAGTTTTAACACGCAATATACATGTATGAACATCTCGCGTAATCGCTCAATCAGTTCAATTGTGGAACGACACCATTTAAAACAGCTTGTTAACAAAATGTCATATAGCATTTCATTTAGCCTACCTCAGGCAAGTCACAGTGTCCACAGCTCGTTATTTGCTAGAGAAATATTAGACTATGTACTTAATTATATTTGACTTTACCTGTTAGTGATCTTAATTATTTAGTGTTTAAATAAACCTTTTATGAAACAAGTTATGACAGCCACTGTGTAAATGATTATAGGCCTATTTCAACAACAAATAGAAATTGTGTAATTTAGAAGTTAATTCAAAAACAGCATTATGTACAATTTAAATGTTTGCATAGGCTACAAATTTTTAATTTGAATGTTGGTTATTATAGTAAAAAGAAAATGTAATTGAATTTAAGTTGGGGCTCTGTTGTTAATGGTAACCTTATAGTAATGTAAAAGGGCTCCCTATAGAGCAGAAGCTGAGGTAGATTTTTAAAATTGTAATTTAATTTATTTAAAGGAAAAGCAATTTGTTCAGTAATCCATTTTTTTATTATTAAAAAAATGCTGTACCGAAACCATACCGAACCATAACGTCAAAACTGAGGTACGTACCGAACTGTCATGTTTGTGTGCTGTTACACCCCTTGTATGTACTGTATTCACCTTTTAGACCGAGATCTTTAATCTATTGCACTATTAAAGTATTACATTAGTAATTATTTGTTACCCCTGACTAATCTTAGTGAGTTCCTGAATATGTCATTATTATTTATTCTACCATTCAAAGGTTTGGGGTCAGAGAGTTTTTTAGTTTTTTTTAAAGAAATTAATACATTATTCAGCAAGGGCTGATTGAATTGATCAAAAGACACAGTAAAGCCATTTGTAATATAACAGAAGATTTTCAATAAAATATTAAACTGCGCAACTGGTTTTAACACTGATGATGATAAGAAATTTAAATTAGTGACACAGCATATTAGTAATAAGGCATGATGGTTGCTAAAAATTCAGTTTTGCCATCACAGAAATAAATTACTTTTTGAAATATAATAAAATAATAATCTGCTATTTTAAATTCGAATAATATTTCACAATATTACTGTTTTTACTGGATTTTTATCAAATAAATGCAGCCTTTTTGAGCATGAGAGACTTATTTAAGAAAAAATTTTTAAAAGCCATATTAACTCCTAAAATGGAAATTAAATGGAAATTGATGACGTTGACATTTACTTGGTGCAAAATACACATAAAACATCAACCACAGCAATAGATTTCAGAAAATATGCATATATATGTGTGTGTGTGTGTGTGTGTATGTCTGTCTGCCTGTGTGTGTGTGTGTGTGTGTGTGTGTGTGCGCACGTTTCATTTTTCTTATTTTAACTGTGGATATAATGCAAAAAAAGGTCACACATGACTTCCTTGTGTTTATATCTTCAACATTCCTGTATATTTACCTAGAAATAAGTTAACATTTATACACTGTATTTGTTTTCATAAAGCACAAAAAAATTTGTAAAGGCAGGTGCCCTTTTTCCTGACTACACATTACTGAAGTGTGCTGTACGTGTCCAAATGCTTTTATGGTGGCACTGTATAGTTCAGTAATGAACTCTGAAAGCCTTGATCATGTAGTAGACGTTGCCTCCTGGCTCTTTAGACAGCATATGTTCCTCATCCCCAGCGTTCACACACTTACACACTCCAACTCACCTATGAGCGCCATCAGGGTACTGCTTGTGTTTATGTTTGTGTGCGTGCGTGGATGCTGGAGAGGGGCTGTTTGTCTGTTCATCTGTGTTTGTGGGTGGATGGGGCTGTCGGTGGGCGTCTTTGTCGTGTATGTGTGCTATACATGTCTGTGTGTGGGACCGTATCACAGACGGGCTCGAGTGTGTCAGAGAGTGGCCGCTGTCTCGCAGCTTGTAGTCATATTCCATGAAGCCTATGAGACTCAGTTGGTGGTATGTGTGAGTTTGGTCTATTTCCGTCTTTCTGACTGTGGCACTGCCCACTGTGTGTGAGTCTGCGTACGACTATCCACTGTCTATGCGCCGTACCAGTGGGAGACCGTCATCCTGTGCCCCCTCGCAGCGGGATCCCACCATTCCTGTGCCTTCATCTCCAACCAACCATCCTCTCCCTCTTCCGTCTCCACCTCCTCCCGTCTCTCTTTATTTCTCTCTGTGGGCAGCCATGTAAAGTACATGGAGTTTTGGCAGACAACAAACACATTTATTAATGTTAGATTTCTCTTTTATCCACATAATAAATAGACGTCTGATTGATGTCGCGTTTCATTTGTAGATGCATGCTATAGACGGTGACACAATGCGCTCTGATCCAGAAATCATGGCCCTGTCCCCGGTCCCTAATGGCACTGGAGCTGGACCCACTTAGGAAACATTGTTCATTGATGACTGCAAACTTTTATCAAGATGTTTGACTGTTGTTGTCTGGCTTAGACAGAATACCTGCTAAAAGATACCTACCTTAGCTTAAAGCATAATAAAATTTCCCAAATATTCAACAAATGGACGTGAAAGGAATTGGAGATTTTGAAAGCATTTTAAACAAAGAAAGCTTTTCCCAATTTTCATATCATGAAAATTTATTTTTTTGGACATCTTTACTCATAGTATACTGAATAGAGTTCATGAAACGATTTGGAGAACAAGTTCAGAAGTGTTGCAAGCTGGATTCAACCCTGTGTTGCCAGGACAGCTTTCCTTGGTGAGATATGGGTGAATGTGAAATGGTTGGGTTACAGTATGTGCAAAAGCCAGAAATCGATTAACTCAGTGAATCTGTCGGTGGTTACACGATCAACATCTGACTCACTTTTTAGTACTCAGTACTTTTAATATTAAAATAAGCTCTTTAACAAATTTGAATGAGCTTGAAGTACAAGAAAACCACGCGAAGCACATTTTTATTTTTTTATTATCACATTATTATTTTTCAAATAAATGTTGTTCTTTTGAACTTTCTATTCATGAAAGAATCCTAAAAACCAGTTTCCACAAAAATATTAAGCAGCACAACTGTTTTCAACGATGATGATGATAATAATAATAAATGTTTCTTGAGCACCAAAACAGCATATGTGACCCTAGACCACAGAACTAGTCATAAGGGTCCATTTTTTTTAGATTGAGATTTAAACATCATCTGAAAGCTGAATAAATAAGATTTCCATTGATGTATGGTTTGTTAGGATCGGACAATGTTTGGCCGAGATACAACTGTTTGAAAATCTGGAATCTGAGAGTGCAAAAAAAAAAAAAAAACTTCTAAATACTGAGAAAATCGCCTTTAAAGTTGTCCAAATTAAGTTCTTAGCAATGCATATTACTAATCAAAAATTAACGTTTGATATATTTATGGTAGGAAATTTACTAAATATCTTCATGGAACATGATCTTTACTTAATTTCCTATAAAAGAAAAATCAATAATCTTGGCCCATACAATGTATTTTTGGCTATTGCTACAAATGTACCTGTGCTGCTTAAGACTGGTTTTGTGGTCCAGGGGTCACATTAGGATGATTTCTGAAGGATCATGTGACACTGAAGACTGTATTAATGGCTGATGAAAATTCAGCTTTGCTTGTCAGCACAGGAATAAATTACATTTTAAAATATATTTAAATAGAAAACAGTTATTTTAAGTAAAAGTAATACTTCTCAAAGCATTCTTTCAAAAATATATTCAGTATATATCTGGTGAAATATGTATGTATTTGTTTATTTATTACACCCAGAGGTCCAGACAGCAGTCAGGCAGTTGTGTCTGTCTGTTTCTCTCTTTCCTCCAGTTTCCCCACCTCTCTTTCCTTCTGAGGCCAGCAGCAGCGGTGGCAGCGGCAGCATCGGCATTCCTAATTGGCTGTGCGCTCGACGTCGCCTGTTGTGATCATATAAATTTATTGGTGCTTAGAAGGCACAAGCTATTAAAACATTACAATAGACATTAGCACAGGCCCGAGCAGTCTGCTCGGCCTAACGAACATATGCTTCCCTACCAATGCCTAAACTCTTATTTATGGATTTAATTTAATGTGCGGGAAGAATTCTAAATTAAATTTGGTGTGTGCCTCTGGAGAGTGTCGGTGTATAATAACATGGTAATTTTTACACATCTTTATGAGAAATGAGAAAATTAATTCTTTCTGACAAGCTGTAATTACTGGGCTTGGACCAGTCGCAGCTGAACAGTTTGAGCTCAGCTAGTCTGCCAATGAACTGAAGGAGAGGAGAACAGATAAGGAGGACACACACAATTATAGACGCACACCCACACGCACACAAAGACACGTAATTATATACACCCACAAACACACACCCCCACACACACCTACAGACCAACATACACGCACACTTAATGCCAAAACACGCGGTCACGTATGCCCATCCAAAATAACGGACTCCTACACACGTAATTACACACAAATACATAGAAGATGCCATAAACCAGTAGTTGTCAGCTGGTTTTGCTTCAGAACCCAGATTTTGCATTGGGCGTCAAGTGGTGACCAAACACTGTACCGAAATAATAACCATGTTCTTAAAATCAATCAGTGAAAACATTTAATATTAAAATTTTAGTAACACTGTATTATAGGGACCAATTCTCACTATTAACAAGTTGCTTATTAGCATGCCTATATTAACATATGTGCTTTATAAGTGCTAATAAACAGCCAATATTCTACACAACCATATTCTACATCCCTAATCCTACCCAATACCTAAACTTAACAACTACCTACTAACTATTAATAAGCAGAAAATTAGTAGCTTATTGAGACAAAAGTCATAATTAGTGGTTTGTTTATAGCTAGAATTGGACCTTAAAATAAAGTATGGCCAAAATTCAGGCATGTAACACAACCTGTCCATGTAGGACTGTGCGTAATTTGACTAGTTTCTTAAAAGTGGAATTTACATTAAAATAGTGTGTAGAGTCTGAATGAAAAAAGTAAGAATGAATGAATGAATGAGGAAAAAAAGATGGTAAAAAAAGGTAGCTGTGGTTGCTAGAACGTTAACGTAAAAAATACAGTGGCAACATTTTTAGTTTTTTTGTTTTATTAGAAACAGTTTTTTTTATGTGTTATTTTTCAGTAATTTGACAGAATAATATAGAATTTTAATATTGGACATTTATTAGTTATTGGCTATAACATTAAAAAATAATAATTAGCTTATAGTTTGAGTTTTAATACCGGTGCTGTAAACATTTTCCTGATTTAAGTACTTTATTGTATTTTTAGCACTCCCGTAACACACGTCTGAATATATGATAGCCACGGGTTCAACCTAATTTGTTCCCTTCAGAGCAGCACGTGATTGGTGGAAGACGAAATGGACATTTCGGACACGGTTATGGGTGAGGTCTCAGCCGGTAGGGGGTTATGTTGCCCTGTCTGATGTCATCAACATGAATCGCTAGCAGGTCTGCCCCATTCAAGGTCATCTGCCATTTAGTATTCACAGCAAAGCTTGACCACCTCACTAGGTCTCATAGCTAAATAATGATCACACATACTTTACCCTATTGCATTTTGGAATAAGAGAGGAGCTGTTTTATAGCTGTTGTTTCTGTTGCTATCAATATGACATGATGGGTCACTTTAGTTTCAGCACTGTAGTTGAGTGTGGCATGCATAGGTGTATGCGCGTGGCACACGCTGACTGTGCATCCAGGGGCCATTTCAGTTTATTTATTCATTCTGTTCCATTTTGTCATGCACTGTTAAATGTTTAATCCTCTCATCCCTGTGGCTGGAGACCGCCAGGGGAATGCCGCCCTAGTGGTCAGTGGGGTGAATAATACATGACGGTGTGTGTGTGTGTGTGTGTGTGTGTGTGTGTGTGTGTGTGTGTGTGTGTATGTGGGTCTGTAGCGATGAAATGCAGGTGTCAGTCCATAAGATGTCTGTTTTGATGACAGTGTCTCTCTCTCCATCTCTCTTTGTCTCACACACACACACACACACACACTTCGAAACTCTAGGTCAGAGTCTATTAACTCTTCTGAAGGGTGGCCTGTCAGATTGTGTTAGCTGATGGCTCCTTTGTCTTTCACTCTCTGTGACTTTGCTCACTCTAAGATAACAGGTTGAGCTCTCATAAGCACTCAGAGCTGCTCTGACTGCCCTCTGTCTGTAGATGGAGAGGATAAAACATTTATTTACCTGGAGTGAGGAGTTTGGGAACAGACCACCACTCTGTTTTGATCAACAGTGACAAAGCATGCTGTTATATGTTGATCAGACAACAATGTAGAGTATTTGTGACTTCTCCCGCACCATTTGTGCTGCAGACATGAGTAATGCCTCAAATTATGCGGCTTGTTGAGGAAAGTTGTGCATTGCTTTTAATGGCACCACACACCACTAGGGTGAAACTCAAAGTGTACCGTGTTTGTTGTGTTGGTACAAACTAATCACAGAGCATCAATTACAAGATCATCCTTTTCCTTTTTTGTAGATGTTATCCTAAAATTTATTTTCCCAAAAGCAGACAACATGGAGTCATTTCTTTTCATGGATTTGCACAGAATGAGAAGGAAAAAAGCTTCAGTTTTCAGATTTGAAAAAGGTTTTATGTGTGTAATGTGATTTCAAATCAGAGTTCACACCAATTACAAATTAGGTTTTAAACCACTTTCAAATTTTAAGAAAGTTTCAATTCAAATTATGAATTAAATTTTAAGTTATGAATTAAATTTTAAAATGCTTTCAAATTTCAAGCCAATTTCAAATGAAATTTCAAAAAACTTTCATATCAGATTTCGAACCGCTTTCACATTCACTTTCACATTACAAGCTTGAAATTTGAAAGCGGATTGAAATCTGATTTAATGTATTCATGAAATCTCAAACCAGTTTCAAATCAGATTTCAAACCACTTTCGAATTTCAAGCGAATTTCATGTTAGATTTCAAACCAGCTTCAACCAACTTTCAAACCAGCTTTTCTATATATTTCAAAAGTTATAAATTCAATTTCAAACTACTTTTACATTTTGTCGCATACTTTTTCTTAGACTCAAAGGGTAACAAGTTTCAGTTTCATAGTCAGTTTTACAATTTTTGCAGTGCAAACCATAAAAAAGCTGAAGAAAGTTTTGAGTTGGCCGTTTAATTCAAAGAAGACACATTTTAATGCTACATGATACATCGACATTCTATAGAACTGTTTCCTGCAACAGTTTGGCAAATATATTTTTAGTATCCCATCACTACAATGCCCTTGTGTATAAAAAACTTGAATGCCCTCCTCAAAGCCCAGACCTGACACAATACTACTAGACACAATCTCACAATTGCTGTTTCATTTCACTGACGCCCTCTTGTTTCCAAGAATCTGAGCATGCACACAAAACTACTAATCAAACCACTCCCTTTATGCAAATCAGCCCCTTGTTAACCCCAATCAAAGAGGTCGCTGGATGCTGCTTTCAGCATCCCTCAGTGCAGCATCTCCGCCACTGCTGTAGTCTCATGGGTAATTACAAAGCTACCCGGCCAGTCTGTCTGACAGCGTTGTGCCGCTATGCTCATGACCCCGGCATGACCTCTGAGAGTGTAGGTAATCACCTGTGTGTCCTGAGCTTAGATCTCTATTAGCGCAGAAGCACAGTTCAGCTCCACAGAGGAGGGTGAACACACCCCACATTCATCTGCTCGCGGTGGGGTCAGCTCACCTATGAGAGGGAGACTTGCCTGCCTGGTTAGCACATGGCCCAGTGAATTGTGGGATTGCATTGCAGCTTGATGTGGCATGAAGGATGCTGTCATGCTGGTCTTTGAATATGTTTTTTGATTATTTACACAGTGTATGCTATACTAGTTGAAAATTCAGAAATTTTGAAATTTCATTCTCTCGTACAATGGGCTTTTTAATATACTATTTATTATGTGCATTATTATTATTATTATTATTCATTAGATTTTTTATGAAAAGTTAAAATATTCTATTTTACTGTTCAATCTACAACATATGTTTATAGTATTTATAATAATAATGTCAGAAAAAGTCCAGTTGTCTTTACATAAATTGTTGAATATATGCTATTTTTATAATAATATAATAATAATAATAATAATAATAATAATAAACATCTAATAATAATAATGTCAGCGATAGAGGGAAATTGTCCTTACATAAATTGTTATATACATGTAGACATATGTTGTTTTTACAACAACAATTTATTATTATTATTACTATTATTGTTGTTGTTGTAAAAAATACTAAAATTATATATATAGTACATAGTTATAGTTATAGTATATATTTTATTATTGTAATTTTAGACATGTTTTAATGCAATATGTGACCATGGACCACAAAACAAGTCATAAATAGCGCACGGGTATATTTGTAGCAATAGCCAACAATACATATTATGGGTACTGTATCGATTTTTCTTTTGTGCCAAAAATAATTAGGATATTAATTAAAGATCATGTTCCATGAAGATATTTTGTTAATTTCCTACCGTAAATACATCTAAACTTAATTTTTGATTAGTTAAATGCATTGCTAAGGACTTCATTTGGACAAATTTAAAGGCGATTTTCTCAATATTTAGATTTTTTTGGCACCCTCAGATTCCAGATTTTCAAATAGTTTTATCTCGGCCAAATATTGTCATATCCTAGCAAACATACATCAATGGAAAGCTTATTTATTCAGCTTTTCAGATGATGTATAGATCTCAGTTTCAAAAAATTGACCATTATGACTGGTTTTGTGGTCCAGGGTCACATATAATGTCTCTTAATGTGTCTTTATTTCTGACATATCATAGTATAAAGTGTACAGCTCTTCCTGTAAATCTCTCACAACTTTATCTGTTTTTCCGTTCTCTATTGTATGTCTCCCCATCCTTCTATTTCTGTATTTTATGTATTTTATTTATAAAGCACAATTATAACAACGTAACGTTGACCAATGTGCTGTACAATCTCTAAATAAAAATACTACAATATTAACTTTCAGACAAACAATGACCAACAACAAATGTTATAAAAAAGGCTCTTGCTAATCAGTCTACAGAACCAAACGCTAATTCAAGTAAATGTACTTTCAGTTTTTGTTTAAAATAACCTAATGACGGAGCCAGTCTGAGATGTAGAGGTAGCTTATTCCAGCGCTTTGGAGCTGCTACTGCCAATGCCTGGTCACCACTCAATTTCAATCTAGTCCTTGGAATGTCTAGGATCATTTGATTTGCTGATCTGAGAGACCTGGGTGGTTTGTATATATGAAAGAGATCCACTAAATAAGGTGGGGCCAAATTATGCAATGCTTTATATACAACAATCAATAGTTTAAAATCAATTCTGTACTGCACTGGCAACCACTGAAGTGACGCTAAAATCTGTGTTATATGCTGTTTTTTATGAGTACCTGTTAAAAGCCTAGCAGCCACGTTTTGAACCAATTGAAGATGATTTAACAATACTTGGCTAATACCCACATACACTGAGTTACAATAATCCAGTTTTACAGAAATAAAAGCATGAATAATCCTTTCAAAATCACTAGAGGACAGAAACGGTTTAACCTTTGCTGTTGATCTTAAATGGAAGATACAAGATTTGACCAGTGTTGATCTGTTTATCAAATTTGACACCAAGGTTCTTCACCACAGATTTACAGAAGGGAGCTAAATTGCCCAAGCCAAAAGAGCTTTGGGTGTTAGAAGCCCTGAACCAGATTATTTCTTTTATTCAAAAGATTATTTTACTTTCATTCAAATTCAGATAGTTTTGTGACATCCAAGATTTAACTTCATGTAAACAACTCAATAGTGACTCAAAAGAGCTTTTATCCTGATTCTGCAAAGGTAGATACACCTGAGTGTCATCTACGTAACAATGAAAAGATACTCCATGCTTATGAAATATAGAACCTTAGGATAACATATATAACTACAGTGCAGTTATAAATGTAGAACATACATTCTACACTAAATGCTTATCCATCTGTTCTGGCCAAGAAAGCAAGCGATTGCTACAGTATGAAAATAGTGTGGGAAAACAGCCAACAAACGTTCTTGCTTCCCATTATAGACATGATCTAATTAGAAGTATAATAAGATCACATGATCTTAGCTGTCCAGATGTATAAATTCATGCAAAGCTCAGACACTTTGACAAGGGGCACGTCAGCTGTCCGCATTGGTATGCAGAATTGCTATGCTATCCCAACCTAATGTATTCATGGACATAATCCCTCTATTGGTCCGACCGCATGCATATGCATGTTTTGTTTGGACCTTGTGTCCAAGAGGGCAGCTAATATGCTTCAAATGAAGAGCAGCACTCCATCAGAACAGATTAACATCAGGTGCAGAATATAGTCATGTGGTTCCTCTGTCTGGGGCTAAACTAGGATAAACTGAAGTTTATGTTTGATATCTATCTTTAACTGTGCATTTTAGTGTCTTTTCTATCAAAAGAATGTAAACTGTTGATTCCAGAGCTTCCTCCCCAGATTTCGGTCTCAGAACTCTAGCCACCACCATCTCAGAAGAAGAGCAACACAAAGCCCATTGGTGGATGGAAGCTTCTGTTCAGGAGTTTTGCTCCTATTGTTGCCGTGTAAGATAGAAATACGAAAGTCTTTACAGGGAGAGACACATTTGATAGAGTTGTGGGACGTCTGTGAATATAAGCTGAAGGACAACCATTGTCTCTGGGCGACCTCAATTTGGTACTGTATAGGCCTTTTCGCCACACTGTCTGCAGCCACAAAGCCACCATTCTCCTCCTCTTTCTCTCAAGAAAGAGGGATTAGTCAAATAACACAACTGCGTGTCCAGATTTCTAACTATCAGACCACATTACAGAGGGAAGAATGAGTCCAGGGGAATGGGCCGGGAAGATGTTCGAAGAACTTTTCTTTTTATTTCCCTTTTCCACATCTCTGAGACGGAATAAGTTGGGTCAGATAGAAAATGATGGAAGTTCGTTAGGAATGCGGGGTATTTTGGGACAAGGGGGGAAAGGGGGAGAGGATTGGTCCAAACGCAGCTGCATTTCCTGTTTATTCTTGGACAAGTCTGAGGCACTCATGAAGAACAGGAGATGCATTCTTTTCCTTCTTTCTTTCTTTCTTTCTTTCTTTCTTTCTTTCTTTCTTTCTTTCTTTCTTTCTTTCTTTCTTTCTCTACATCTACTTAGCCACTCATTTGGGCTCCAATACGTGTCATCCCGCCATTTATTTATTTTTTGCTCTGCCCTCTTTCTAGGATTTGACTTAGGTCTTTGTATGCGACGGACCAGTTTTCAGTGTAGACACCCCTTTCATTGCTAATTTTGAGGGTGCAACCCACCTCAACCAACAAGAGGGGGCTGTCAAATCCCACCAAAATGTCTCATTTTCAGTCTGACCATCTTTTGGTGGTCTTAAAGTCTTGGCCCTTTTGTAAATGATTCATCTGTGCATGTTATCCCAAAGAAAAACATAAATGTTCATCCAAGTGTATTAACCTTTAACTTGTGAACTTGTTTGGTTCACCAACCCTCTTATTTCCGAACCCCTTCGACCACTTTTCAGAATGCCAACAATTTCCAATAGAAAGTCCCATTCTGCTTTTCCATCTTAATTCACTAGGAAATCCGACACATTACATAAGTAAAACAGATTGCGACTGCTGTTGCAGCTTGATGCAAGTCTATAGAAGTTACTTTTCCTGCTGTTCAATAAACCACCTGTCTGGGTGATACTGAACAGTGATGTTTTCATTTGCCTCCAAAGGTCAGAATCTTGCATTTTACTATCATCATAGTCTCGGGTTTAAAGATGTGAGAGATGGCCTTTCTGCTCCTATCTCAGTTTCTTTCAACAAGTCGAATCTTTAGTCTATCAGGTGCTGTTCTCTCAGCTCTGTGAGTGTGTCAGAGGCTCGAATGCGCCCTTGCGTGACCCTCATTGTCCTCAGATGGGAGACACAGAGCGGGGACTTGAGCTGACCTGCCTTTTTCTATTGTAAGATGTCTGAAATATCCAGAGAACCAAAGCAACAAATGCTGGATGTCACTCAATTTTGCTCAAACTTTTCCATTAGCAACTTTGTGAAAGTCACACTATTCAAATGCAGGCTTTAGAAATGATGCCCAGTGTGCTGAATGACCTTCTGGAGTCACTCATAGAAATCTGTAAACAGACCCATTGTGAAGGAGGTATGAACTTTTAAGAGCCCTGGAGTTATATACCACTCAAAAATATATTATTAACTCCCTTAAGAGTCCCTTGATATTGAATAGATTGAAATCAGTGTGTCCTTTTCCTTCTTTTTTGAATAAAACCTTTTCTGAGTTCGCTTTCCTTCAATCAGCGTAATAATTCCCTATGTTTTGATACATCTAGTCAGGTTTCAAAAGACCAATACAAGCGTCATAAATATTCTTTTTTCATAATAAGAGCATAATTTGCTAGAAAATAAAATACTGTGCTGTAACAGTAAAAGAGCACTTCTCCTTGCTTAACTTCACCTCTCTGTCATTTTGTCCTTGCCGAGTTTCAAAAATAATGAAGACAGAAGATGAAACAACAAGACAATCATTTTTTTACGCAGATTAAAGCGGCATCCATCATGCTTAATAGCCTCTTTAAGATCGGCCCACATTCAAACTCGTGCTGTTTATTCTTCAAGGTTAAATTTGCCTTTGTTGCCCATCATGTCGAAGGGGAATAAACTGCAACCAGGTTGAATCGAGGAGCAAGTCAGAAGCGACGCAAGGACCACTAACCAAGTCCTCTGGTGGACTGGGATGTGCTACTCCGCTCCTAATGTATTCATTACCGAGAGGTGCCGTGAATCGTGTTGGCAGCTCACAGGTGTTCGTCTCTTTAATTTCTTCTGCTCCCGTTCTTGTTTTCCACCTTGCTCATATTGCACGAGCACACACGCAGGCACAGGCGCACATGCCCGCAGACGCGTACAGCTGGTTCGTTGTTGTCGCAGGTCTGAAAAACAAAGCTTTAGCAGATGGTTGTTTTAGTGCCAGAGCAAAGAGGATCTACAGTTCCGTCACCATGGTCACACACACACACACACGTTTACACTTACACTCACTTTGTCTCTGTCTTGCCTGTCCCTTTTTTCTCTCTCTCTGTGTCTCTGTAATGTTTATCAAGAATATGATCCCATCTGAAAGTGTTACTGTCCTGCATTCTGATTTACAGAGAGCAGCAGCACGTTTTACACACGCACCTACCCCTTACCTTGCTATTTAAATGAGGACACATCTAGACATCTGTTGTTTTTTATGTAACAATTAGTTCTTGTCCGTGAATTTTATTGGTCTAGCAGCATTCTAAGAGTGCTTGTATTTAGTTGAACAGCACTTGGGATGTTTCACTCAGCTTGGCGACATGGAGAGCTTGATACTTTGGCTTTTATTGAAAGTTTTGTAGAAAAAATATATTCAAGAGAAGAACCATTGCAAATAATGTTTAAACTCCTCACTTGTTCTTTTTTAGCAAGTAAATTTACATGTGTTTACATATTATGTGTGTGTATGTGTGTGTGTACCTGGTATTTATCACTCTATGAGGACCAAATAGGGGGGGCATCTATGAGGACATTTTTTAGGTCCCCATGAGGAAACAAGCATATAAATCATACAGAATTAAGTTTTTTTTTTTGAAAATCTAAAAATGCAGAAAGTTTCCTGTGAGGGGTACTTTTAGGTGTATGGTCGGTGTAGGGCGATAGAAAATACAGTTTGTACAGTATAAAAACCATTATGCCTATGTCCCCATAAAACATAGAAACACAATGTTGTGTGTGTTTGTGTGTGTGTGTGTGTGTGTGTGTGTGTGTGTGTGCATGTTTATGTGGTTTATGAGGACACAAATTTGTATAATGACATGGGTATGACAGAGGTATTACAATATGAAGATGGTTTATGAGGACACTGCCTATGTCCCCGTAATTCAAAAGGCTTAAAAAACATACTAAATGGTGTTTTTTTTTTTTTATCAAAAAATGCACAAAGTCTCCTGTGAGGGCTAAGTTTAGGTGTAGGGTTGGTGTAGGGCAATAGCACACACAGTCTGTTCAGTATAAAAACCATTACGCCTATGGAGAGTCCCCATAAACCACAAAGTTCACAACACAGTTGTCTCTCTCACACATTGTTTGTTTTCCTATCATAAACTTGTATTGAGCTAATGATTTTTTATTTAATGATCTGCTTATCCTGCTCCTAAACCCCTAAACTGAACACCATACAAACTGTTTTAGATTTACATTAAGATATTTCAATAGTTTATTTACTTAATTTTCATTATAACATCATTTATTGTTTATTAAGCTGATTGCAGGTCTTACCTTTTTTGCGAGGGCACTTGGTGAAACTGATGTTGACAAAACCTGACCCACACACTGAAACAGGCATTATGGGAGATTTATTTTGGTTTACGAGCAATCTGAACCATAATGCATTTGTTTTGCATTTTAACCGAAGTAGCTTATTTAAGCATGTGCTCATGTTTGAATTCTAATACCTAATTATAAGTTCTATAAAAACACAGTATATCCAAAAGCATGCAATGGCACAGGTATAAGATCTTTGTTTTCATCATTCATAAAATAATTCCAACCAATGTTACTGCCATAAAACCTAAATTTCCTATAAAACATGTTGAAAAGTAAATTCGCTCAACAAACTGTGCCAATAATCTGTTGTGATGCTCCCATATTTCCATGTCATGGTGGCAGCTCGTCGCCATGGCAGCAGAGGAAGTGGATGCTTCGCTGCGGTCATTTGGCTTGAAAATGTGATCTCCACACCAAGATGACAGTGAAGATGTCACAAATCAAATTATGCTCATTGTCGAGCCGGGCCTGCGAACAGGACAGCCGTGCGCACACAAACACGATGTATACACATCGGGATTTGAAGTTCATCAAATCTCTGGATGTTCACGTTACATGGACAAATATTATTTTCCTGTTTAAGTATACAGAATGGGCTACAAAGTGAACCAGACTTTGCAGCAGTTGTCTAAAATCTAGCGATATGAGATCCAGAGGGAAACCCCTTATGCTGAAAGGCTGAGATTCCCACAAGAACTCATAAAAGCCTGTTTTAACTCACTTAACACATCAGAAGGTTATTAGAATAGTCTTTTTTTTACCTCCATCGATGGCGTTTTAAAGCCCCTTAAGATTTCGGCACCCAGAGCGTAAAGTAACTGTGCGAACCCGCGACCGCTGGACACGTAGCCATTCACTCCAGCGGTTCCCGATGCTTGGGGACCAGAGCTGCTGTCTCCGTGGTAACGGTGTGGCACTGAGGAGATCGAAGGCTGAAGTTCAGCTGTATTGATCTCGCACTCTTCCCTCTGTGCACAGTCACTCTGACAAATGGAGAACGAGAGACGGAAAGTGAAAATGACTGAATGGTGGAGTCCTCAATTCGTTTCCCGTGGTTTTCTGACACTCAGAGACACACACACATACGTGGGCCGGGAATCTAAGGTGTGGATGTTGACAGGAACTAAACACTAGCTATATGTATTTCGAAAACGCCTAAATCATCTTTTGAAAACAGATAAGGTCATTTTAGTTATATGTTATCAGAGCTGGGTAAATTACTTAAAAATGGTAAAAAAATTAATATTTTAGTTGTTTACCTGCATGTCAGAGAACCATGGACATGCAAATGTGATACTTTACTATTAAAATATTAATTTTAAAATCTCAGATACTTCTAGTAAATATATTAGGTGAAAGAGGATCAGATGACAAAAAAGTTTGTGAATTTGTGCATTTTAATGTTTGAAAGACAAAAGCCTTTTAAAGATATAGAAATACATGGTTAAATAACCTACTGTGTTAGTGATAATTCAAATAAAAATGTATGTGTTCATCAGTAGTTGATGCATTGTTGAAACACTTCATAAACCTGAAATGCTTTTTGTGAATTCAGTGGTCAAATGCTGTGTCTTCTACAAAACTGGAGCAATTGCTGAGTGTGTATAAGCAGTAGGCTGCTATTTTAGACAGGAAAATTTAAAAGGTGAATTAGGGAGAATCAATAAACTACAAATCATAATACTATGTAATCGATAAAAAAGTAACTAGTCTGATTACGAGTATTTTCAAATGTAATTTAATATAATACATTTAAAATAAATATATATATATAAAATCTAAGTCAGCATATTGAGCATGATCTGAGAATGGTCTAAAGAGCATGTTGTGCTTCATTCAAAGGAAAACTGATTGTCTGTTAACGTTTACAAAACATTTTATTTCCAGGTTTAAATTAGATTTTTGTTGTGATCTCGGACTCGGTGCTCTCTATATATCAATGAAATCTTTGTTGAAGACATCATGTTCCGCAACACAATTTGATTAACAGGTTAAAGTTCTCACTGTTTCTCCATCTATCATCTTCCTTTTCTCAAACCCCTCCACTCCTGTCCCTTTCTGTCTCTTTCGCTTTGCTTTCTTCTCCATCTTCTATTTGTATCCCCACGATGGTTTCATATATGGAGCCAATCTCCTGAGAAGAAAGCCTCCCACACTTTTATACAAAATGGCTGTAATTGCATTGAGAGTCATCGTGAATGAAATGGATGGAAACCTTGACCAGGTGTCGCCCCCTTCAAGAATCTGGTTGCCTGCGAGCGTGCGTTCAAGTTCACTGTGGTTATTTTGAATACAGACCCAGACAAATTGACTTGATGCTTTTTGTAAAGTTAACAAATTAACGTTTTAATCGACGCTAGCAGTGGATTTTTTGCCTTCGGTGAATTGGTTATTGGTGTCTTTTGAGCTAGATCCAAAGAGTAGGGGAAGTCGTGGCCTAATGGTTAGAGAGTCGGACTCGTAATCGAAAGGTTGCGGGTTCGAGTCCCCGGCCAGCAGGGATTGTAGGTGGGGGGAGTGAATGTACAGCGCTCTCTCCACCCTCAATACCACGACTGAGGTGCCCTTGAGCAAGGCACCGAACCCCCAACTGCTCCCCGGGCGCTGCAGCATGGCTGCCCACTGCGCGCGCATTTGTTCACTACTCACTGCTGTGTGTGTGCACTTGGATGGGTTAAACGCAGAGCACCAATTTCGAGTATGGGTCACCATACTTGACAATACGTCACGACTTTACTTTACTTTTAAAGAGCGCGTCATGCTAAAGATGCCGTATTCTTCCTCATGTTGCGAGGAATGTTTTTGTCGTCTTTTAAAACTTTTATTACTTACTACTTTTCACTGGCCGTTTGAATCATGACTAGTTGTCTGTTCAAAGTACTGCAGAGGACTGTTAAAGACTTTTATTGGTTGTTAGTTAGTTTTGAGCCACTGATGGTGGAAGTGGAAGTGTCCGCTCTTTGAAGGCCAGCGACGGACAGTGGCGGCAGCCCCGCTGCCCCCCTCCTCTGCTGGGCCATGGAGAGACGCTCTCTCTGGGCCGCGGCTAATTGTGGAGAGTTCAGGAAGACCATCATTAGCACTCAAAGCCACACATGGCCACCAGATGTGTGGCTGGCCATAGAGACTGCCACGTCTCTCTCTCTCTCTCTCTCTCTCTCTCTCTCTCTCTTGCTCTGTCACTTTCTTTCACTCTCAAATGCCTCCACCCTCATCTTCCAACTTAATAATCTGCCTTTTGTTTCCATACAAGCTATTGTTCATTAAGATGGCCTCTGCCTTGTAAGAGAAGTCACTGGGTACTGAATGGCATTCTTTGTAACAAAGAGACGTGAGAGAGGGGTATAGGGCGGAGGGGGGCATCTAGGGGGATTTTGTGTGTCCCTCTGGTATTTTTATGGCTTGTTTGTGCAGTCTGAGAATTGGACATTGTAGTTTGCGAGAGAGAGAGAGACGTGGTACCTTTCCCTGTTTGTTGACCGTACAGTCACGCTAGACACTTTAGGGCCTTTAAAACTGAAGTCCGTTTGAACAAATTCATGATCCTAAGTATTAAACCTCTCACTAAATTCATCATACGGACATGATTGATTTCTCATATAATGAAGAGTGTGAGGTGTTTTAACTTTTCAAGGTGATCAGATATACAATTATCACCTAGTGGGCGAACTGAGTCATTTCCAGGGACTAAAATATCATATCAGGTTGGTTTGGACCAGTTTTATTAGTTTAAAATTTTTAATACATTATTTATTTTTCAATTATTTTATTATAATTTTATATTTAATTTTTTATTTTGTTATTATTTTAATATAATTTTATTATTTTCTTAAATTATTTGTTTTAGTTTTTTGATATTTTTTCATTTTTACATTCATTGTCAATTTGTCATCCCAATTCGGGGGTTTTTTTTCATGAGTTTTCTAGTTTCAGTTAATTTAGATTTTATTTTATATTTGGTTTTATAGAATTTAATATTTAGGGATGGCAAAATTAGTTTTATTTAATTTTTACATTTCATATGATTCTTATTTAATTTGTTTAATCTTCATTTTCATGTTTAATGCAGGCAGGATTTATATTTTTGTATTATACAATTTTTGTATAAAAATACTTAGAAACCATGTAGCAATGCTCTGGCAACCATTAACAACACCCTTGAATCATGTCGTTTAATGCACTCAAAATACACTACCATTTTCTTAATTAAATGTTCAAATTTAGCTGTGTATTATTTAATGGTCTTGACCACGGTTTAAAGTGGATATTTCATTGATGTTTGTCTATTCATGTGGATGTGTGTGTTTTGTATGTGGTCATGTCCTTTTATGTGAATGTATGTTTGTGTGCTTGTGTAATTGTTTCTATTTGTGTGAGTAATATTGGGACATTCATACACGTTGATGTTTAATAAAGAAAACGGGCCATTCTTTGCAGGGTTCTGCTCCAATGTCAGAGTGGCAGCGGTTGCCATGGCGCTGTTTACAAACACTTCTCCCCCCCTTTAGCCTTTCTTCCCCTCAAGCGGAGGGGCTGGTGGGGAGGTGAGTACAATCAATTCACAATCGAACCGACATTACTCTGTTTGGAAGCTAATGCACTTTCGACTGAACTGGAAGAAAGAGGAGGGGAGAAGGAAGGGGAAAAAATGCACACAACAAAAACCAGTCGGAGAGTGTGTTACGGTGTGGAAAAGAAAGGGTTGTATTGAGGTGGAAAACATGTTCTCGGGGAAGAAATCAATTAAAACGAACCTTTAAATTATGCCGCATGGCCGCGCCACGTCGGTTAGGGGCCGGGGCACTGCTGTGGCCTGAGCGAGCGCCAAGCCGCGAGGGCCCACAACCGCTGTGAAAAGTGCTGCAATAATGGCAGACTGATGTGAGATGTCGAGTTGTGGCGGTGCCTCCGCACTAAACTCTCTTCTGTGTGAGGTTCGCTTGGTTTGCCGCCAAATCCTCATTGCATATGGAAGATGTTCCAATTTTGGTTCAATTCAATTGTATGCATAAGGAGTCTTTCACAATGGCCATTGTTACCAAGCAGATTAACAGAATTGTATGGAGGTGTCGTGCTCGCATACAAAACAATCTCAATTGAATATTTATGTCACAGAAAATGAGCCCTTCTGCACACTAAAGCCATAGCTAAGAAGCCTGTTATGAGTTGTCGATGGGTAGTTAACTTAAAAATGGCAATTCTGTCATCATTTTCGCAACATAATGTCTTGCCAAACCCGTTTGACCCTTCATTTATCATTTGAACACTAAAGAAGAAGCTTTGATGAATGTTCACACTTCTCATCTCCACACAATAAAAGAATATGGTGGCTAGGGGCTGTCAAACTTTAAAAAATAATGGAAAAAGCACAATTAAAGCCTAGTAAAAGTACATCATGTGAGTCTTCTAAAGCATGCAGTAGCTTTATGTGATAAACAGATCAGAATCTGATGTTAATTGCTTTGGAGTGTGGCCACAAATTACTTTTGTTTGGCAAATTTTCATGGACGAAATCCAGTAGTTTCAATAGGAATCCACGCAATTGCAAATTTCAAGTGAGGATGAAAGGTTTCCCCATGCAGATTTCTCAACGGGTTCTAGTTGGTCACACAGAATTGCCACTTTGACCAACAGAAACCTGGTTCATTTTGAAATGATGTCTATGTAAGTGATGCTTTTATACATCTCATTACTACTGACATTATTCAATTTTGCTAATGTTACCGTACCTTTAAAACTAAAATTGCGTGAGCGTGAATAAATGATCTCAGAATTTTGATTTCAGATTATCACTTTAACATTTGGAAATTAAGACAAGTCCTCTTGTGGAGTTGAGGTAGAGGGTTCTTTATCTGGGGGACTGGGATGGTCCTCCTTGCGGAGCTGCACCGTAGGCCCTTCCACTCTATCACAAAGACAGGCCTGTATACACAGTCAGGATGTGTTCTCAGTTATGAGTCCGTACCACAGTGTCTTGTTTGTACAAGGCTGGCCTCAATGTTGTGCTGTTCTACAAGGCCATGTGGCTAGACACAGCTGAGTGCCTCTCGAAGGAGCTGCATCAAAGGGCCCTATATTCAGAAACAGACAGGTTGAGCAAGTTACCTTTGCCGAACGGCTGTTTAGAAATGGGAGGGCTGGATTAAATGAAACATATTCAGCACTCTCGGGTAATTACATCAGCATGTAAAAGTCTAATTAGTTATCTCCAGCGGGACACATCTACTGACACTAATTAAATATAGTCAATCCTGCATTCCCCTCAACCCCACCATTTACACACATCCAGATATCTCACACACCACACAGACAGGTGATTGTGTGTGTGTGCACGGCTCAACAGTAAGGTTTTATTTGGATGGTCGGTCAGACTAGTAGTTCATCATTTTATTTGCCCTCACAAAAAAAGACATTCTTGCAAATTTTGAAACCCATAAATTGGCATTCAGATATATATGAATGAATTGTAATAGAAATGGTCATCTCTATTACAATGTATTTGCTACTAGCTGTTTTTATGTTCTGCATGTTAGTCGACCGTATCATGTTGATTTGATGGGCAAAAGTTGTTCAAATATTAATAAGCAGTTTTGTTCTCTTTTTTTTTCAAAGAAATTTTAATAAAAGATTATACCAAACTACTTAATTATTCTTTCTTTTGAAGAACTTTCCTCTTTTAATTAGGATTATTTTCTTCTTTATGATAAAAAAGCAGGCTACTTTTGACTTTGTGAATATTAAAAAAATATCAAAATGATTTTTAATTCAGATAATTAAAAACATGTTCATCTTAAAAGAGATAAACAAAAGAGTATTCAAGTCATCGCATCTATGAATTGCATTTTATAGTAATTTTGAATAAATTTGCATATGGGGACTAAAAATGTTCATCATAACATTGAAGGAATAAATTCCTAGATGTACATCAGAAAGTCATGTGACTGAAGAATGCTGTGAATAAACCTAAAAACTAACCAGCGGACAAATACCATTGCATAATAATATATTTATTGTATATAACATCCTTCCAAAGCTCAGTATTCAACAAATCACATAAAACCAAATGTTTACATTTGCAAGATGTAAAAACACAAGATCAACAAATATAAGTATTTCGACACAGAACAGCTCCAAAACTCTCTTGCAGCATCGCGGGCCCCACTTATTAATAAATGCTTCTGCCTCTGGTGTGTGAAAGCTGGTATTTAGGAAAGAGGGCAGGGAATAGATATAGATCGGATACAGCTCAATGTGTGTATTGTGTCTCCGTCTGTTTTAAGGTTCGACTGTGGGCCTCCTGTGGCATTTTTTCGTCTTTCAGTCAGTGACCTTTGACCCTGAAGTCCTTCTCTGATGACTGTGTTTGTGTGCGCGTCTGGTTTGGAGTGACTTTTGCATGGTTACAGTACTAATTTACTACCCCACCGTTTGTGTCTCTTCTAATTAAGGCCAAGTCATGGCAGACTAGAGCTGGGCCCCATCATACGTCTGCTCCTTATTATACATTGAGCCTCGCACTCTAACACACAGTCACACACACAAACGGAGAGATTACCCTCAGGTCCAGTTTAATCGCTTTCTTCCTTCAAGTGCAGGCTCAGGGGTGGAGCATGCTAATTCCGGCAGGGGGTCGCCAAGGTAGCAAGGGGCTGCAAGGGCGGGACAATGGCAGTGTGCAGGGCATTGATTTGATTTGAACCATACCTCTGCACATTCCTCTACAAAACACAATGAAGTGCATTATCCTGCTTGACTAACCCCCCTTCATCCCGACCCCTTTCCCCCTCTCTCTCCAACAAAGAGCCTTTCACCCGGTAATGTCTAAAGCTTCTCGTCCCACTTACTAACTGTTCTCACCTTAGACACACGTATGTCTATATACACAGGCCAACGTTGGCACAATGAACTGTAGAACCCCAACCTTTTCTGGTTAAAGTTCGCCCAAAATATAAGTTTGGATACTAAAAGAACTAAGCAGCAGTCTTTTATTGATAACCAAACACTTCCAACAATTAAAACCCATTTTTATGAATTAAAACAAAACTGACATAAAATATAAATATTAGATTAGAAAATTAAAAAAATTAAAATGAAAAGATAAAAAAAGGAAAAAAAAACAAAAGTATTGTACAAAAGCACACAAAATTACTAAAACTTTAAATAAAACTTGATATAAGAAAATTGCCTAAGCATTTACTCACCTTCATGTTTTTCCAAACCTGTATGACTTTTTCCTTCTGTTAAACATAAAAAGAGATGTTTTGAAAAATGTTCACGCTGCTCTTTTTTAGTAAAAGTTAAGCATATTAAGGGCTGTCAGGCTCTAAAAAGTACAAAGCAACACCACAAAAGAACCATAAAGGAAATCCATATGACTGGTGTGCTGTATTTCAAGTTTTCTGAAGCCAAATCATCTCTTTATGTAAGGAACAGACTGAAATTTGATTCGCTATGCACTGGAAATCTCCATCATAGCTCTCAAATCTCATTTGCAATTCTGCACATTCCAATTTGTTCTGTTGCTATTAGTCAAATGCAAAAGCGAAATGTCCTTGGTCCTAGATTTTGTCACATCTATCACATTTTTTTGTTTTTTGGGGTGTACTGTCCCTTTAAGAAACAGGATGTTTTTTTCCTGCTCATTTTAAAGATGGAAAAGTTGCATTTTTATCTGTCTATCAGCTCAATCGAGAGCCCGTTGCACACAAAATGACAGGGAATTTATCTGTTTACTTGTTTCTTAACAAATACAGATTATCCTTTAACTCGTGTGGTTGTATGTTTGCATATCAGCAGGAGAGAGACAGCAGAAAAACACTTAAACCACTTTATCGGACTCGTTCGCCGTGTAAACAGCACAGAGTAAACAGTGTCAGACTCGAGTGTCGAGTCCAAATCTATTCCAGAACCGTTCGGTTAATTAAAGCCATCCTTCCCCATGTACAAGCGAACAAATCAGCTGTCTTAATTATGATAATTAGCAGCAACATCCTTTCAGATTCCTGCACAAAAAAACCTGAGAAATTGAATCGCATGATGCCACTTGTTAACGAGGTCGTCAGTCAAGCAGTGCAGCTAATTACGACAGGAGGGAGATTTCTCTTCAGAGCAACGCAGTGATTTTTCACCAGCGAGTCGAGGAAGACGCTCACACGCACAACGCGGTGTTCCCCAATGCTATCGCGCACACACACACACACACACACACCTATATGTACGGACCTCTGCTTGTCACGTAACTTCCTGTATGCGAAACTGACTCTAGGGAGGTTTGTGATCATGACCGGTTTATATTTTCTAGTTCTGTTCTCTTGCCATTTGAAACAGTTGACTGCATCTCTGTGCAGCCTGTTGAGGTCAGTTCAGACGCTTCAGCTCACATTTAAAAGAACAAGTTGCAGCAGCCTCTGTCTGAGAGCATACATCTGTATTTGAGAGGGTACTGTACATGTGCACTTATGTAAGTGTGTTATCTGTGTGTGAGAGTGTGTGTAGAACAGGGCTGATTGAATTAGAGTAATTAGAGACAGCTCATAGTGTCAGTATTAATCACACTGCAGTCTCATTATGGGCCCTGCACATCATTCCTTTCATCTCGTAATGATCCTCAGTCACCAAGTCACACATATTAACCCACATCCCCCGTTTCTCTTCTCTCTCTCTCATTCCGTCTTACACATTTATATACATACATATTTAAACATACATACCCCCACACACACATAATTATATCATTTATACATACATTTAATATTTCTATAATGTTTCTAAAAAAAAAGAAAAAAAAAGCTGTATTATTTATTTGAGGATTTATATTATTTTTAAATGGCTCTCTGAAATACCTGATTGATCAGCATTTAAGAGAATACTTTTGAAAAATGGCTATACTATACAAATGTAGCTGTAAATATGCATAATATTTGCATTTTTCCATACTTTATTTTGTATCATTGCCAATGATAATGTTTAACCAATATAATCCATGAAGTATATTCTAATGTTATTGTAATATATTTTATAAGTAGTAATAAGTATATATATATATATATATATGAATAAATATACATTATATGAATATAAATATATACTGTATGTGTGCATTTATATATAAATATACGCATTTTGTAAACAAAAACTATTTTGGATGCGATTAATCGTTTGACAGCTGTCACGGTGCACACACGGAGGATATTGGAACACTCAGACGAGAAGTAAACTCAAAATAACAGTCTTTAATGAATCCAAACAAGGCAGGGCAAGGCTGACACAGACAGGAACACCGGGGAGTAACGAGTAGACCAGACTAAATCTAACAGAACAGACAGGACTTAAATACAAGGGATAATCATAGATAATTAGACAAACACAGCTGGACAAGAATTAACTAATGAAAATCACACTAAACAAGGACAGGAAACAAACCAAATATGGATACAAAAGGCAGGAACACATGACACATACGATAGAGGACTACAGGGTATCAGGAGCCATCCAGGGCTAGACAAACAGGACCAGACAGCCCACAGGAACAGGAAGCCCTCCTGGGCTAGGCTCGGATGCTGAGGCTTCCTCTGGGCATGACGAGGAGTCAGTGGTCCTCCCAGGGTCCCTCAGCAACCGCCTCCACTTCTGCGACAGGAGTCACTTCTCTGTAGCCACCACAAGAGGAGCTGCCTGCCCTCGACAAATCTCCGTGGACAAGACCGACATGACAAGACTAGATTAAAACTGTTCCTGTGAGCACAACAAGACCTAAAACGGCACTCCTGGCCAGAACTAGGGAACTGGAGTCAGCAGCGGGCCTGGGAGAGCCGCGGACGGCAGCGTTGATCTCCCGTGAACGGCGGACTTGGGAGAGTGGAAACCAGTGAACTTGACAGACGAACAAACAGGAGCAAAACAAAAGAACTTTCAAAAACGGAAAACAAAACTGTGAAAAGGGGCGCCGCTTACTGTTGTGGTCTGGTCTTCTGTCACGGTGCACACACGAGGAGGATACTGGAACAGACGAGGAGTAAACTCAAAATAACAGTCTTTAATCAAATCTAGACAAGGCAGGGCAAGACAAGGCAGACACAGACAGGAATACCAGGGAGTAATGAGTAGACCAGACGAAATCTAACAGAACAGACAGGATTTAAATAAAAGGGATAATCATTGATAGACAAACACAGCTGGACAAGAATTAACTAATAATCACACTAAACAAGGACAGGAAACAAACCAAATATGGATACAAGAGGCGGGAACACATGACACACACGACAGAGGACTGACAACAGCACTTTCTTTTATATATATTTTTTTCACTTTCTTTTTATTTTTATATTTTGGGTAACTTCAGCATTTCTTCATGTTTTTACACACTCTCTGGAATAACTGGGATAATATGAGAGAGAGAGAGAGAGAGTTATTGCATTAGATAACAATAGCAAGTTCAATTCTTCAGTCTCTTTGACAGAAGGGTGGCAAATACAAAACCTTTGTTGAGAGAACTCATATCACATCTAGGCTGAAGTTTGCCCATAGGGATAAAATAGCTCCATTTTGCAGATCTTTTCTATGGCCTGATAATACCAAAACTTTAAAGCCTTAGGCAGTATGCAGCATCCCTGCAGTGAAGTATGGTGGATATTTCAGGGACCCTTCTCTGGGGCAGGAACTGGAAAACTCATAAGGATGGAGAGGGAAAATGGATGGGGCTAAATCCAGATAAACCCTGGAGGAAAACATGCTAAAATCCGGACAGGCGCTGGGCCCTGGAAGATGATTCAGATTCCAATAAGACAATGACCTGTAACATACTGCAGTAGTCAGGCTGGAGTGGCTTGAAACCAGAAAGGCTAATGTCTTGGAGTGGCCCAGTCAAATCTCAAACCAACTGAGCACCTGTGAAATGACTTACATGCTGCTGTTCAAAAACTTTTAAAAATGAAGATACATGATGACAGAGACTCTCAGAGACATTAACACCTGACATGATGCCAAATATGGTCTAAACTCTATTAACTCTGAGGATAAATACTTTTCTTTTTCAGTTTCTTTTATTATTTATATTTATTATTCTTACCATTATTATTTATATTTATTTAGTGGAATACAGATGATTAATTTGGCTTTTTCTTTGATTTTGTATTGAAATCTCTAGTAATTGCAATGCCATTCTTGTAAAACACAGTGTCTGATTTACCTGATGTACACAGTAAAATGTATGATGTCCAAAGAACTGTACATATGCACACTAACCTGAATTCTGTAATGATTGTGTGTTGCAGATTGTTCAGCGTAATCCCACCACACATTCACACTCTATACAGGAGGAATGAAGACAGGTGAAGCTGAAGACAGGTAAGAACCACAGCTCCTGGTCACTTTGGGGGTTTTTACTATAAAAAAAAACATAACTGATCAGACACATCTCATTTCTGCACCCTACACGGGAAACTGGTGCTTGTTACCACATGGGGAAATTGTCACAAGGATTATATCTAAGTTCTAAGTAAAAGTCCAGTTATACATATGTCCTAGCAATGGGTTAACTTTCTTAAATTAGTTGTTTTCCTCATTTTAGTAACACATCTTCACACCACATTTATTTTGAATTTTTTTTTATAAAAGTTGTTTGGTAAAGTTGTCACATTTTTGTTGTGATTTTGAACATATCATAGAACGTATCACACTGTTTTTATTTAATTTTTTTTATTTTAGATTTTTTTAATAGCTGTTGGGTAAACAAACAATTTGTCACGTTTGCTGTAATTTTTATTTATGTATTTATTTTTATAGTTGTTACAATATTTGTTGACCAAATTTAAAATTTTTCATAAATTTTTCACGTTTAAATTAAGATGAAAATCTCACTCAGGGGTATTTAATAGTAAGTTTCATTGTGTCAGCTTACTCCATAGAGTGTGACAAGATGCCCCACTATTGTCACCAGTGGTCAATGTGTATTCAGTGAACTGTAGAATATGTTTTTTTTTCTTGGCAATAACAGTGGATATGTTCAAGATATTGTTTGTAGCCTAAACTGGCAGTTACACACATACACTGTATGAATGTATCTAAAGTAAAGAAAAAGATGTTTTCTTATTTTATTGCATTAATCATTTGAAAATTACAAATCAGTGGCCTATGATATGTCTGCTTAAAAAAAATCAAATATCTTTAAAAGTTAAAATGTGATGTCTCTGTTGTTTTATAACAAATGAATAAAATATCACTTTTATGAACTTGACGAAATGCTGAAATTAATATCCAGCCTGGGCTCAATCTTAGGCGTCTCAGCTTTTATTTGTCTCTGCTCATTACATGCTGAACTTGTGTTTACACAACAGCAAAGGGAAAATATCTCCATTTAAGAAGGAGAGCAAATCTCCAGTGTTCCCAATATCATTATTCATCTTTTTCTTTTAATGAATCTGAAATAATTATTTGGTTTCAGGAGTGCAATCCCTAATAAGGTGTAGCAGGAAAAACAACAAGGTAAAAAGGAATCAGGGGAGCGGTGTCTTTTGAGCACAGCCACTGTGTTTGTGTTAATGAATGCAGGTTAGGTTAATGACGAGGAATAGACTTCAAACAGCGGCGTGAGGTTGTCTGTCTCTGATGAGGGTCTTTTTGATGCTTTTTCATAACTGCTTCTAAGGGTAAAGTCTTTGCGTTGGCTGCTCTGGTCTCTATAGCACACAGTGTCACATACACGCTGAACTCTGATCAGGGCTTTAGGTCAGCAAATATATTGTAGAAGTCGGGCGTAACGCTCAGTGATTGGAAATGTCTCGTCCAATCACTGACAGCCGTCCTCACGGGCTGGAGAGAGAGATGCAGTGTGACATTGCACGAAATCATTCAACAGGTCTGCTGAGGTTAACAATGTGGGCTGATTTGGACTTTTAAATAACATATTATCATCAGGATGGTTGTTAAAGTCATGTTTTTTTCTATAGACAGCGTGTGGTGTTTAAGTGAGTCTCAATAAAGCTCAGACCCCATCTATACGTATATGTGAAGTGACACTTGAATATATACTGTAAATGTAGGGCTGTCAAAGTTATCGTGTTAATGCAATTTAACACATTTATCTAATTTTTATATTTTTCCTAGCCAATCTACATATGGTTTTGTGGTGAAAATTAATTACCACATAGATTGAGTTAGATGGAATAACTGTTGTTGTTGCATCTATAATTACAGGACTCCTTGCAAAATGAGTCCAAAATGCCATCGTATCTGAACCTCCTTCATATCTTTCTATATCTGCATCTGTTTTTACACCCTTTCTCAGACTTTTACATCCTGTCACCAGTCATTCTCTCTGTATCCGTCTTATTTGATGTTGTAAGTGCATGTTGTCTAGCTGACTGAGGGCTGTTTAATTTGATCTAACCAGATGAAAACAAACATGCTGTTCCATCACTTATCTCTCTCCTTTGGACTTTTTCCTTCCTTCCTCCCTTCCTTCCTTCCTTCCTTCCTTCCTTCCTTGCTTTTTTTCTGGTCTGCTTCTCCTATCATTCTTTTGGGTACACACCATTCTGCTCACTTCTCCTTCATTTCACACATTGTTCATTTTCTTTTGTTCTCTCAATCATTTCCTCCTCCTTTTTCTCCCCCACAAGCTCTATCCTGCGTTCTCTCGAACTAATTGTGTTGTGAAACACCTTTGCTGTGTGTTCGGGGCCCGAGTCCATCAGGGCCAGTGTGTGTGTATGTGTGTTAGTGAGCGTTTGATGTGTAGTGCTGTCCGCGCTGCTCTGTATGCTAGTGAGAAGGGGATCATTATGTGTGCTTGTATTCTAGTCGTTTTTATTTAAGACGCCAGACAATGGACTGGTGATTGAAGAAAACAGCAGGCTGACAATGAGTCTCTGTGTCTGATAATGCAGCACCATCCTGCCGGGCGGCTTTAGGAGGGCCCCGGCTCATTGTGGCTCCGAGGAGAAAGGGAGAGAGGGAGAGAGAACAAACCCGCTGCTTAGTAGGAGGAATATTTTGTCGTGGTATGTCATTATTTTGCAAATTTGTATTATCTCATCATGTTGTCTTCATTGTAATTGCGGCTAATTAGAGGGCTAGTTAGAGGCTGGGCTTTGAGGCTAGCTTTAGCGTGAAAGAAGCCTCCCGATTAGCACTCTCCACCGGAGGAAGCACAGAAAGGGGAGATTAATCTGGTTACCTTGACGACACTCGCTTCCATCTGCGAGGAACAATGCGGTTTTGTTTCTTTGGATCAGTTCGGATCAACAGAACGTGGTGCTCTCGCTTTAACAATGCCCAATTCTGCCTAACCTTCTCTGCCGCCCTCCTGTTTTGGGCCCCCCTACCACCTCTACTCCTTCTCCTTCAAATCTTGATCCCCTCACCTCTTCATTCCTCGGTTTTCTCACTTCTTGACGTCCCCGTGATCTTTTAGACAGCGTGTCTTTTAAAGTCTTTGAAGTGTGCATATTAGAGATGGCCATTGTGGTTGTTTTTGTCTACTAGACATGAAAGATTAATCATCCAGCTACTCAAGTACTTGACAAATATATCATCCAGCTATTTGACAAGTAAATCATTCAACTGTTCAAGAACTTGACAGGTAAATAATTAGATTACTCGACAGATACACATCATTCAAATGTTCACATCGTGGAAAGGTAAATCCTCAGATTAATCGAGAATTTGACAGATAAATCATTCGATTTCTTGACAGATACTTGACAGATTAAGTCTCTGTCTAGGAGACTTCAACAGTTAAATCATCCCAAGTAGCCGGGAACTCAACTTGACAGAAAAATCAACTGAATACTTGACAGCTAAATAATTTCAGTACTTGTAATCTCAACAAATATAAATCATCCAAATACTCAACAGACAAATAATCTGGCCACTCGACCAGTAAATCATTTGATTACTCGATCACTCACCAGACAAATCATCCGACTAGTCAAGTACATGCCAGATATCATCCAACTAGTCGAGTACATAATAGTTAAATCATGTGAGTAGTGCTGGGCGGTATGCCAGTTCATACTGAATACCGGTGTTTATTTTTCTTATGATATGAATTTTTAAAATACCACAATATTTTTAAAACACCTGACGTTTAAACAATGTTCGGAACACGACACTCTTTGAAAGGGGTTTCTCGGTTACGTACGTAACCCTCGTTCCCTGATGGAGGGAACGGAGACGTTATGTCGTGACGACATAGGGGATTTACTTGGAAGCCCCAATCATCTCTGACTTAAGAGAAAACGCCAATGAATATTGGCTAGTGGATTTTGCATACCTGAGCCACTCCCCGTGCATACGGGTATAAAAGGGCGACAGGTGCATCCACTCATCAGGTTTTCCGCTGAGGAGCCGAGAACGTGTCCCTGGCAACCAGCGATGATTCAAGATTGTGGCATGGGGACATAACGTCTCCGTTCCCTCCATCAGGGAACGAGGGTTACGTACGTAACTGAGACGTTCCCTATCTGTCGATCACTACGAGTTATGTTGTGACGACATAGGGGTCCTATGGAAAACGCCACAACCTGAACCCCGTCACGACCTTGTGGCATGCAGATGTTGACAAGCTAGCGCGTGACAGACAAATGCCATACGAAGGGGGAATGCCGAGTCGAATTGTGCGCGTGAGCCAACAAGACAGGCTGGGTAGCGCAAGCCACGCTTCCAGACGCCGTACAAGTGGCTCCAACGGCACAATCGACGTACCCGTGGTGGTGCAGCACAGAGGAGTAGGGCTGGATGTACAGAAGGTGGTGCGTTCTGACTTATCCCCGCCGATGGGTCGCGGGCGAGAGTGAGGAGGCAGCGGTTCACACACTGTCAGCCCGCAAACCTGAGAACCCGGAGGAAAGGGAAATGCTCTTTCTTTTGACAATGTGGTTACTGCTGGCCCTTGAGCCAGCGGCGGAACAGAATGAATGATTCTCCCCCTGTCCTCCTTCAGAAGAAGGGTCGGCGCTGTCCTCGCCCTCTCCTGAGATAGAGCAGCTTTCCACATCTCCGGGTTGCCCGTGTCAGGGCCGTTTTATCGCCTCCTTGGACAATATCGGGGCCAGCTGGAACACGGGGAGCGCCACGCTCCTGCAAGAGGCTCGACGCACCAGCACGAGGCGGAGCAGCTCAGGGGAACTGGGGCTTGCCCTGCGGCGGAGCGGCGGCCTCGGTCTGCTTCAGTACTGCCGAGAACTGCTGGGCACAGTCCTTGACAGTGTCGGCGAACAGTCCAGCCTGGGAGACGAGAGCATTGAGTGTACTTTGTCGACTTCGCCCCTCTCAGCAGGCTGAGCCATAGATGGCACTCTTGGACCACAAGTGTGTGGACATCACCTTCCCGAGGGACTGCGCTGTGACTTCCGTTGCATGCTTTGGAACTTGATAGCTGTGGCATGCAGGGCAGGGGCGGCATGGCCCGCAGCACTGTAAGCTTTGGCCCGAGAACGGCCATCAGCCTATAGGCTTTGGACGGGAGACGCGGAACGATTCCTCCAAGTGGCGGCGTTTCGCAGGCACAAGTGTACCGCGACCGCTCTCTCCACCTGGGGAATGTCAGCGTCACCCTTAGCCGCCCCGCCATTGAGGGTAGTGAGGATGGGGGAGGAAGACCCGCCGCTTCTGGCCGTAAAAAGGGGCCGTCCACGACTTCATCAGCTCCTCGTGCACTTCCGGGAAGAAAGGAACCAGGGCAGGGCGTGGTCGCGAGCCACAGCCCATGCCGAGGAGCCAATTATCTCACCGCGAGGGCTTGGGACTGGGAGGTGTGCACGCCTCCAGCCCGATCTCGCGGCGGCTCGGGAAAGCACGGCCGTCAGCTCTGGGTCCGATTCGGCGGCGGCCGCGAACCCCGAGCGGGGCAGCTGCGCTGAATCTTCATCCTCAGAGGACGATTGCCCATCCCCCGATGCCGAGATCGACATCTAATCCTCTATCGGCGCGCCGAATGAAATGCTGGGCATGCCGTAAGACGGCACAGCAGAATCACAGAGAAGCCACACAGAACAGCTACTGCGAGAGGAGTGAAAGGTCCGTGGGGACTGGCCCGGCGGAAAGGCTCTCACTGTAACCCTCAGATCGCCCAGAGCACTAGCCGATGGTTCTCTGCTCGTGGCAGAGAAGCCAGCGCGGTTAGTGACAGAGGGAGCCCCTCCCATCCCCGTGAGGAGAGAGAGGCGCAATCGCAGCGCTGCCATGGTTACACGCTCAAATGAACGCATAAACCATCCACGAACGCAGCTTCAACGTACTGGATGCCCAGACACTGAAGACAATGATCGTGGCTGTTGACGGAGGACAGAAAACGACCGCAACCAAGAGGACACGGCCGGAACAGCGTCTTTAAAAAGACGCGAACCGACCATGATTTGCTCTTTTAGGAAATCTGCTCTTTTAGTTGAAGTGCCCAGGGGAATCGCTACAGACAGGACACCACTGTTCGCAAGGTGATGCCAACCAGAACAGCTTCCAGACAGATGATGAATGGCTTTGTGGAGATCAACACGTTCATCCACTCGGCTCCGAAGCAAAAATCTGATGAGTGGATGCACCTGTCGCCCTTTTATACCCGTATGCACGGGGAGTGGCTCAGGTATGCAAAATCCACTAGCCAATATTCATTGGCGTTTTCTCTTAAGTCAGAGATGATTGGGGCTTCCAAGTAAATCCCCTATGTCGTCACGGCATAACTCGTAGTGACCGACAGATAGGGAACTAGTAGAACGTGATGACAGAAGAACTCATCCACACTGACCGCCACGAATATCCACCGCCCGCTGCCATCAGCTTCCGCATCACACACACGAGCGCGACTTTCGCACTATAACTTTCAGACCCTTTTAGTGGCTTTTTTCCATAGAATATACATACTGACAAACCTAGCGACTTTTTTGGATAAACCTTAGCCATCGTTCAGTTGGAAGATTTGGCCAGTACTGCCCTGCGATCAAGAGATCTGACTGTCCCCGCGCAATGTTGCCTCTCTGGGCGTCTGTTCTGTGCAGCGAGTGGCGGATAAGAAGCAGTGCATTCAGTGGGATGTACCGCAGCAGACTCGTCAGTAAATGAGTACAAAACAGCGTTTGTTCTTTTTTTCTAGTTTGTTACTCAGATGCAGGCAGTGCACTGCATGAGACAAAAAGTAATATAGCCAAAACCACCGCTTAGCTGCTCTTTAGTGTAGATGCATGTTGATTTATCAGACGATGTCGTGATTATAAATGAGAGTGACTCCTGGTTAACATGTGTTAATGGGTCGTGTTTAGGCCCGGTTCTACGGGGGTAATGGGGTGCTAAGCACCCTCAAACGAAATCAGAAGCACCCTCAGTTAAAGCTGTATTAATGGCAGTATATTGCAGATGGCAATGGTTATGGTTTACGCTCTGGAGATATGTGATTTTTTGAAACAGAGGCGTTTAAGTTAGAATCCACTCATCGCTTAAATTGGCTGAGTTTTTGTTCAGGTATTTTATTCAGCACGAATCATCTCATTAACTGAGTCTTGACGTGATAAATAAGAGATTCGTTATGCAGTGTAGAGAACTTTATTGACAATAACATATATTTGTGATTCTTCACTCATTGTGACAGTAAAATATGGCATTCTAAGTCAGTCTACTGCAGTATTTCCTCTCTCAGTCAGTAGAAAATGTGGTTAACACCCGGTCATGCATGGAAAAAAACCCCCGTCATATACCGTGAAACCGGTATAATTTTGAAAAATACCATGATATAAATTTTTGGTCATACTGCCCAGCACTACATGTGAGTACTCAAGAACTCAACCAGTAAGTCAATCTACTACTTGCTAACTTGACAGATAAATCATTTGAGTACAAAAATAAATAATCCAAATTCTCAACAGACCAGTAATCTGACCATTTGGCAGGTACTGTAACTTGTGATTACTCAGTCACTCATCAGATAAATCATCCAACTACTCAAGAACTTGACAGATAAATTGTATATTATTACTCAACAGAAAAATCATCTAATGACTTGAGTACTCAACAGATAAATCATCTGATGACTTGGATTCTCGACAAGTACTATTACTTGAGTACTTGGTGTACATGTGACCTGTTTTTTTGAGTACTCTGGTACTCATGTCCATCCCTAGTGTGTGTTGATTGAAAGGCAGGAGAATGGGGTTGTGTGTTGTGACAGGCAGAGGTTACCAAAGGTTGTGACCTTGCCACACCAAGCCTGAAGATTTGTCCTCAAATCCCCATCTGGGCTGAAAAGCACTTAATGAAATAATACACTCGCCTGACTGTAGACACAGCTCAGAGACTCCCATGCTAACACCTACCTCGGAGACAGTGAGCTTGTACAGTGGTAGAGAAAAGACTGTTAAAAGTAAAAAAGTCTTCTGTTTTCTTTGTGATGAGGAGGAAAAGAGAGAAGGAAAAAGAGGAAGAAAATCAACCTTGCAGATCACATGTAAGTGTTCATTGTGATGAGCAGTTTGAGTTGAAGCACAAAACTCTGTCTCTCCATCTGGTGTTCACTTTGCACTCTGAACAGAGAGAGAGAGAGAGAGAGAGAGACAATTGAAAGAATGCCAGTGACATCTGCTCCCATGGGCGCCACAATGGAGATCCATAGAGATCATACTCACACAGCCCTCACTTACAAAGACACCACTGTACGTGTGTGTGTGTGTGTGTGTGTGTGTGTGTGTGTTCACAATCCATGTGATCTGGGACTCCACAGCATCTTGACAAAGCCATGCCCATTGTGCCATCCAAAGATGAAACTCAAACTTCTGTTCTGTATTATAATTTAGAGGAATGTAGTGAAATACATTTATTTATTTGTGTTTGGATATTGTTGACAGTCTGTTGGTCTGACAACTTTATGCCATTGTTAAATATATAACATGTGTTCTCAAACAAGTTAAGTAAGACATGATGTACAAGCAGCCAATCGTTACTGCAAAAATAAACACAGAGTGATCAGGTTTCTTATTTACAGATTATGACCGGCTGACTGTCTCACTTATTCTGAGTATATATATTTTCAAAATAAATATTTGACATGAAAAATTGATTCAAGCTGAAATTATTTTATGTAAAACAAATTATACATGACAAATGAACGCAGCATAGCTATATAGGAAATTGTTTGCCAGGGACAACAGTATATACAGTTTAGTGATTACTGTATATCAAAGTATTTCACTGCACAATGTCACAATTTACCAATCAGAATTATATATTACAAAGAACAGTGTAATAATAGAAATATATTGTGTTGTGTTGGCAGTTTATTAACATGCACATATTTTCCCAAGTACACTGCTGTTAAAAAATATTTGCTTTTCTTTATTTCTTTTTTTTTTTAAAGAAATTAATACATTTGTTCCGCACGGCTGATAAATGTTGCTATTTTGAACCTTGTATTCATCAAAGAGTCCTGAAAAAAAGTATCACCGTTTCCACAAAAATATTAAGCAGCACAGCTGCTTTTTAAGAACTGATACTAAGAAATGTTTCTTGAGCAGCAAATATAAATATTAGAATGATTTCTGAAGGATCATGTGATTTTGAAGATTGTAGTAAAAGAGTAAAGACTACTGAAATGTAAGCTTTGCCATAACAGGAATAAATTACATTTGTAATAAATTATTTAAATTATAAAATATATTAAAATAAAAAATATATTTTAAATTGTAATAAAAAACAATATTACTCTTTTCACTATATTTTTGATCAAATAAATGGAGCCTTAGAAAGCATAAGAAACTAAAAATACATTAAAATATCTTATCGACCCAAACTTTTGAACATTAGTGTACAATATAATATATGAAGAGTTTATTTGCAAAAATCATGTTTTTATTGTGTTTTGTTGTGTTAGCTGTTTTTTAAAGTTATTTTTTAACCTAATCAAAATAACCCAACTGCAGTTGTATTGAGATTAATTGGAATACACAATGAAAAAACTTGATTTCTGAGAATTGTTAAAATCTGTTTTTGCAAATGAACTCTTCATATGTATATTACTTTATACTTGACATGTTATAATTCATAAATGTACCTGTTTTTGTCCGTTTTTCCAGTTTCAACTTAAAGCATCTTCTATCCAAGCAAATGAGGGTAAGGCTAGTGCGCGTATGTGGGTTTGTTATTGTGTGGGGGGGGGGGGGGGGGATTTTTTTCTTTGAGGAAAATTTCCCCTGTTGTGTTTCATGTGCATTCCAACTGGAGTCTGACGTTACGCTCGTAATTTTCGTAAGTCATCTCTCTCCAAATCGCTTCAAAGATTTGCAGAGTGCCAAAGATTTTCACCGTTTTTTTCCTCGGGCCAGTTCTGGCGCTGTGCAGCAAGGAGTGGGGAACAACAAAACCCCCCAAAAAACAAAACAATATATGAACAGAAAGTGTTTTTTAAAGGGCCTCCATCGAGATGAACTTTCAGATGTGTCTCCAACGGCACACATCTGCTGCGTGTGGTACATCTGTTCTTCAGCCACTGAAAGCTGACAGGAAATATCCTCATTATTGAAGCGTCGCTGATTATTCATACATTCACGCAATCATTTGTTCACCCACCTGTTTATTGGTTCACTCCTTCACTCTCTGAAAAATAGCTGCTTGATTTGAATGAAGAGTGTCTTGTGTCTTCACAGAGGAAATGAGGGTGTTTTGTGTGGGGAAATTGCTGTGGTTCGAGTTTACATATGGAAGCCAACCGAAATGTTGGAATTTGGAGCCAAGATGGCTCTCATCATACACTTGACCAGATAGAGCTGTGTGTGTGTGTATGTGTGTGTGTTTTTGTGACTACACCTGATGATTATGCCTGCTTTGGCAGGAGCAGTGGGGGCTATCGTGCCACGTCCTCTCAGTGGTCTGCTTACCGTCATGGCAACCCAGCCATGGCCCCGCTCTCTTAATGGCAGCGTTTATGACATGATGTCACCTGTGTGAGCAAGCTATTGTTTGACTCCTGCCCACGTGGCATTTTCCCCCCAAATACACAGCCTCTGTGTTACATACTCAGAGGAAAGGACGAAGAGATTGGAGGTGGACAAGCACCTTTCACACTGCTCTAAATTCTACTGCTTCAGTCGTGACTGCTTAATAACCTACGACACTTCAATGCAAATTATGTTTTTTTGTTGTTCTAAAAATGTATGATTTTCTTTATTAGGAATATGATGCTGATTCTTTTCAGTATAATGAAAGTGAATAGGGACTCTGTGTGTCTTCTAATGTTGTTCAAACATTGTGTGAGAATCAGACTGAAATATATTCACTGAAAATCTCAATATCTGCACTGGCACGTTCATGAGAGGTATGGCAAATTATGACCAAAAAAATATTTTATTTAAAATCTTTTCAATGCTTTAGTTGATCAAGTTCAGAAAAGCTGAATGATTTGTGCACAAATGGAATTGATCTGGTCCTTTTGATCGGGCTATAAACCTATTATACAATATTACTTTCATTTAGTGCTTGAGTTATATGCACTTTTATGGTGCTTTTGTGTCCTTTTTGAACCTGAAAGCTTTGATCCCCATTCATTGTAATTTCATGGAAAAGAGCCACTAGCACATTTTTCAGCATTTCTCCCTTTCTTTTCCACAGTAGAAAGTCATAAAAGACATAAACAACAGGAGGATGAATAAAAATATATAATTTCCCTTTAAAGAAAATCATTTTTTTAAGATTTTTTTTAAAATCTAGCAATACATTCTTGCCACCTACATATCATGGCATGTAACAGCCTTGCATTTTCTTTTCCTAATGAAACAATCAAAAGCGTGCGTAATTATGAACTTGGTGTCCGTAGAGATCAGCGAACAGATGGGAATTAGTCATTGTTGAATATCAAAGAGTGCATGGGAAAGAGATAAAGAATGAAAAGTAAAATGAAAAGAATGAAAAGTAAAACCAGTAGAGAAAGTGCAGAAGAAGCAGAGCAAACTCAGAGACCTATGACTTGATATAGTTACCTAAGAGATGCCTTTTTTTCTTTTTTGGTGATACAGTGTGCAACCAGGGTATTGTCTTTCCCAAATGCACACATAGACACACACACATGGGTCCCCTCCCCTCATCGTGCCATGCAGTCTGCTTGGCGATGCCCTCTGTGCCATCTGTAGCCTGTGCCCTGTGTGTGTGCCCCTCCTCCGCCCTCCTGCACTGTGCTGGGTGGGCTTAACCATCTGTGTGCCAGAGGGGGATCACAGGAAACGGACATGATAACACACAAACATACACATACACATATACATCCATTCTCTGCATGTTTGATCCTTAGCTGTACTACTATGTCTTGTAGTCTTAACAAAAGTCCTGTATGCTGGTAATAATGAGCGATAATCTTCTGAGCCATCTATGAGTAGTTAAATGAAGGTCAAGATTTGTTATTTAAAAGGAGTGACCAATATATTGGTCAGGGCAAGTAATTGGCTAATATTTGGGCCATTATAATTATATTTTATTATATATTAATTTGTAAATGTATTTCATGTAATATTTCATTATACATTCATTATATTCATTAATAATATTCAGTTATTTATTAAGTACGTATTTTATTTTATGTTATGTTATGTTATGTTATGTTATGTTACGTTACGTTACGTTACGTTACGTTACGTTACGTTACGTTACGTTACGTTATGTTATGTTTTGTTTTGTTTTGTTTTGCCAGGGACGTTTGTCATTAAAACTGTCATTTGGTCTAATTATTATATCATATTTAGTCATGCAATATTTGTTAAATACGATAAAGTATTATGTACATATTTTTTATTATTTTATTTGATTTTTCCAGAGATATTTGTCAGTTATACTCTTTTATACAGACAGACACAGAGATAGATAGATAGATAGATAGATAGATAGATAGATAGATAGATAGATAGATAGATAGATAGATAGATAGATAGATAGATAGATAGATAGATAGATAGATAGATAGATAGATAGATAGATAGATAGATAGATAGATAGATAGATAGATATGTGTATGTATGTGTATAACTATATTGTGCTATTATAAATAAGTACTAAACAAATACTGATTATTTTGTAATAATTACATAGTAAAAAAATCCTCCCTTCTGTCTTTTTGTATTTCTTTCTGTCCTCCCCTTTGTTTCTCCACTTTCCTCCTTTGCATTCCCAGAATCCTCCCTGAGGAAGTTAGTGCTGGATGGCAGTGTCTGAGGGTATTTGGCAGTCTTGGGGAAAAGTCTTGGATGTTTGGCAGGTTTAAGATGGTGTGTGAATCTGTGTGTGTGTGTGTGTGTGTGTGTGTGTGTGTGTGTGTGTGTGTGTAAGGAAGGATCTAGTATGTTTGGATGAGATTACATGGCACCATGTCTGACAGTTTGGCATGGTAAGGGTTGGCCGTATGTGTTTGTTAGGTAGTCTAGGAGATTTGCCGCTCTGAGGGTCAGCAGTGTCAGGTGTTTGGCTGGAAAGAGGAGGTGGTGTAGGGCTTTGAGCTTGTAGTCCTCAGGAGTTGACAGGACCGTGGTGGGCAGAGTGGAGTGTTTGGCGGCGGGAGCATGAGGGGGTAGAATGGGTGTTCTGGCAGCCGAGTCCAGGATGGACGGGGACGCCCATGGCACGGAGAGGAAACATGGCTGGAGGATTACGCAGAAAGAGAGCGAGAGAGGAGTCTGGGTGGCAGAAGGGAAAGCCGAGAGAGAGAGGATGTGCCTTCAGGTGAACAGGATTAAGAGAAAGATCTGTTTGCTGTTCCCCTCAGAACTCCCGCTGCCTCTCTTTCCTTCTTGCTCTCCCTCAAAGGCTAATCGGCTTCCTCAAAAGCAGTCATTGCAAACATTATAGTTCCTGCAGAGCAAACAAGAACACCACTGCCGTACCGTAACTTTCTGTCCCCAGAGTAAAGAAAAATTACAAATGAGATCACTTTGATATCGACAGTGTTTTCCTAGATGGCAATGAAATGACAATCTGAGAAGCAGGAGACTCCATTTGCTCTCCTGAGAGAAGGATTGCAGTCTCATATGTATGTAAGAGTAAGAAATAAAAAAGGTAACCTTGAGATAAAGTCCCATCATGAGAGATAAACTTCCAATTAAAAGCTTCCGTACATGTGTCTCCTCCTGAAGTTCCTAGAGACCCCAGCAATAACTCAAACTTAAACCTCTGAGCAATACATTTTTGCAATACATATTTTCATTTCGCAGTAGAGCTTTGGTCTTCGCTTCATTCACAGTTAAGAGCCAAATGCGGTGGCAGCATCAGTAGAGGCGTGGAGGCAGGCGGAGGATGAGGAGGTGTTGTTGCTGCAGGCTGGAGATCTGAGAGCTTCGCTCCATCCAGCTTCTCACAGATGGACTTTTAGAGGAGCTGCACAAAGCCACTGTGGAGAATCATCTCAACGCTGCTTTCTTCCTCTCTTGTTTTACTTTCCTTTCTCATTCCTGCCTGTGCTGTCTCGCCATAGGCAACAGAAGTGTTGAGACTGTGTAGGAGCATGTATTCTTGAGTTTCCAGGAGATATTGGTCAGGTGTATACTCTCTCTCCAAATTCTGTCCCGTGTAGAACCCATGACTGACTCTTAAATTTAAAAGTGTAAAGTGTTTCACTTTATTGTACTATATAGACATACTCTAATGCAAGGCTTTATGCTCTGTTCATCCAGGCCATTTATGGAAAGCATATTGACATATTACAACTCACTTTTACATATCACACCTATTCAATATTCAGCAAGTTGGTCTGGCCTGATTAACAACAGTGTGAACTACATTGGTTTGGTGAGGTTAGCAATCAATAACGTTTAAAGCAAAGGTGTCCAATCCTGCTCCTGGAGGGCCAATGTCCTGCAGATTTTGGTTCCAACCTGCCAAAAACACACTTGCCTGGAAGTTTCTAACATTTTCATAGACCTTGATTTGCTGGTTCCGGTGTGTATAATTAAAATTAGAGTTAATCTCTATACAGGACAGTGGCCCTTCAGGAGAAAGATTGGACACAAAGCTTCCATGTATCATTTGAAATCATCTTTCTGAAGCTAATTTATATTAATCATGATTAAATTGGATGTGAATATACGATTCACATGTTGTATACTTCTTAAGAAAAACAGCAATACGCCTTTCCAAACTTTTAAATAACGTATTTAAAATTACTGTTTTCTATTTTGATGTGTTTTAAAATGTAGCTTATTTCTGTGATGATAAAGCTGAATTTTCAGCATCATTACTCCAGTCTTAAGTGTCACATGATCCTTCAGAAATCATTCTAATATGCTGGTTTGGTGATCAAGAAACATTTCTTATTATTATCAGTGTTGATTGATCAATTCTTTATTGAACAGAAAGTTGAAAAGAACAGCATTTCTTTGAAATAGAAATGTTTTGTAACATTATACATGTCTTTACTGCAACTTTTAATTCATTTACTCAATTTTTGCTAAATGAATTAATTTATTTAAAAAAACATAAGAAAAGTAATGTACTTGAGTACAGTCACATTTCAGTCTTTGAACTTTTAGTTCACTTCAATTAACTAAGTAGGGGTTTTTAATTAAGTCTTAAAGGTTCAGTAGCATTATCTGCTTTTTAACATCAGGGGTTAGATTGGGAAAATAGTAATTTCGACTTAACTGATACTGTTTATAGAGAAGGAATCTAACATTGTAAAGTTTTAAATAAATAGTGCCACAAAATTAGTCACTTACAATTGTTGGGCCTGTTAAGAACAAAAGAAACTGGTCTAACATGACTGTCTGGTGTTAGGAAGACTAAATGAACAGAGGGAGGTAGAGATGAAGGGATGAGAGAATGGATGGATGGATGGGTTCTAGGGGGCATTATCGTTCGTCATTATTTGAGCTCCTGCAGTGCTCCATCGCGGCTCTAATGGCGCGAAGACACTTGGTGTTTCTTTCCTCGCTTCTCTCTCTCCCTTTCATTCACACTATTCTTTCCAAAGCCTGGCGCTGCAGAGTAGTTTAGTCAGTTAGAGCTTGTTTCAGCCTTGTTAGCAAAGTGAAACACAACAACTGTCTTATGTGTACCTGTAATCCAGTAGACTGGTTGTTGACTGTCGGTTCACGGTTGGAGTGGAGCGATGTCTTCGTTGTAAAGCATTGTTTTGAAGTGCCTGAGTCATGTGGGGTTGGTACGTCTCTTTGAAAGTGAAATGAAGCGTAATTTTGCCCTCCAGGTTGTGAATATACTTCTCCTACTGAGAGCTTCAAAAGACACGCATCTCACTGGACTGTCAGAGAAAGCAGATGTTCGGTTGTGTTAATATTCATGTCTGCCTCGTACGTTTATGTGTTTATGTATCAGGAATTGGACACTACAAAAGAGTGTGTCAGCAAGTGTCATTGACATAAAGGAAGGGGGTTTAACCTTTAAAGACCCAGAGCACCCCATCCAGACTGCAAGGGATAAATGATAAAAAGGTACATTTCATTTATAATCTTTATAACATCAACATTATTATTTTCTGTAATGCTGAACATATCAAAAAGGGAATAAGATTAAATCGTGAAATTAAGTCAATGTATTTGGAAAACATATCTATTAAAATTATGAGAATGAAATAGAAATGACCACAATCAATTCAATACAAGAGTAAAGTTTTAGCAATACAAGATTAAAGTTGTAATATTAAATACTATTAGTCAAATCCTACTTTAGGATAGTTTTAGCAATAAAGAAATCTGAAAAGGCAACCAGTGGTCAACTCCTTGGCTTAAGTATTGGAGACGTCATGTGTGCCGTTTTTTCACTCCTTCAGGGTCGATTACTTTGATTATCATCATCATATTCTCTTGAGAAACAACATATCCTCGAATAGCTCGCGGATGTAACCATCAATATCCTTGGAGTCAACCTCAGATTGCTCAAAAGAGACAATTTCCTGAATGTCTGCCTGTGTTTTTCTCCAGAATAAATTCAGTTTCCTACATAACCACTGCAGTGTCCTAATTATAACTCAGTGCTGATGTGCCAAAAGACTAAGGATTTCTTTATTTCTTAATCCTGTCCTAAAGTAGATTTAACTAAATCATCCACATCCATTTCTCACATAGAAGCTAACAAAACAACGTTGTTTCTCGCAATACATTTTTCTCCTGAAATACTAATTTGATTCTCCAAATATTGTAACTTTAATCTTGTATTTCTATGATGTTGTTCTGATAATACTGACTTATTCTAAATAATTTTTTTTTTTTTTAAATGGCACGCAATACGCACTCATTGTTCCTGCACCCCTGGCTGAAAAAGAAATAGTTCACCTAAAAAATCTGTCATCATTTTCTCACCCTCACGATAGTATACCCATGTTATTACTATGTTAGTATATCGATAAGACTTTTGGTTTGTGCGTGTGTGTGTGTGTGTGTGTGTGTGTGTGTGTGTGCCTGGTCATTCACTACTACATACTGGCAATATGGATTACCTAGTGGGTAAAACAGAGAAAAACAGTCATTACAACAACAGAGCACCTTACAGACCCTCATGTAAAACTCTGAGAAAAGCTGTTGTTGTGTATTTTGTGATATGTTGATATTTACCATTGCCAGATGACTGACAGCAGCAGAGGCACAGACAGAGATTTTATCTGTGTGCGTGTGTGTGTGTGTATGTATAAAGGCGGTCAGATTTCCTCTCCCTCAGTCCAGATAAACACACTTCACAACCTTGCCACACGTCTTGCACAAGCCAAAGAGAGAAAGAAAGGAAGTAAATGAGATGGGCAACTGTAGGAATAGTTCACTCAAAAATGAATATTCTGCCATAATTTACTCGCCCTAATGTCATTTCAATCATGTATGACTTTCATTCTTCTGTAGAACACAAAAGGAAAAATGTGTAGGAATGTGCTGCCCACTCTTTTCCATATAATGAAAATGAGGTACTGGAGTTTTCAAGTTTCAAAAGAACCATATAAATATCATGTCAGCCAGTTCTGAATTTCACAGATTTCGCCGTTTTATTGTAGTTTTTTCACTGATTTCATTATACTGGATGAACAAAAAAAAATAAATAATAATAATAAAATTCAGTTCAGAGTTCAGAGAAGATTTTAAAAATTGCATTAAAGAATCATGACATGAGGTTGAGTAAATGATGACAGAATTTTTATTTTGAGAATAAAATGAAGTGAAATGCTTGATTTTGAACCACATTATTTTATTCTGTTTGGTTTCAGTAAATTATACAAATACTGATGGGCTTCAGGAAACTGAAGAACTTCCCTGATTTAGCCTCTTAGGGGGTAATAGCTGAACTCTAGCGGTGTGTGTGTACCAGTGTAAGGGAATTGTTTACTGGCTGTCTGTGTCAGAACCTCACTACTCGGGGCCTCTAATGCAGCACAGCTGTGAGGGGGCTTGGACACTACACATCTGCTGAAGGGACCTATTGTGTGTTTGCATGTGCTGGATGCGTGTATTTGTAGAGATAAACAGATAAAGACCGTACACACATGCACACCTTTCTGTACATTTGTAACATATTTTTTGAATGCATGCAAATACCTGCATGAGTTTATTACTCACATAAAAGCCCGCAGTTAGAAAAGTGAAGTTTGTAGATTTGTCGCAAGTGAGTGAATCAGCCCATCTGGAGAGTTTGAACCTTGAAAGCACCTGCCTTCTCCATTCATGCTCCCGCTCTCTTAAAAAGCCATCTTCATCAATAGCAGCTTTTAAAGTGGATGAAACTGTTTGGAACTTCTCTTTATTCCTGTTCTGATGGATTTTCTGCTCTCTCTTTGTCTCACTGGCTGTTGTTGATGTTATTTCAACTCTTTTTATTTTCATCTATTTCTCCATCACCTTGCAGCCTTGACTCGAAAGATCGTTAAAATGCTTAACTACAGATAATGGCTACCTGAGAGAAGCTAATTAATGTGCTGCCTGCTCGTGTGTATGCGCAGATTTGTATGTATGTATGTGTGTATTTTATTCACTATATTCTCTCGCCTTTGAAACATCTCTACAATATCCTGTCTTCTGTCACCACTTTGTATTAGTGCTTTCTAAGGCAAGCACCGCTATTACTACTACTCATACTTGGGGTTAGAGGTTTAAACAAACCCTTAACCCCCTTGTATTAAACTTTGGCAAGTATGTTGTCCAGCACAGTGTGTGCTTCAGACATAAATTAAATTGTGCAACTTGTTTAGTAGAATTTTTTCTAAGCAATCACATGATTTTTGCAAGGTGGATGTTTAATCTCGTGAAAAATTTCCATAGATTTAGATTGACTCTAGCATCATGACTGACTTTTCACATTTAAACACCATGCATTTTCATTAGAAATAGTTCTTAGAAAAGAAACTAAGGAGCCGCTCACACAGAATGTGTTTGTCAATTCCATTTTGCTTCTTTTCAGTTGGTTTTCTATGTAAACACATGCTAGACAGACATATTTGACCGTTGGACTTGCATTTCAGGCGTCTTGCTTTTTTCAAACTAAAAACATGATATGCGTCCCAAATTGCATAATTATGCAATATTCTGTGACGTTTTGTAGTATAAAGTGCACTTTAAATATCTGGATGATGCACTTAAATAACCCAAAAAATTAAGTGTTGAATGTTGGACACTTCGGCCACGCACACGATGTAAGTTTCAGGAGTGACAACCGCATTTAAATGCGGGAGTGAGTCCCGTAAATTATCGTTCCATGTATGTACGGAACAGCAGTCACTCCTGCATTTGTAACCATAGCAACGTTTTGCCGTCTTGCGGGATTGAAGAAGAATTTAGCCATTTGGTATCTGCCATTGGCATTTTTGGCTAAAGACTCTTTTTGTCCGTCAATTTTAACTAAACTACCGCTGATAGACGTGCTGCGTTTTGTTTATGCTCGGGAGGCTGCTTTAGGGAGCGCTGTCTTGTAGTGTTGCCATATCCTCATATTTACAAGCACTTTAAGGCATGTTGTTTGGTCTTAGCTCATGAAGATAGGCACTTTATGGAGTTAATAATGTGGTCTGTTGTGGATATGAGATACGTGATTTTTTTTTGGTGTTATAAAACAAAGTATTTGGGTGTTTTAGTGTTTTTTGTGCTTGTCCTTGTTTGTTGTTGTTGTTTTTTTTTCTATGAAGATCTGACAACACTGACACTACCGCAAGGCTCCTGAGCACAACTAGCCCTGCGTCAAAATGTGCAAAGTTTAAGACCTCGTTCACTGTTATTTTCCTGCATCTCACATACAGACGAATACACATTTCTGATGCATGTCATTAACAACTAGTTGTTCAGTTCAGTTCCATACACACTGCATAGAATTCCTTTAAATGCGGTTGTCGCTACCTTTATTTTTCAGGAGTTAATGCGGTTGTCGAATGCAGTTGTCACTCCTGTATTTTAGTGAATTATGTGTGTACAGAACGCAATTAAGGAGTGAAAGGTGAACTGACAACCGAATTTAGCTGCAGTGTGTACGTGGCCTTCATGCACTCAACTGTTGCAGCTTCAATTACGTTGAGGGACGGGTACGGGTGGGACTACCATACTTCTATTATTAATGACATGAATGTGAATGCCCCCTAATTCTGTTTTAAACGTATAATATATTATATAGCCAATATACACAGAGAGAGAAAAAACACTGTTATTTGTATTTATGAGGGCCATACAAGTCTACAGTCCTAGCAGAGGTCAGATCGGGTCTGTGTGTCTTGAACATTGTCATGCTGCTAACAATTTCCTCAGTGATCAACAGGAAAATGCACAAATAATGTTACCACAATGCTCTAACTACATTATTACAGTTTGTGCTGGAGAGGTCAGGGCACAGTGCTATTCTGAGTTCTCTAACCTACTCAATAAATTGGATTACATACCAAACATTATATGTTTTTTCATTCTTATCGTAAATTAAATAGCATACAAAGACATTGTTTGTTGTAAATATTACCATGACTGCAGGAGACATATAAAAAGGAAATATGATTAGTATTTAAATGCATGTGTGTCCAAGTTCACAAACATACCTTAAATGTGTCTGCAGTATGTTCAGAAGGTGGACATCTGTGTCTGTCTGTGTGTGTGTGTGTGTGCGTGTGTGTGTGTGTGTGTGTGTGTGAGGAGGTTGAGAAAGACTGACGCTCTGTTTAAAGTTCAGTGTTAAGTCTTGCTGCTGTATTTCAATCTGTCAGACGTGCTTTCCTCCATTTAGAAGAATAGGTTGTTCTCTCTCTCTGTCTAGCTCTCTCTCTCCCCCTTTCTCTTTCTCTTTCGCTTTCTCTTTCTCTTTCTCTTTCTCTTTCTCTTTCTCTTTCTCTGTAATAAAGAGTGACAGGGGCCGTGTGTTAGTTACACTATGAAAACACAAAGCATAGAGCTCGCTTGAAAACTCAGACGTGTTTGTATATGGTTGACGTGTACTGCTTAAGCCACTTTTTGTCATTCATCCCAATTTGATGAAATTCAATCTAAAAGAGGTTTGCTGGTCCATGTCTGTTCAATAATATTATTTTTATTATATTTTTTACATTTTTGTTTAGTTTTTGAATTTTGTTTTTACTTTTTGTTTTTGTGTGTTTGTTTTTTGTTTGTTTAGATTTTGTTTTATGTGTTGTTCTTGTTTGATGTTTGAGTAAAAAAATTACATTTTGCGTATAAGAAACTTGTCAAACTTATGAATGACGTGACCATTTTATGTGGCTTAACTGAGTAGTGTGTGTGTGTGTGTGTGTGTGTGCACGTACATATGTGCACTTAGTTATACTTTTAAGACAAAACAAGTCATTTTGCCAGCGTTGTTTCAGACATCTGGGGACATCCTAAAATGGAAAATGATTCATAAAATTTTTTTCCTAAAACTGAAATGTTCCTTTTATGCTTAGGAATAGTCTGTAGTAATTAATATGATCTTTATGTAAAAACAATAGAAGCCTATGATACTGAACATTAAGATAAGCAAAGTAAGTGTGTGTGTGTGTGTGTGTGTGTGTGTGTGTGTGTGTGTGTGTGTGTGTGTGTGAGAGAGTGTGAAGCTGCGCTCCGCGCTACACCATGTCATGCTCTGGCCCTTTAAGAGGCAATCTAGCAGCTTAGAGCTATAGAGACGGGTGGAGAGAGAGAAAGAGAGAGAGAGGGGAGGGAGTGCGAGGTTCGGCGTGTGAGAGTGTGTGTGCAGCGGAGAGAGAAACAGAAACAGTCTTTGGTTTTGCGAGAGGTTAGAGGAGCACCAGGCAGCGTGTGCGTGTATGTGTGTGTGTGTTCTCGGAGGTCCCCGGGTGTCGGACGCGTATGTTGTCGTGGAAGGACTCCTGCATCTCAGACCCCTTGTTTCAGCATGCTTACTGAGCCTGAGCTTCCTCAGGAGTTTAACAGGTACGTTCACACACTCATGCACGAGACGCTCACTTTTCCAAGCCGTGCCGGGAGGAAGAGAGCGAGGGACAGGCAGATGAGCAGGAGAGAGAGTGTGTTTGTGTATGTTAGTCTAAGAAACAGACTTTATTAGTTTGTTTGGCATGTTTGAGGCTGGCTGTGTGTGAATGTGTCTGCGGTTTAGAAAAGAGAAGAAAGTTCAGTGTGACTGCGAGGTGTGTGTTTTCTAGACGCACTCTGTGAGCATGGGACGCTGGGACTGTCTTCTCAGTATCCCACTTTGAAACTAAGTTGTAAATGTCTCTAGTATCTGGTCTAACAGGTTACATGCTGTCGGTGTGTGTGTGTTTGTCTACCACCCCATATACACACATATATATATATATATATATATATATATATATATATATATATGTGAGTGTGAGTGTAAGATGGCGTTTGATAAGGGTCGGTGCTCTCCCGTCAGTGTTCCCTGGCGCAACCTCTCTTTTTTTGTGCATGTTGCACTTCAGGGTAACACGCTTGGCAACTAAAACACAGAGTATTTCACTTCTGTATGACTTTCTTGCTTCACAAAGCCTTTTTTTCCATTTGTCAGTGTTGTTTTAATCTTGTTTATGTTGTTTTGGTGTTTTATTGTGGCCAGATGTCTGCATTGGCCTTCTGTTGTGGTGGTCCGAGGTGGGAAATGTTCTCACCTACTTTAATATGTCAACAAAAGTGGCTTTGCTGCCGTTTGACTTTAAAGCTCCATAGGGAAGATTACCCATAATAATCGTTTTTAATGCAAGCTTCACCCCTGACACACACACACATTTTTTATTGCATTAGAGCACTGCACTGTTTTACCAGATGAAACTAATCTTTTGTTCAGCGATAAACTCTGGGGTTTTATCCCTGAATTAAGAACACATTTATACGTCAGGAAAATGTGTTTTTAATAAATCATCATGCTCTCTCTGGGGGGAGGGCAGGGGGGAGATAACAACAACTATGAGGAATTAAACATTTAAAGGATTACATAGGAAAGCAGAATGTATAGTGATAAATGTAGGGATTACAATGACTTAGAAGAAACGGATGGTTAAACTCTACTTTTCAGTAATGCTGGCTGTCAGTGGTTAAAGAGCATGAAACTGATTGTGTGTGTGTGTGTGTGTGTGTGTGTGTGTGAGGACGGGAGCGAAAGTGCAGTGTTTGTCCATGTAGAGTGTGGCTGTGTGTGTGTCTCTTCTGTCCTGATGCTGAGTGTTTTTGAAAAAGTCTGCTTTTATGTTTTAATTTGAGCATAGGAAAACAGTTTCACTGACATGAAGCGAGGAAATAATGAGAGATATAAAAAATGAAATTATAATGTTTGATGGTGATACAAAGTAATTTATAATTGTTTTTTGTATGTTTACATCTTAGAACACTCATCTTATGAATGCTTAAATTAAAAAGATTTACTTATATTTACTTTTGTTTTCATTTTAAAATTAGCACACTGTAAAATGCAAGAGGTTTTGTTAAAGATTTTATAGTATGAAAATTGACTTTTGATTAATTTATTAAGAACATTTCCTGTTTGGTGTAGTTTATTTTATATATTTTACATCTAAAAATACAGAACTATGAAGTGTTTTTCAAATCATCTGTACTACAAAACAGTAGTAGATAGTTATACGAAATGTTGCTTTGCTTAAAATGTTGTTAAATCTTCATCCTAAATATTTTGAATATATAATAATTATAAATAATATAATAATTATAATTAATAATAATATAAATAATATTACAATGTTGTGTATTATTATTATTATTGGAGTGGTGATTTGGGTGAGTTTAGCTTCATTGGAGGAGCACAGAGGAGATTCTATGGCCAAACTGTCACATTCCTCAAAGAGAGAGAGAGACAGCGAGCGAGTGAGGGAGAGGGAAAGGGGACTTTAACACTTCTCCATTTGTCTCCCTCCTTTAATGGATGGTTGTGTTACATCTCACTCTCTCACTCTCTCTTTCTCTGTCTGTCTTTCTCTGGGTCGGTCAATTCTTCCTGGTAAAGATACACAGAGAAAACAGTGGGTTCGTGCACCACTTATCATGTGTGATTGAACTAGCTGTAGACAAATGTGGCTGATGCACTTCAATTTTTGATTCCTCTGCATCAAAGAGAAAACAGTTTAAACCACCAGCCTACCTTTACCTCCGTCACTTTAACACATATTACTTGCAAGCTTCTTTGTAGCATACGCAAAGTGTGGCATTAACTAGTTGAAGAAATGTGTTTATGTAGTTGGATATAGAGCCAAAATGTCCCCAGAAGTGAGATACATCTAAAATAAATCTTTGGAGAACATTCAGAGACCTTGTCATTGTAAAAAAAAAAAAAAAATGTATATGTTATAGTGTTTATAATTAGCTTTATAGAAACACAATTGACGTCTGTGGTTGAGGGACTATATTAAGACATTATAACTTTATATTGAGGGGACCAAATGACTGTTGTGGTGACCAGATAGTGTCTTAAGAAAAACAGCTTAGTAAACATAACAAATACTGTCTAAATATAAATTTAGAAAGAGTTATATCAGGTTTAGGGGAAAGAAAATATCTTAGCTTTGTAGAAAAACAAAAGAAGTCAACGGATAGTCTCCACAGTGATAGAAAAACAAACATTTGTGTGTTTGTACATATATGTGTGTGTGTGTGTGTGTTTGTACTTGACTGGGTACAAATTTATACCTAAACAAGAGCTAAATGTGACAAGCATTCCCTTTGAGGACTTTTGGGGGGAAGGGGGGGGGGGGGGTGACATATGTATGTATGTATATATATATATATATATATATATATATATTAGTAGTAACTTTAAAAAATATATATATATTTTCAGTTAAGGTGTGTTTATCACTACAAAATCTGTGTTGTGGCCTCATTTAAAGTGTGTGTGTGTGTGTGTGTTCTGTCTGATTGATGGAGGTTCTGGATCTTCTCTCTGGGTCATTCATTGCAGACTGGCTCCATTGTGTAGTCCGTGTTATGAGCTCTCGCAGCGGCTTGATAACCGTGTCTCCATGAAAAAAAAAGGATGGTCAGCAGAGAAGAATGCTTAAGTGTTTCCTCCTCCCCCTTCAGAAGTCTTCCCAGACCTCCCCTGTGCGATCAGCTGACCGTCGGGACGTCCGCTAAGACTGAGGGGAACGGAATTCCTTTTTGGTTAAAGTCTTATTTATCAAGTCTGCGAGGATAATAACACAAAACAGTATGACGACAAGTTAGAGGTGACGGCCTATCAAATGCTTATCAAAATGCTGCTTTTTTTCTATCCAGTCCCTCAAGCTCTATAATAACGGCTCTGTACTTGCAGGTAAAGGAGGAGTCTGGGTGGAAGACTGTGTTGTATATGCCTGTTATACCCAGTTTGTTGTTGTACAGGCCTGTATGAATGGAGTAAATTATACCAGCACCTATTTTCACAGCCACCCAGGGCTTCTGGGAGCAAATCACGATGGATACGCATTTGACAGGGGCATCATATTCACAGACACTCACACACACTAAAAGAAGACAAGCAGAGGCTGAGAAAGTTTTCATAGAAGTTTCAAGTGTGTGTGTGTAATATGTAAAATGTCACTAGAAACATGAGTCAGTCCAGAGAAATAAATAATTAGAGATGAGAGATGACAGGAAACTATGCAGACAGATGAAGTGATGACTAAAATACTGGCAACCCCCCTCTGTATGTATGTGTGTGTGTGTGTGTGTGTTGATGCAGCAGTTGCCTTGGCACTGTGGGAACGGCGTTCACTGGTGCCTTGTGTCCACCCAGCGGCAAACACACACCATTGCTTATTATGCGTTTGTGTGCGAGCGGGCTTGTTTTCGCTTTGCTCATATGACTTTTGATTTTGTGTGTGTGTGACTTCACCTCCATGCCTAAACAGTAATGGCTGACAGTGACATTAGGCTCTGTGTTCTTGTCTTTTGTGGCGACGCTGGACAGGAAATTGGGGTGGCCCTGCAGCCCTAGCGTCAGAGGGAAAAACAGAGACGGCTTTGTGTTTTCTCTGAGTGCGTGTGTGAATAATGTGTGTATTTAGAGACACGTACACTTGTGTGAAATTATTATTCACCGACTTTTGGGGGGGGGGGAGTAGACTTTTTAAAGAAGTTTCTAGGAGTTTCTATGAACAAATCTGAAAATGTTTTTGTGAGAGATTAGTGATGTGTAAATCTCTAATAAAGTACAAAAAAAAATTATTTACAAATTCCAGTAATTTTCTGCTACTTTTTATTGCTGCAGTGTTACTAAAATGGTTTGTATGTTAATAAAACATTTTCACTTCTTATTTTTTTTTAGCATTGGTGCATGGAAATGTGATCTTTATACTATGTTTTGGTAAACTAACCCCCCACCCCACATAAAAATCCAAGTGCCCTCACAGCAGCAGAGAACGCTGTGATCAGTGATTACGGCATGAATGATGAAGAGCCCTCACAAGTTTGCACTACGGATGAATTTACTTCAGCGGAGTCCCTCTCTCTGACTCTCTCTTCGCTTCTGTTCCTCTGCCGGCCGCTCCATTCCCACAGAGAGAAAAATTGAGAGCGCTATAAATAGCTGTAAAGCAATATACTTAAAAGACTGTTCAAAACAGAGAGAGTCGGGCACAAATGTTTGATTGTGCAAACGGGGGACGTCCTGACGGGACTATCTGTGACTTTATTGTCCTGGGAGCAGAAGATAAAGAATAGAGAGAGGGATGAGCACTTCTCCTAATGTCTAAGTGGATTGTGAGGTATTCTCAGTTTCCTTCCGGACTGGTTGTCTGAACTTTTGGACACACTTTGTTTCATTCCCACACTCTGATAACAAAGAAGAGCTGACCTCCCTAATCACATAATCATATTACACTGGAATTTACCTTCACCAAGTGATGTTTTAATATATTTTAAGGCAGCATAATGCATCAGAATTTTTTTTTTGTAAATGTATACATATTCTAATTTTATTCTTATACAAAGTTGTATTCAAAGGCATCAGTGTTACATAATATAATGCTAATTAATATTATTAGCATTATTTAAAAACAACATAAGGTGTCTATCTTAACTTTTTCAAAGACACTGTGTGTGTCTGAATGCTTTTTATCGTAGGCATGCGGGCAACATCCGCAAAGCATCATGCAAGTTTTTCCGTGGGCCGCGCACATCCGAGTGTGTGCGTATGTGACACGTTTAGCCTCAAAATTATGTCCTGTCATTAGAGGCACTTCTCGAGTGTTAACCACTGCTGATGGTGATTAGGTAAAGCTCCTAGATTCAGTATTTAAAGTGCAGCTCCACTCCGCTGTTTAATGGACCCTGTATTTTGGACGATTAGCGTCTGCGGAGAAATGTACATGTGATATGAGAGGGATTTAGGAGAGCGCTCAATCTGCGTCTAAGCTCAAAGGGGAAGTGTGCCTTTAATCTGGGTTTAACGCACGCAGTCTGCGGGAGGGGGCCGAGCGGCACACCAGTGGGGCGGCCATTAGCTTTTAACGATTAGCCGTGAAAGTTAGCCTCTAGACCTGCAGTTCAGATGGGATGGGGTGTGAATGCTGAAGTTTGCAAAATATACAAAAAAAGTGATGGCATTTTCTTTGATAATACAGCCTGAACTGGATAATACTGGTGTTTGGAAATTATACTGGCATCATTTGTGTTCCTACATAAGTGTGTGTTTAGTCACCTCACCCATATCAGCACATTAGGCTTTGATATTCGAGGCTGTTTATGAATAACATAATTCTTAGCCTTGTGAAAATGAAAGGCAATAAAGTTATTAATCCACCAGATAATGAGCTGTTAAAGTTTACAATGCAAATAAGCAGACATGACTAGCCTGTAAAGAAGTCTTAGCTTCAGAGACTGTTCTTTGTGTGTCTGTGTTGTGTTAGCGAGTGTGTGTGTGTGTCGGTGGACAGGGTCTGTGTGTGTTTGGCAGGCCGGCCTTTATTGGAACCACAGAAGGATGGAGTGAAATTATGCTAATGGCTGCTAATTATGACCTTGGAGACCAGCTTTTCTGCCAATTTATCTGCTTAATAAAACCCTCTCTTTTTTAATCCCAACATCTCGACAAGCTTTAAATGTTTCATGTAGACTCTCCACCACGACAGGTCTGCCAACTTTAAATGAAATAGTGGCTATAACCTGTTCACCCGGAGAGCAGAATTGTATAGTAATTATACTTCAAAGGCTCGCAGGAAAATAGACATTTTATTGCTCAAGAGGAGCTGTGAAAAGCTTCTGTCAGTGGGCCGGCAAGGAAGTAGAGAAGAGGCAAAAGGAAGAGTGCGTGAGACAGGGAAGAGCGGAAAACGGATGCAGACGTGTCTAAAGGTGCGCACAGATATGAATGACGGAGATATATTTATAAAGAAAAGGCTCTCATATGAGTAATTTTTGTAAGAAATATTGCCTTGAAAATGTCCAATTCCACTAAATGATTCCGGTTCCATTGACGACTCTTTTTCTTTTTTGGAAGTATTTGTCAATTATTTTTATTATATACTGAAAAAACTATTCTATTTCTATTTACTACAAATCGGTTCTAAATTGGTCTCTTTAACTGCTAGATTTCCAGCTATTCATTACCTTGATTTAAGTTTCACAAGCCTTAACTAAACAGTTATTAAACACCGGTTCTCGGGTTCGAATTGGATGTGACGAGCAATTTACTGGTTCCAATAAGGACTGGTTCTCGATTGCCTATGAGGGTCATGTGTGTGTCTTTGTTAGTCCTGATGTGTGTGTTGGGGGTTGGTGTGTTAGAGAAAGCGGCACAGAGGTGTGTGTGTGTCGGAGTGAAACAAAAGGGCCCAGTGTGTGTGAGTGTCTGGAGGTAGAGTAAACACAGTGCTGGTGGAGGGGCAGACAGGCCCAAGTGCAGTTTATACAGCTGCGCTGACTGCTTTTACTGCCCCAGTGTGAACCAGCATAAAGCCAAGGTACCCCACACATACACATTCACATTTATACAGCCAAAATAACGCAGATATAGTCACCAATACTCACAATTGTATGTATTACACACCTGCGTTAGTGTTTATGACAGAGTGGTTGCTGTTAGGCACTAGCAGTATGACATCTGCATCATAGTTTATCATTTAACTCTTCACTCCATCTCATCTATAGAGTTAGTTGAAGCTTGTCTTCATTGTTACTGTAGCCGCCAGCCTTGGGTTTGATTGAGGTGAGTCTTATTCATCCCGTCCAGACAGCTAGAAATGTTATATGATGTTTGTCTTTACAGCTAATCTAAACCAAATACGCAGTAAATGAGAGAAAGAGAAACCTTAGCAGTGCTCAGAGATGTGGCGTCTGAGTCAGTCCAGGGCTATGAGAATACCATACAGTTCAGCACACACAACTTGGACTGCACTGAGACGGCAGATGCTAGTTGATCAAAGATAATCGAAGTAAAAAAGTAACCTCTCTATTGCACTGACTTTGTGCTGTATGTCAGTCTCATTTTTCTACCTCAGAGCATAAGTAATTATTAGATAAAGGGTTAAAAAAGAAAGTTGTAAAGTGTAACAGTGAGCTATAAAGTCAGTTATAAAATCACGGTTGAGATATAAAGTAGCAGTCGCAGGATATGAAGTAACATTATGAGATATGAAATTGCAATTATAAGATTTAAACTTGTATTGTGAAAAAAGTTACAATTACAGGAAAAAGTCACAATAATGAGAAATAAAGTTACAGTTGTGAGAAATAGTCATAATTATGAGAAAGTCGCAGTTGTGAGCAATTACAAGAAATTTGCAGTTATGAGATACAAAGTCATATTGTGAAAAAAAGTGCAATTACAGGAAATAAAGTAGCAATAATGAGAAATAAAGTTGCAATTGTGAGAAAGTCGTAATTATGGGAAAGTCACAATTGTGAGAAATTATGAGAAATAATTTGCAATTATGAGAGATAAAGTTGTATTGAGAGATATAGAAAGACATTGTAAGATGAAGCTGAGTCATAGTTGCAATTCTAAGAGAAATAAGTCAAAATTGTGAAAACAAGTTGCCACTGCAGTATTTGCAATTATGAGATATATAGTCACAATACTGAAAAATAAAGTTACACTTGTGAGATATAAAATCATAATTTGAGAAAGTTACAATTGTGAGGAATAGTCACAATTGTGAGATATTAAGTTGCAATTACGCAAAATAACTGTGTATGTAGTATATACTTTAATAATTATGATATATAGTATTATATATGTGACCCTGGACCACAAAACCAGTCTTAAGTGTCAATTTTTCGAAATTGAGATTTATAAATCATCTGAAAGCTGAATAAATAAGCTTTCCATTGATGTATGATTTGTTAGGATCGAACAATATTTGGCCGAGATACAACTATCTGAATATCTGCGGGTGCAAAAAAATCTAAATATTGATAAAATCGCCTTTAAAGTTGTCCAAATGAAGTTCTTAACAATGCATCTTACTAATCAAAAATTAAGTTTTGATATAACTACGGTAAGAAATTTACAAAATATCTTCATGGAACATGATCTTTACTTAATATCCTAATGATTTTTGGCATAAAAAAAACATTGATAATTTTGACCCATACAATGTATTTTCGGCTATTGCTACAAATATACCCCAGCGACTTAAGACTGTTCTTGTGGTCCAGGGTCACATATATATATATATATATATATATATATATATATAGTATATGGAATGGGCTTCCATAATTTTGCTTGTACAACAGCTTTTGGGGCAAAGCAAAGTATACTGCAACAGTGCAGTGAAATAAAATTTGTTTGCCAATTCTTTTAGTTGCAGAGTAGGAGCCAAATAAAAGTACTTCTCTCCATCTCCCTTTATCCTTGCCTGTCTTTTTCTCTTAAAAGAGTGGTACTTATTCCCCAGGGCCATAGTAACACTAGCCCCAAGGCTGAGAAGCGTCTATGAAAGCACTTAGGCAATGCCGTGAGCCAGATGAAATCTTATTACGAGAGCATATTCATTTTTCCTTCCCGTGTATTGTGGGAGAGAGAGTTCATTTAATAAATGCTTTTTCTTCCTGACGGTATCAGAGGAACACAGACCGTCATCGAGGCCTATTTTCTCTGGCATTGTCAACACCATATACACTGTCATTAACATCTACTGTGGCACACACGCTCATGCACACACCATTGTCTGTCTGTGTTCTTGGCTAACGTGATATTTGATGTGTGCACTTTTCTTTAATGGGCCGCTCGAGTCTTTACATCAAACAGGCTGGCTAAACACATCCTGTGCGGTGCTGCTACAGTAAATGGCTCTGTGATAGTGTAGGTGGGACATCTCTTTGATGGAGGGATAGATGTGGACAAAGCTACGGCATTGATGGCTGTCATTATGCGAGTAGTGTGTGTGTGTGTGTGTGTGTGTGAAATGCTCCCGTATATGTCACTCACAATTAAACAACAGCCACGTCTCTGTCTCTGCCATGTATTTCCTGAATGCCTCAGTCACTTTTCCTTTCTCATTTTTCCAGGATGTCTTCCAAGCGACCAGCCTCTCCATATGGGGGAACAGATGGAGAGGTAGTCATGGCGACGAGCAGACAGCGATTGGAGGATGAAGAGGTTGACAGACATGCTGTCATTCACTTGCCCCTGAGTTCGTACTGCAGCAAAGTGTCCCCACGATCTCCGCGACTGCTCGACAGCCCCCCAACACTGCACGCGAACATGGTAGGTCAAACCTACACTCAAACCTCTCTCATACGATTGGACGAGGTCAGCGCCTCTCAGTTGGTTAATATGCATTTGACTCCTCCTTCTTAGAATAAGCCCTTCCCATTGTCTTTCGCTCACTTACACTTTTGGCGTGGAAATGCCCGTCACGCTTCGATGATGTCATGGGCAGATGCAGCGAGACAGGTCGTCCTTTTGAATGTGGCCGAAATGACTCATAAGCTTGGCTGTTCATGTGTCATTTCGGAGTGTGAGTTCATGATGGGTCAGATATTCAAAGCCATAAGATGCAATATAAGCGAGATGGACCCTATGACCCCAAAGCGTTATCCTCACGTTAACAAGCACATGAGCTCTAGTATCTCTTCAGTGACCTTTCGCCTGACTCTACTATCTCTTCCTCTCGATAACAACAGGCTTCAGGAATCAATTTGGCTGTAAAACAATGAATCAGTACTTAAGGAACTTAACAGTAAGCTAATTCTGCAATTAACTGTGATTACAGTGCACGCTGGAGTCTGCAGTTTTGGAACCGTTTCTCACAATAAACCAAAGTCCTCGAGCTTTCTCACTCAAGCGTCTCCTTCGTTCTCACTTTATACACTCAGCTTGCAGCACGGTGTGTTTGTTTATGACTGTCGGTTCTCTCTTTTAGAGTCGCTGGCTGTTAAACTTCTATATTTTGGGGGTGAAAATGTGAAAAAAATTGTACCTTTTAGGCGGGGTGCATATTAGTGCCTTAAAGTACTAATATGCTCCATTTACATTCCTAAAAATAAAGGTTCCAAAAGGAGGTTTTCACAGCGATGCTGTAGACCCCTTTTAGTTTCCCCCCCAAGAACCTTTCAGTAATTTTTTTTTAAATGTGTGAAGAGCATTTTAATAATCTGAAGCACCTTTTTTCACTATAAAGAACCTTTTATTCGATGGAAAGTGGAACGTTTTATTCGATGGAATGTTAAAGGCTCTTTATGGAACCAGATGCCAAAGAACCTTTATTTTTAAGTGTGTATGGGAAGGTAATGCACAAAAATGTGTCTTTTGAGGGTCCTGCCCTGGTGACAAACTTAATTGTGCGCTTTTCTGTGCAATAAGTTTAGATTTGACACAGATTTGCATTTGGCTGCTGTAGATGATGATGTCAGTTCAGTAATACAAATAATAAAGCTGCACATGAAACCAAATGTTTATTATACAATGGATTATTCTTATTAATCATAACGTGAATAATTATGTATCAGCTGCAGTGCAGTGCTTGTAATTGTTGTGTTATCTGAAAGACTAGACTGCTGTCTCTGTCTCTCGCGCTGACATGACAGAGGTGGCATGAAAAAACACGCGCGCTGTATTTGATGTGGATTAATAAAGCGTATCCGTCTCGAGCACGGGCGGATTTAGGGGAAAGCAGGCTGGCATATGTGAGACATTAAGTTCCCCTGAGCCGATCCGCGCTGACTGGCAGAAGAGTTGAGTGAGAGAGAGATTTACACAAGTGGGGACTCGGAGGGGCTTTGTCACGGCAATTGTATAAAGTGATAGGGAAGTGTAAATCGACTCGGCGAGTCCCTGGGTAGCGCGCAGCGGAAGATTACCGCTTTATCTTGTCATTGTAAATTAACACGGCAGCGGCGCACACGCGCTTCAGACTCCGCTGACCTCTTCATCCTGAGAGAGAGAGAGAGAGAGAGAGAAGGAGAGGCGCGTTCGTGATGATGGGGTCAGCGGGGCTGAAGCGCGCACAACCTGCTACAATAGAAGTCGGTGTCGCTCCTGCCAGTTTTTTACAGGCGGGAAGTAGAGGCTTTGAAACCGAAAGGTGGGAAGAGCTTTACACGCAGGTGATAATAGCGAGGTGTTAATTACTCTCCCTTTTGTCCGGTTAATGAGGAGAGGCATTAAGGAAAGACGCGTGTTTCACGTTAAGATTTGTTCTTAGATGTGTCAAATGCAGCCTTTTAATGTCAAAACCAACAGAATACCCGTTAACCTGACTCCTGTACAGTTAATAAAAGATTGCTTTTGTAAAAATCTAAACTTTTTCATAAATGTAATTTTCCAAAACAACATTAAAAGCTAATTTAATTTGTTTATATATTTCTATCTTAATATATTTTTATTTAATCATTTAAATACTTTAATACTTTATTTTTAATTATTTTAAAATAGTTTTTACATAAATTTTGATTATAATAAAATTAATTTGAGTTTTATTGTCGATATTTAAAGAGAGAAACCAACAAAACGATCAGAGCAGTTAGTAAAACTAAACTCAAATTTTATACTTTTTTTTTAATAAAAAAATATTTGGAACATTTTGCTTAAGTGTCACAAATATTCATTTGCGTTCTTGCATTTTTCATGTTTTTTTGTTTTTTTTCTTCCAAAAAAATATAATTTACAAATCTGACAATCCAGTGTCACACAAATGTAATTAATTAAAGTGTTTTTTCTATGGCGTAACCTCATGTAAATTCAGGGATGAGACAATGCAAGGTGTTTGAAAGTGTGTGTGTTTGTAAATCTTCATCTGTCTGTGTGTGTGTGTGTGTGCGTGCTCACGGCAGGATCAGGGCTGACAATAGCTCGGTTGAGCCAGGTTTAGAGGTGAGTGGATTGTGAACACACGGTAGAGATCAGCAACACGGGCTTAAGACAACAGACGAGGCGTCAGCACCGCAGGAGAGAAGAGATGTCCAACTTGAGCGTGTGTGTTTCAGCAGCGGGACTCTTGACAGTTTAACGGATAGCAGGCGTAGAGGTTAGTTTCCTAGCGTGTGATGAACGTGAGCCAGAGAATCACACGGCCGTGCTTTGAGTTCGTCTCATTAGCTAGACGCTACCTGTATCAGTAAAATAACTGGATTTAACTTAGCATATGGAAGCGTGAGAGAGAAGGAACGAGAGAAACGCTCTGAGGGAAACAGGTTGGAATCCTGCAGAGTAAAGGAAGGACAAAGATTTTAAAAAAGAAGGGGGGGAAAAGGTGGCATTTGGAAGAAAGCTGGCATCTGTGCTGAAGGGAGAAAACGAGAGGAAAAAACTAGAGGTGGAAAGAAGGCATTTTGCTTTCTTGGCAAGAGTTGAAGTGTGTTTAAATGTGCTCCTGTCACACATGAGCTTAAGAGGACAAAAGTTGGTTAATTTTGTCGCCATGCTGCCGTGGTTCAGGAATGAAGAGAGGGTCGTGGAGAGAGGCGCAGTTTCAGCCTTTCCACGAAGAATTGACATCTGCACAACTAAAAGCAGAACCGCCCACACCTCACAGAACGGCACATCAGAAATGCATATAAATACATATACTCAGCTTTGCACACTTATTCATACGCGGTGGAAAATAACGCGCACACGTAATCGATGGACAAAATAGGGGTACTTAACCTGAATATCAGCCCTACTGTAGACCTGTTACTCACTCATGCCTTTATTTAAAGATGGGGGAAAGAAAGCAACACATAAGCCATTAGCTCATCTGCTTCTTCATCTGTCCGAGACTTAGTGTCACAGCCGAGGACATTAAGTAAGCGAAGGAATACAGTTTCCTCTGCCACCATCTCACCTTCTATTCGAATTGTTTTCTAGACATCTCTGGAGAAAGACGCAAGCTGCGGTTTGAAGTATGCAGTGGATTAGATAGATTGGAAGTGACAGGTGTGACCATGTTTTAAGATGCATGCCACACTAAAGCAGGCAGAGAGAAATGCCTGCCATTCTGCCACTCGCTCCCACTCTCTCCCTGGCTTTCTCTCTCTAGTCCTCCTCTCTTCTTTCTATCTTTCTTCTCTGTTACTTCTTTAACAGCTAGTTGACGGTTTTGTTTGCGGATGACGGGGTGATCTCGCACTGCTTTGGTCATTTGTGACTACAGAATTCTCTTAATCCCAGTTCGACTGGCCCGACTGGAGCTGATGGGGCCGAGAGGGATGAAACGGAGGGGTGTGTCTGGAAAAACATGCCTTTTTGCAGGCAGATTACGGAAACGGGGGGGAAATCAGTATGCAAGCTGTCATATTTTCCGTGTATCATAAAAGCCTGTTAAGATCTTTTAAGCTTGCCAATCATCAGTCTGTTCGTGAATGAGTATCAACGTGAAATGTCTCTCAGTATGCATTCGTAACAAGTGAAAGTGTTTCAGTTTAATTAGTTCTACAGTAATTATTATTATCATGATGATGATGATGGATTGTGACGAGTCAATCTGTGTGATATGTTCAGTGTAACTGGATATATGGAGTGTTGACAACTGTATGTACTAGATCTGAATTTGATGTTTGTTTATTTGTCTGTTTTGTGTGAAAGAAAGTTATTAATGCTATTACATGGCATGACTAAAATAAATTAAATGGCAACATTCAATGTTAAAACATTTAGTCATTTAATATTTTTACTTAACATAAAAATAACTAATAATAATATATATATATTTAAAAATGTAGTAATTATCAAATAGTAGAAAAACACTAATAGAAAAGAGTATAATTAGTAATTTTTTAATACTAGTATTGTAATAAAAACTACTAATAATCATTATTTTAAAAACTTGTTTCCATTGCATTTAAACTTTCCATGTTGTATAGATGTCACGAATCCTGACCATGCTCTCCTGTTTTACCACCACCAGAGGTCACCCGTTCACCACATTGACTCTCACACTACACAGCACACTGGACTCCATTTCCCACCATGCATTGCACAGATCACAGCTGTCACCATTCACTCATCACACGCACCTGATGCTCATTTCACAATCACACACACTATTTAAACCATGGACTTCCTCAGCATCAGGGCCGAGTATTGTTAGCCCGTCTACCTTACAAAGCGTTCCTAGTTTTCATAGTCTTGCCTTGCCTTGTTTTCCTTTCCGTGTCTGACCCTGCCCGAGTTCTTGGATTATTCTCTCTGCCTTGCCCTGTCTGGATTTTGTACGCCGATCGTTGACCCACGCTTGCTCCACGGATTGCTCTGTCTTGCCTCTGCCATACCTGTTTGCTGTCTCTCGACCCTGCCTGTTTGACCATGTTTTATAATAAAGCCTTGCGAATGGATCCGCACGTCTCACGTCTCGTCAACCCCGTAACAGAATACTCGGCCACACAAGGATCCAGCGGCTTTTCAAAAGGACATTGGCCAGGTATGGATTGTGCACGACTGTTATTAACCCTCGAGCAGGGCTCGCGACCGCTCGAGAATTATATTCAGGAGTACTTAGACCTCGCCTATTTTTCTGATCTGCCGGACTATGCACTTATTGACTTTTTTTGTGAGGGCATTAATCAGCCGCTCCGGTCAAGGTTAATCCGCGAGGGTCCCCGTTCATCTCTCAGTCAATTTATGGACTTTGCTTTACTGTGTGTGGGCTCCTCTTTTACTGTGGGTGTCGCGGAGGAACGCGACACCTCACTCACTCACAAAATGGCGGCAGCAACAGCACCCCTTCACGTCGCTGCCAAGCCAGAGTCTGCTCACGTCATGCCTGCCAAGCCAGAGTCTGCTCACGTCGTCGCTGTCAAGCCAGAGTCTGCTCACGTCGTCGCTGTCAAGCCAGAGTCTGCTCACGTCGTCGCTGTCAAGCCAGAGTCTGCTCACGTCGTCGCTGTCAAGCCAGAGTCTGCTCACGTCGTCGCTGTCAAGCCAGAGTCTGCTCACGTCGTCGCTGTCAAGCCAGAGTCTGCTCACGTCGTCGCTGTCAAGCCAAAGTCTGCTCACGTCTCAGTGCTCCAGCCAGAGTCACACCACGTCTCAGTGCTCCAGCCAGAGTCACACCACGTCTCAGTGCTCCAGCCAGAGTCACACCACGTCTCAGTGCTCCAGCCAGAGTCACACCACGTCTCAGTGCTCCAGCCAGAGTCACTTCACGCCTCAGCTCCTCAGCCAGAGTCTGTTACCACAGATTCAAGGTCAGTCCTTCGAGTGCTGATATCCAGTGTGATGGACCCACCACTGATGTCAGTGCGAGTAGCTGGCATTCCCAGGGCCTCAACCCTGTCTGTTACAGAGACTGTTCCCCTGACCTCAGTACTTCCCGTTATGGCGGTTGCCATTTTGAGTGTGTGGGCTGCACACTGTGCTCCTGAGGCCTCTCCTGTCCACGAGTGTGCTGCTGAGGCCTCTACTGTCCACGAGTCTGCTCCAGTGCCTCCAGAGGTGGCGGCTTCCGCTGCAGAACCTCCCGAAGTGGTGGCACCTACTCCTGAACTTCCTGTCTGCCCTGTCACGGCCACGGAGGCCGTTCCTGACCTCATGGTCTGCCCTGTCACGGCCATGGAGGCCGTTCCTGACGTCACTGTCTACCCTGTCACGGCCACGGAGGCCGTTCCTGACCTCATGGTCTGCCCTGTCATGGCCATGGAGGCCATTCCTGAACTTACGGTCTGCCCTGTCACGGCCACGGAGGCCGTTCTTGAACTCACTGTCTGCCCCGTCACGGCCATGGAGGCCGTTCCTGAACTCACTGTCTGCCCTGTCACGGCCATGGAGACCGTTCCTGAACTCACTGTCTGCCCTGTCACGGCCAAGGAGACAGTTTCTGAACTCACTGTCTGCCCTGTCACGGTCATGAAGGCCGCCCCTGAACTCACTGTCTGTCCTGTCACGGCCAAAGAGGCCGTCTGTGAGCTCACGCCCTGTCCTGTCACGGCCAAGGAGGCCGTCTGTGAACTCACGCCCTGTCCTGTCACGGCTAAAGAGGCCGTCTGTGAGCTCTCGCCCTGTCCTGTCACGGCTAAAGAGGCCGTCTGTGAGCTCACGCCTTGTCCTGTCACGGCTAAAGAGGCTGTCTGTGAGCTCACGCCCTGTCCTGTCACGGCTATAAACGCAGTCTATGAATCCTCGTTCTGCCCTGCCACGCCCCCTGAGATCATGAATGCTCTCCCTGTATTGTCTGTCTCTGCTCTCCCTGTGTTGTCTGTCTCTGTTTCCCCCAGATCTCAGACTCTGCCATGGTTTCCTGCCCAGTCTGCTTCCTGGCGAGGGTCTTCTGCTCAGGTCTGGTGGTCCTCTGCCCCGCCATGGTGGTCTTCTGCTCGGGTCTGGTGGTCGTCTGCTCCACCGTGGTGGTCTTCTACTCCGGTCTGGTGGGCTCCTGGTCCGTCTACTCCGCCCTGGTGGGCTCTAGCTCGGGTCTGGTGGTCGTCTGCTCCGCCATGGGGGTCTTCTGCCCGGGTCTGGTGGTCGTCTGCCCCACCGTGGTGGTCTTCTGCTCGGGTCTGGTGGTCGTCTGCTCCGCCCTGGTGGGCTCCGGTCCTGTCTGCTCCGCCCTGGTGGGCCTCTGCGCTGTCAGTCCTGACCTGGCCTCTGGCTCCGCCCTGGTTTCCTGCTCCGCCGTGGTGGTCTTCTACTCTGGTCTGGTGGGCTCCTGGTCCGTCTACTCCGCCCTGGTGGGCTCTTGCTCGGGTCTGGTGGTCGTCTGCCCCGCCATGGTGGTCTTCTGCTCGGGTCTGGTGGTCGTCTGCTCCGCCGTGGGGGTCTTCTGCTCGGGTCTGGTGGTCGTCTGCTCCGCCGTGGTGGTCTTCTACTCCGGTCTGGTGGTCATCTACTCCGCCCTGGTGGGCTCCTGGTCCGTCTGCTCCGCCCTGGTGGGCTCTTGCTCTGTCCTGGTCTCCGGTTCCGCCTGGGTGTCCTGCTCTGCCGGTTCTGCCTCAGTCCCCGGTCTTCCCACTTCCTCACGGACCTGGCCCTCCATCCCTCCCCCTGTTCCGCCTCCGCTCCACCGCCCTCCTGGACTATATAGGAGCGTCTGGAAGCCGCTCCTTGGGGGGGGGCTATGTCACGAATCCTGACCATGCTCTCCTGTTTTACCACCACCAGAGGTCACCCGTTCACCACATTGACTCTCACACTACACAGCACACTGGACTCCATTTCCCACCATGCATTGCACAGATCACAGCTGTCACCATTCACTCATCACACGCACCTGATGCTCATTTCACAATCACACACACTATTTAAACCATGGACTTCCTCAGCATCAGGGCCGAGTATTGTTAGCCCGTCTACCTTACAAAGCGTTCCTAGTTTTCATAGTCTTGCCTTGCCTTGTTTTCCTTTCCGTGTCTGACCCTGCCCGAGTTCTTGGATTATTCTCTCTGCCTTGCCCTGTCTGGATTTTGTACGCCGATCGTTGACCCACGCTTGCTCCACGGATTGCTCTGTCTTGCCTCTGCCATACCTGTTTGCTGTCTCTCGACCCTGCCTGTTTGACCATGTTTTATAATAAAGCCTTGCGAATGGATCCGCACGTCTCACGTCTCGTCAACCCCGTAACAATAGAATTAATTATTTTGTAAATAGTAGCAGATAGTATTAAAAATAAAGCGTATAATTGTCTGAGATTAAATAAATGTCAAAACATTTAAAAGTGGTAAGACATTTAGTCATTTAATAAATTTATCACATAAAAATGAATGATTTTAAATAAGCAGTAGTAAAACCCTGTTACAAAAGCATTAATAAATGACCAGTACTGAAAATAAATACATTATTATTATTATTATTGTTGTTGTTTTCTGTAGCATTTAAACTTTTTCCATGTTGTATATAATGAATTGATTTGTTTGCGGGGCCAAGTCAGATCATCTAACAGTCTCACTATACTGATAAAAATAAAATTGTATTTGCCACTGTTTTGTCTTGTGAAAGTCTTGTGTAATTCATGTTGCATTAAGCTTTAGTAAATGAACCATCTGCTGCTCTCTGTTCACTCTCTGAGTTAATGATTAAAAACAGATGTCATTATTAAAATCTAAGCGGGTAATAGACCTGCACAGGGAACTTGATCAATCTTGTGAACTTCAGTTTGGACTGAGGACATTTTACTTTGCGTGATGGATAGAGGTGGCACGAAGTATGTTGATTGTTGAAGTGTAAATCTGGTCACTGGATCCCAAACACGTCAGTGGGATTAAGCTATTGATTGGCTGTAGCTGCTGTCAGTCACACAGGTGGTAAGGTAGATAATAGATGTGGATTAACCAAAGATTAACCAAAAGATTAAATACCTGACTTGTTTTGTAATTAAACTTTATAAAGGAGATCCGGAGCTGGGCGAAAGTAATGTTGTGTGTGTGTGATAATTCATCATCATAAATCTCCACATCTGTCATTTACCCATTTTACAGTGTGTGCATATACTTGCAGAAGCAAAAAACACCAATATTTAAAATCAATATATTAATTATTTATACATATATTTGTGCTGTTGCATTTATTAAAGTTTCACTGTAAACTTGTTTTGTCAGGCAACCTAAAAAATATGATTTGTGTAGTAACATCTAAATAAACTGGTTTTATTCAAGTCAAAATGTCATTTAATATGACTAGAATAGGTTATACCAATAAAAGTCATTTTAAGGCTCAGATTAGTTAGAAATAGTCCCTTAAGGCAACAACTGCACAGTTTCCCTTTTTATAGTGTACAAGCCTAATTCTGAGCCGCATTACATAAGAAACCATAAGATGAGAACTGTTATATATTTGGACGTAAGATCAATGCATGAAATGTTGAAGATGGTGATTGATATCGCAGCTGTCATGTTGGTCAAGAAGAGAAGAAAAATGTGGTTGAAAAACTTGGACGTTCTTGTGTGTTTGGAGCTGATTCAAAGTAGAAAAACTTCCCTTCTCAGAGAAAGAGACAGTTCCTGTGATGGTGAAACTTTTCTCCACTAATGATTTTGTCTAAAGAGACTTCAGACCGACAGAGGCAAAGAGAGACTTTCTACAGTACAGATGGGCAGATGAGGATGAAAGTAAATCTAAACATGCCTCAACACTCAGGAACAGGACGAAATAATTAGTGAAGGCCTGTTTGTCGCTTTGTTTAACACCCTGTCTCTCTCTCCGTCTCTGTGTCAGGATCAGGATGGCAGTAAAGGCCTGGCCCTGAGCCCCTACCCCCAGCACATCTCTTCTACCTCACCCAGTAAGCAGCAGCAGGAGGAGGGGTCCATGCGGCCAGGGAGCGAACCCAGCTCCGCTTCAGCTCTGGGCACCCCGGAGAGACGCAAGGGCAGTCTGGCCGACGTGGTCGACTCGCTCAAACAGCGCAAGATGGAGGAACTCATCAAGAACGAGCCAGAGGGTGAGTGAGGGAGAATTTAATACATGTTTTGACACACATTTTTGGTACTAGTACACACATTGTCACATTTCACTCAAATTTTCAGCGTGTTTTCAAAGTCTTGCGAGCCGGACAACGATATAACCTGTTCAGTAATAAACATGTCATACTGTGGTCATTGTTTGAAATTTTTGAGTAATACAAAGTCATTTAATTTAACATCTTTATCACAAGCTACGTTTGATGCCATGGATGGAGGGATGGAATGATTGACTGATTGATTGATTGATTTTAATATTCATAGCAGTTAATTTATAAATAATTTTAATGTCTTTGAAAGAATTGCCTATATATATATATATATATATATATATTATTACAAGCTACTTTTAATAGCATGGAAAAATATTTATTTATTTATTAGAAAATTATGTAAACATTTATTTATTGAATTATTTATTTATTTATTTTAAAATTCATAGCAATTGATTTATAAGTACTTTTGATGTCATTGAATGAATTGTCAGTATATATTTATTATGCTATTACAAGCTACTTTTAATGGCAAGGAAAAATATTCATTAGATGATGTAAAAATTAGTTTGTTTTCGATCTATTTAATTCAATATTTTAATATTAAATATTTCAATTAAATTAAAGTCATTTTATATTTTTTGTGAATACAGTGATTTTATTTTAGCGTGAGCTGTTTAGCATTGTCACATCAGGCTTTGTTTTCCAGTCTAGAGAGTTTCTTTTATTATATTGGGAGCTATCTAGCTTTGAGTTGTTGTTGTTCTGAAAAGTTGGAGACCAGCAGGTTTTAGGAGCCATTGGGCAGACAATTTTTTTCCTCCAGAACCAGTTTTTCTGTATGGAACGGCACATGGAACAGGTCCAGATTGGGCATCGGCTCCGAAACCAGCACTGGCACCCTGTCGGTGGAAAAAGATTTTCAGAAGACATTGGCACACGCGTGTGTCTTATTGTGATGAAATTACAATGTGAAACTGGCTGAAAGTGTGAAGGATTTCATGGAGAGCATCTCCCATTCTGTCTGTCTTTCTTTCTCTCCCTGACTCTCTCACACACTCATTCTTTCTTCCATCAATCTATCTCCCATCATTCCTGACTAACAAATTCTGCTTAATGAGAGCTGTTGATAAAGTCAGGCCTTTGTTTAAGCAGGCAGGGATCAGCTGTTCGGAGCCATTGTGTGCCACACTTTGCATATTCATTTCAGACTGATTACTGAGAGAACGGCTCTCAGCTCCTTCCACAGGATCTCTCTCTCTCTGTCTCTTACATCACACCACACTCGCTCTGTAATTAGAGGCCAGTTCCTCATGAATAATCAGAACCTGCTCCCTATGTGAATTAGCCAGTGTGTGTGCAAATACACATGTGAACATACTGACGATGGATGGATGATTATACACAGACAGACAGACAGACAGATCGATAGATAGATAGATAGATAGATAGATAGATAGATAGATAGATAGATAGATAGATAGATAGATAGATAGATAGATAGATAGATAGATAGCTCAGTTTTTTGTATGTACATGTGTGTGGAGGTGTTTTACAACCGTTGCATTACTCCATGCTAGGTCACACTAGATTTTGCTCCATTGACTTCCATTCATGCTCATGAAACAACATTTTTTCTGTGCATACTAAAGTGCAGCAAATTCACATTTCACAAAGACTTTTGCCCTGTAAAGAATTTAAACATTACTGTTAATGTCTTGGCTGAGAAAACTTCAAAGCTGGAGGTCTGCCGTTTTATCTAGTGTGATCTAGCCTGTTAGTTTGTCAATTTTGCTCCCATATGTGCTTATTTTAGTTGTGTAACTGTTAACCAACTTGTTTAGGAACAAATTTAGAGTTGCCTGAAGATATTGCTGATCTGGAGAATTTTTAATTTATTTTACTTTACTTTTTTAGCTCTGATCTACTAGCCAAGGATGTGTAAGACTTTGTAAATGACAGGCGTTGGAGTTTTTCTGGCACTGATTCTGCTCATTTGTGTGAATATCCTCCTATTCTATGAAACCAAGCAGGATTTTGCTTCATTTACATTTGATTTTAATAGTTACGTCAGAGAAAATAGTTACATTGGAGAAAGCCACAAGGTCAAACCAAGAGTCTGGCTGTGAAATTCAACAGCTGTCGTATACAGGAAGCCAGGAAAAAGACATATATAAGATACTTATAGAACTCTTGAGAACAAGAAAGCAAGCAAGCAAAAGAGTCCATTAGCAGGAGACTACAGTAGCGCATTATCTCTCTACTTTCTGTTCAAATAAAATGTGCAAACAAAAGAAGCCCTGGTCCCTCAAGAAGCACGGACACAGAGAAAAAGAAGCAGAAAAGAAAAGAGAAGAGAGAGAAATGAAGAGGGGGAGGTGGGCAGTGCATTGAGCCAGGGCTCTCATAGCCTGATAAAAATCCCTTTTCAACTCGCCTGTCCATTGTTTGCTTGTGTACCTCACAAAGACCATTAGCTGCAAACGGCAGGTTATGATGAAAAATTAATGAATGCTTTAATCATTATGAAAGGGCCGTATTATTACTGTTCCCTTTCTCTCTGTCTCTCTTCCCGCCCTCCCTCTCTTTTTCACACGCTGCTTCTAGCCGGATCAATCACACACTCGCATGTACATGCACATTCATCGAAAGTCGCTTGCGCACTGAAAACGTAGCTCTGGCTTGTGAAGGGAAAGTAGAAAGGCGGGAGGAAAGGAAATGGGTCAGAAAACAGTAAGAGAAAAGCGAGAGGGGGCCGTATGCGTCTCGCTGCCCGTGTGAAATCAGGAGTGTGTTAGTCAGCGTGTTAGCGAGCCGTTTGCTCACCTGTCCCCCCTCGCTGCTCCACTTCCCCTCAGATAAACAGCCCGAGCTGAGGCGTTTGTTACGACCAGATACCAGCCAAACTTATACTGGGTCAGGCAAGAATGTGTGTGTGTGCGTGCGTGTTTGACCAAGAGCAGAGCATTTGGCCTTTATAAATGTGCATCCGAGTCTGTCCCTAATCAACCGGCCTCAATGATACAGCACATCTAGACACAGTTTCGGTGTGTATCTGTTACTGCACAAACATATTTTTGCATTGCTGCAGGTGGGAAAACAGTTGGTCGACCGAAATTAATGGTTAATACCAATACCTAGACAGTAGGGTGGCATTATATAATAATATTTGACAACTACAATCAGAAATATGAATCTATAATTTACGATCATTGTACCATTATATATAATAAATAGCACGAGATTAACTCAATTTGGCAAATTAATAAATGTTTATTTTACTATTTAATTTAATAGTAATTACTTAATTTCAATGACTTATTTATAAAATATTTAATTAGAAAAGAAAATATTCAGCACTCTTTTGTAACTTCAAAATCTTTATTAGATGTTTCCATCTCCTTTTTCAAATTTATCTAAATGTAGCTTTTCCTATTTTCAGTTTTATATATATAAACAGTATATATATAACAAATATTGTGCAGTTGACCCATATATATGTCTATTATTTAGTCACGCTTTTTCATTTCATGCCTCTTCTACTCATTTCTCTATGTGTGTAGCAATATATTTCAGAAGTGCAGCAAGAACAGCTTCCTGCAGCATGTGTGTGGTGTGTCAGGCAGCAGCGTGCTGGAGTGTGTGTGTGTGTTATTAGCTTTAGTAATGGAAAGAGGGCAGGAGGGCTGTCAGGGGTTCAGAGGGAGCACAGTGTCTCTCTCAGGAGTCTGGACAGCAAACACACACACACATACACACAGAGAGAGCACTTCCTGTGTCATCCATCCACACACAAACACACTCTTAAAGATTGACCGCAATCAGACAGCTATACTGCAAATAAACTTCATCCTCATCATGAACTACTCCAAATCTTTGAGAAGCCTTCTTCTTTGATGGTATGATCGCGCTCCTCCTCCTCCCCCTGGCTCTCTGTGGAGGAGATGTAGTCCTCACTAGTGCTTGGCCGTCTGTGTTATGTGGGGCACAGATGTTCAGGGTCTCCTGAGTGTCCACGTGTGTGCGTGTGTGTGTGTGTGTGTGTGTGTGTGTGTATATGTTTGTCAGCCTTGGCGCTGGGCTGAGCTTGATTCATGGTCAGGGCCAAGCTTTGGTTCCCTGAGCACTGAACCTTTCACACACACACACACTCAGAGCTCTCAAGCTGAGCATACGTCACACAGCCCTTTACAGACAATGGTCTCATTCACCTTCCTATGCCTCTCTTCGAGTCTCCCCACCCTGTGTGCTTTTACACACAAAACAGATCACTCCTCTCATCACTAACTCTCATCCAGAGTCCATAAAGTTATTTCTTGCTATACCAGCCAATGTTGGGGAAATTAAGAAAAATGTATTTCATTTATTTTAATTTATTGTATTTGTGTATGTGTGTGTGTGTGTGTAGTACTGAAATTATATTTCCAACTATAAAATTTTCTTAATTTTTTTTTAATCTATCCATCTCTACTATAATAAAAAATGTAAAATAAAATTAAAGACGGATGGATGGATGGATGGATAGATAGTATTATGATTAATTCCTCATATTTTTTTTTTTTGGTGGCTTAATGCATAGAATATTCTGCATATATGTGACAAATGTTAATTTTGGACCCTACTCTCATCTTTTTTCCCCTAAAGTTGCCTTTAAAGTACTCCACCTCAGATGCTGTTAGATGCCTCGCAGCCCTCTTGAAGTAACAGCGTGGTCTTGTTTATGAGTGTTGGCCCCCTCGCACCGGATGGCCATGGAGTGAGCTGAGATTGATGGTTCAATTTAGACTTGACTAATTGAGTCCTTCTCCTTGCTTCTCTCTCTGTGGGATGCTCCAGCTTCAAAGCCCGTCCTGAGGTCAGCTGCCGCCCGGATGCCTCTATTATCTCGCGATGCCTCCGCCGGTCTGGGGTCAGACTGGAGGTGGCTTTTAATGCGCAGTGGGCCATAAGGGCGACTGCACTGTTTTATAGCACGACACTGAACTGTAGGGCACGTCGAATGGTGTTTTAAGATCAGAGCAAAGCTGCACCGCACACACAGTCACACAGAGAGCGTACGTCTTTTGTAAGACGTGCGTGAGGGGGGTGTCCGGAGGCACTGGGGCATTTTATAAGACAGCACTTAGGCCCTGTCATTGTTAGCCGAGGGCTCACGCAGCCATACCCCTCAATGAGAGAGAATAAGAAGGGCGGATACACTCTTGCATGAAGACGAAAGGGGTAGAAGAGCTCTGAAGCAGTTCAGCAGTGGATCTCTATCTAGATCTCCCTGGGGTCTGCTAATCCGCTATACGACTGCTGCTGCTGAGTGCTTTCACACACACACACACACACATAATATAACTGACCCAAAATACACACGTGCTTGCACACACTCACACAAACACGGTTATGCACAGTTAGGTTCTTCAGCAGTTTTTTAGGATGCTGTATCCTAAAGTTAGAACATACAGATCGAACAAGAAAAACTACCAAAGGACTTCTATATGCAGCTGTACAGAGACAAATTCAGGCACACAGAGTGCGAGGAGGGCACGCTACGAGCGCTGAGCGTCTGTGTAGAGGCAGAGCGTGGGAGAGAGAACAACTTCCATATGCAATTTCAAGCATTTGGTAGTAATTAGTTAGATGTATAAATTAACATTAGGAGGAAGCTTTTCACTGGAGTTGTTTGTCATTATCTTTCCCTCGTGCTCTGAAAACCAAAGGGTTTAGTTAGAGACTGAGGACAGAAGAAGAGAGAATGGAGAGCAAGACGAAACAAAATATGGATCCATAAAGGTTATGAAAGAGATATTGTTGTCAGAGGTGTAACCTGGAGAAATGTAGTAGCTAATAAATTCAAGAGTTCAAGAGTTTTTATTTGTCACATACACAATTATACAGAGTACAAATCAGTATAAATCTATGAAAGAAAGTTGTTTTCCACTTACGTTTTCCACTCTTCTCTTTCTTTTGCTCTATTTTTGTTAAAATGAGTGCCTGAAAAGTGCAAAATTGTGACAGCCAGACTTTAAACTTAACTAAATGAATGAAAAAGGCAAATGATATCTCAACTGAGTGTCCTCTCAAACGTATGCTCAGATTTTCCATAATACCAAGGCAAGACTTCATAATGGCTTCAAAAGTTTCTCATCAAATTCTGCCAAAAACAAATTATATTCACATTTACTTTACACCTCTTACTGTACTGTATGTCAGTGATTGTCTCATATTTTTATGTCTGATAATGATTTTTAGGCAAAACATCTGAGTCAAAGTTGATGTTAATAAGTCTCCTGAGTTCTCACTAAAAAGTTCCTCTGGACAGTTCTGTTTAAAAAAAAAAAATGATGCAATCCAACCTGATAGACAAACAGACGCCTTCTGAATGAAGTTTCTCTGTTTACCGAATCTAGCGCAACAAAACACCAGCTATTCTAACTCCATTTCAGCCATTATCACGCTATAGAGATTTTTCTGTCAGTCTTTACTGGGAAAAGCACAAGATGCCTCCTTTTTTCCGAGTAGACGATTGCATGACTGTTTATTTGTCTCCGCTGAATCCAAGTCAGTGTACTTTCCTTTGAGGTTGGCAAAACAGCTGAAGACATGAGAGTTAACGGGGCCCTATTGTGAGCGTGCCATTGTTCCAGCATATGAAAGGCACATTCAAGTCAGTTGTATTGAATTGTTTGAGTCTGCCTTTCAGTTTGTATTCTTCTGCTGCCTAGCACAAGACAATCAATAGGGATGAGCCTTCTCACTGGATGGGTGATATTAGAGCTGAATGCCGCTTACTGGATGGGAAAAGCTGTCTGAGGACACACACACACACACTCACACATTTAGAGCTTTTGGCATAACAGTGCTGTGGTCTCTTTTACTTTAAGTGTGGGCTTCGGATTAGAGACTTGGAGATGGACGTCTTTGTGAATTACTTGTGTGTGATTGTGATTGTGTGTCTAAAGTTTTGTTATTGACCTCCTGGTGTGGCATTAAGAAAGGCACAAAAGCCGGAGGTTCATGAATTAGACTGTGGCTCCATAGCAGGGCCATTATAGAGCTGAGTGTTCCATAGCCACACCATTGTGGCTCAAGACTTGGACAGTTGCACACAGCCGTCATTGACGTGCATGAATTGGAAATGCTCCTGAGCCGTGATGCTTGAATGCAGGGTCTGAACATGAGGAATCCATATATTAGCAGCTCCGTTTGCCTGGCTAGATTTAATGATGTGCCTGTGAATTGCATAATATGAATATTACTTATGGAGACGTGTAGATGATGACTGATTTTGTGAGATGTCTAAGAAATTCTGTGTATGCTAACGCACACGCAATTGCTATTGAGAGGCAGCCCTCTGAAAAAATAATCAGTTGAGGCAAATAAAGTGAGTTCTTCACCGTTTGTTTAGTTGTTAAACCTCTCAGACGTTGAGCAGTTGCGTGATTCTTATGCTAATTTGCAGAGCACACCCATATCTATTAACATGCTAATTTTATTTTGTGTGTGTTGGCATTTTTGAAGCTAATGCTAAATAATGGAATACAATATCCCATGAATATTCAACGCAACTTTTAAAAACTGAGCGAGCTCTATAAAATATCACTCTCCCCTCTCTTTGATCATGCTTTAGTGGATAGAGAGCTTTCTGAATCTCCTACGCGTGAGAGTCCATCACAGTGCTTTTTTTTCCTCAATCGCACTGGCGACTTTTTGAAACACTGTGTGTGTGATTTCTGTAAAGGAAATCAAGGCAAGAGGAAATATGGCAATAGCAGGCATATGCGTATGGTTGAACCACTCGGTTTTGGCGTGCTGTTGCATTGTGGGTAATTGCGGGTCAGTGATTTTGGTTATTTTGATGTGGCGTTTCACATGGCTAGCATGAACTCGCAAATCTCTTCTTCATATCCATTACACGCCCTTGTAAATCTAAATCTAAATCCATTCTCTCCTTTCTAACACACATACATGCACTCGCTTGAGCCTCAGCAGGGTTAAAAAGGGATATGTAAAGTAAATTACAAAGCAGATTTAGGTGTATTTGCTTGGATTGGAGTAGATTAGAACAAACAGTGGATGTGCACAGGCCAAATGTCAGGGGCCGTGTACACATGTGCGGAGCGCACACACTCGCACAAAAGTACTAAACACACAGAAGTCAGTCTGTCTGGACATTTTGCAGTTGAAGTTTGAATTTATGCCAGAAACCAGTATGCAAATTTTATTGGCTTACATGCTGATTTCTTTTGGTCAACTCAATTATATAGAAAACTATTAAGAAAAGTTTAGACTTCAGAATATCATGAATGGAAACAGCAAAACTATACATCAGGATGTGCTACCAATGCTATACAAAGGTTAAGCGTTTAGGTTAGAGTCAGGAGTTAGTAGCTTTTTCAACATTGTGTAGGCTTAAGTGGTTTGAGAAAACTATCATGCGTTATATCCAGGTAGCTAGTTATAAAGGTTAACAGTTTGGCTAACATTTTCTAAGTAAAATTCTATTCTACTGCTGTGCCTGACAGTAGTTTCCCTTGCAAATTCTTGTTATTATGCCCCTTGTGATGATGCTTAGAATGAACTTGCATTATATTATAAATTGCAATACATTTCAACTGCCAGAAGCATTTGCATTCACATGCTTGAGTAGACTGTTTCAGGCCTTAAAGTCACTGATCTTTTTGTCTGTATTGTGATGTACAAAAAATGTAGGGTGGGGACTCGGTTCTATTCGTCAGTTGTTGATTGAATGGAGGCAGATCTGAATGTTAGTTTCCAGTTGACTGTAAGTGTAAGTGGGGTTTAAGCAGATTAAATTGATTGTCCAAAAGACTGGGAATGCATATGCACAGTTGAATTGTTCACAAAAAGACCAAAAATATGAATTTAGAAAATAAGTGAATTTTAATTTCATGTCAAATTTAATGTGAGGAGCAACTAAGACTTTCCCCTGGGGAATGTAAACACAACATACACTCAATTATTGACTCTCCATCACATACTACACACCCCATACAGCTCTCCACTTCCTGGTTTTGAGCGCATGGGACTGAGGCCGGTAGTGGACACCAGTGAGTAAATGAAGCTCAGGTAGGGGGTCTTTGAACACGAGGGGGAAGCTCAGAATTAACCTCGGCAGTCCTGCGGTCAGGCAGCGCACTTTGAAACGAAGCAATCTGTCTCCGCTGAGCAGCCCTAGGTCAGCAACCTTCGGCTTGCCAGAAAATAGGCCCTTTATTTAAGCCAGATGTTCAGAAACAAGCAAGGCGGATCACAAGCCTCCCTATTTGCCTTCATGTGTGTCTCTCTTTCTGCCTTGCTTTGCTTTTGGACTCCTTCCTATTCTGCCACTGTATTTTTTTTTATCCCTCCCTCCACCCCTTCTCCTGTCCCATGGTGGTGGAGCACCCAGCTCACTTCTCTGAGAGAGCAAGCTCTAGCCTGGCTGTACGCCCGAGCCTGATCCCCTGCCTGGACGTGGGGACTGTTGGAAGACTGAACAGGTGTTCTCCACTTTTTGATTTCAGTGCATTTGAATTAATCCTGTCAGCTCAGCTGTTAAAACAACTGTCACCCCCAGCTGCTAGTCATTTTAGGCTGGATCTGACACACTCCGCCAGTCTACGGCAGTCGCCGATGACATACACACACTCTCACCGTCTGTTCCCTGGCCCATTGTCATGGCCACAAAGCATTCTGCGCACCCACGTACATATCCAGACGCATACGCACAAAGGAAACACCTCGACACATCAGCATAGTTCAAAGTAAAATGAAAATGAATGTTAAAACATTGTTTATAATAAAGAACTGATTTATGCTTTGGAAGCAGTGTTCACATTGAGCTTTGTAACAGGTTATATAGCCTGATGAGGTTATCTAGCCATAAACCCTCATAGTGTGCATTATTACATGTGATCTGTACATCACATGACCTTGATTATTTCACATAGTATTGCTGATTTGCACCCGTGTGCACAAACACATTTAAATTTATATATGCAAATTTCCAAAAGTAAATATATATATAATTATTGTGGTCTGAATGCTAATGCTCCTTTTCCTATCCCATCTTCACCTCTTCTCGTCTTCTCGCCCTCCTTTTTCTCAGAGGTGCTGTTTCAGAGAGTGTTGTTCCTGTCGTTTGTTTGGATCTTTTTCAACCTCCTTTTCTTTCATCCGGATTCACATACCCCTCTGTTAGATACAGGTTACACATTCTGGCAAATATTTCTCACACATTTAAATATCTGTTTACTACTTTTTAATGCCAAGAGCACAGAAAAACACAGTGGGTTAATTACTGGTGCATGATAAATGGTTGATGGAGGGAGTGTTCTGACACTCGGGCTGTTTAGTTTTGCCCTGCCTTCTCTTTTTCAAGCATTATAAGTCGAGAGGGAATACATTTGTTTCACAAAAACCAAAAAATTCAGGTGTGTTAGCTTCATTTAGGGCCAGCCCTCCAACCTAAGTGTGTCAGGTTTTCAGCGTTTTTAAGTGATGAATTCTCTTTCAGAGGGCCGGGCCATGTGCTAATCTCCACGTAAGGCTGTTCTCACCTTTGAGAGAGAAAGAGATAGATGGAACAGACAGCAAATATAAGCGCTCTTGCACGATAGAATGTATAATTTGTCATGTGTTTGGTATATTTGCTTACAGGCTTGTGACGTTTCGGGGACTTTGGACCCCAGTGTGCACACAGCGGCAAGAGAACAGAGGGAGGCCGTGGATTTAGTCCTCACTCTGTTGTTTCTGTACAGATAAACCTCTCCATAGTTCTTTTTTGTGCGTTACAGTAGTCTTTCTCAACTTTTGTTGTCTTGTGTCTCCTGACGGGCCCATCAGTAATGCTCAAGCATTTCCATGACTGTTGGTTTTGTAACTTATATTATACTGATTATTTAGCAGTCTGTAATATTCCTCTCAAACTAAAGAAACTGTCTCAAATAGTTTGAGGAATACACTATCTGTTTTCTAATGGTTATTTTGGAATAAGAAAAATATATGGGGGGTGGTGGTGGCGCAGTGGATAAGACACATGCCTTTGGTGTGAGAGACCCGGGTTCGAATCCACTATGAGACACCAATGTGTCCCTGAGCAAGACACTTAACCCCCTAGTTGCTCCAGAGGCGTGCGACCTCTGACATATATAGCAATTGTAAGTCGCTTTGGATAAAAGCGTCAGCTAAATGAATAAATGTAAATGTAAATATATTACTGTGGATACAAGTTTAATACATATACACCAAGTCTCTTTTTAAATGCTCACCAAGGCAGCATTTATTTGATCAAAACAGTAATACTGTGAATTTATTCACAATTTTTTTATTATTATTATTACTTTATTTTATTTATTTATTTACATTTTTTCCATCTTAATATATTTTTAAAATGTAATCTGATCCTGTGATGGCAAAACTGAATTTTCAGCAGCCATTAAAGGTCATTAAACCATTGTCCATTGTTACACTATCCTTCAAAAATCATTTTAAAATGCTGATTTGGTGCTCAAGACACATTTATTATAATTATCATTGTTGAAAATAGTTGTGCTGATTAATATTTTTGTGTAAACCATGATGCTTTTTCATTTTATTTAGTCATTTTTTATCAATTTAATGCATCATTGCTGACTAAAAGTATTTCAGCTGTAATAATTGTGAGCTATTTCAAAAGCTAATGCTTTAAATTATTCTACAAATTTTTATATTATGTTTAACACGGAAAAATATCCCAGTAACCCTGGTTGGGAATTTCTGCATTAAAATACGTTTCTGTTTAAACGCTACTGGGTACATTTCGGTTCTTCTAACAGATGGGATAGTGTGCATATTTGTAACTATATTTGAGGACCTCTAAAGTGCCGCGTTCTAGTGCATTTAATATGTTAACATTATTACGAGTGCACTGTACAGTCTGGCACAGTATGGGTTTAAATAAACAAATTAAGATGAAACAGAGCGCTTTGTGCTGTCTCCTACCCCTGCTGGTGACTAACCAGTGGAAATATAGCTTATAAGTGGGGCATTATTCCCATGACCAACCTTATCCAGCAATCAAAGTTTTAACTTGAAAGCATGTGAATTTATCGCCATCCCCCACCCTGTCCACCTCCCCTCTTCCTGTCCTACAGATGAAGAGAAAGAAGGAATCAAGTCGAGGGATGTGCCGGGTGGTGAGTGCAGGGGTCTGACTGGCTTTGGCTGGGCATGGGCAGCTTATTAGGAGCTGTTAACAATCACCTAATGGCTCTCACATGGCTACCAGTATCTGGGAGCAATGGAGCCCAAACAATGCTGGCCATTCTTACAGCAAAAGCATTTTAACCACCCCAGGCACACAGAGACAACAGCAACAATTAAATTCAGTGTAAATCCAGAGTGTGTTGGGGGAAAACATGCCTTTAGATTCCCTACTTCCTGTTTGCATAAGTCAGATCCATTTTTCCAAGCAGTTTTGCTTATTGATAAGTATGTGTCCGTGCCTTGTCAGAAAAAAGACTGTTTGTGAATACTTGACAAATTCAGAAATGGAAAAACAATGTGAAGACAAGAGGAAGTAAATTGTAATATGGGTAATAACTGTTTTCATCTGCCAGGGGCAGTTTGTTATGACAAGAGGTTAAAATGGAGACTTCTGAGTGGGTCTGCCTTGTGTGTGTGTGTGTGTGTGTGTGTGTTTATTTGCCTCCAAAATGCAAAGCAGCATTATCATGTCAGCATAGTCTGCCTGTGTGTATGACAGGCCTGTGACAGCCGCTTTCTGAAAGCCACAGTACACTTCAAAGCGACATACAGCAATTGTGATTTTAACAGACACCGCGGCCTCTGCCGTGCGCTTTGACAAATTTTATATATTTATTTTGTTACTTATTTATTTATTTTCAACCTTGCGTGTCAATACGTTTCAGTCCGTGTGATGTCAGCTTTGCGAGAGCAAGTGTTTGCAACCGTACCGTAAGCGTGTCTGTTGACTCAGTCCAAAGCCTTTTTTTTTTCCTGCTGTCCTGCAGTTAATGCATCAGAGACTCGGACGAACATGTTGTATTCTTTTGTTGTCATTTTAAAGTGATGTAATAAAAGCGGGTGGCGGCAGGGCCCCGGGGCTATGACAGCTCTCTGCTGACTGGGCTGCGTGCGAGATGCGCTGAAGAGGGGTTATTGCCACGAGACAGATTGAAAGTGTCATTTTCCATTATAGAGCACACGGAGGAAGCACAAATATGCCCTGGCCTACTTTAACAGAATGCCTTTGACAAGAGAAATGTGTGTGCTTGGAGGAGAGTGGAGCCCTGAGCCTAGCTTAACCCTTTCTTCTGACACCGCAGCACAAGAAATTTAGCAGATCATCCACTAATAATGGAATAACACCTTCATGTTATTTCAATCATGTATTACTTTGTCTTTCTTCAGTTGAACACAAGATATTCTTCCTGTACATTGAAAGTGGGAAAAAAGTGAACTACCTGCTTAAATTAGCATACATTTAAAGTATAATTCCACAGTTGCATACTATATTTCAGACCAAAGTGTCTGAAAACATCATATGTAATTCATGTGTTTTGAGATGTTATCTTGTTCAGACTAATTCACTTATCCTGCTATTTAAAAGCAAACAACAGCCAGGCTCGCCGCATATGGAATATAAAACGGCTTATTTTATCACTGTATGTGTGCATGTTAATTAATTTCTACATGTATGAACAATGGCATATATCTGTGTGTGTGCGTATCAGTAGCGTGGCTGATACTCAGATGTACGGCAGCCAGATTTAAAGTCTTGGACGTCCTCAGAGAACGTCTTAATTTTCTCAGACTTTCTCACACGTCGTGATGGTTTTGCTCACATTCTTCTTCACAATGTCATGCCCTCCACGCAGTTATTTCAATCTGGCAGTGTAAATTTGGCACCGCGCGAGAGGTGCCAGAATAAATTTGGCGGGAGTTTTGGTTCAAATCAAATTGGACATAAGCACCCACAACACCATCTGTCAGAGAAGGATTGCAGATATGTGAAGGGCACAATTCCGTCAGAGATAAACGAATTTTTCAATTTGTAAATTTCACCCTGCAACTTTAGTTGGGAATTATTTTCTATTAATTTATGGAAAATTGATTTATCATAATCTAAGTGAGGACTAGAGCTGAAGAGCACACTTTGCAGCACTCGTGGGACTTCGTTTGTATCACACTGCAGAACATACTGTAAATGTAGTTCACACTCAGGCTTTTCACAAACATTCTATCAAATTCAATAAAACCTTCAATGACAAATTTCTGTAAACTGTTCATAAAACTATTTTTATGTTCATTCAGTACATCAGTTTATGTACTGTACAAATGGTTTTGGAAACAATTTATAATAATTTAAGAAGGTCTGATGTTTTGATTGTGACCTATTCAAAAGGGACTAACTATATATAGTTCTGTTTACATGTCAAAATGTATTTTTTTGCTGTCCAAAAAAAACAAAGAAACTTTACAGATGGAGAACAAACAGGGTATTTTTCCAGCCAAGGTGTTTTTCTTTTTATATTTTGTATTAGAAAATTGTCCCTGTTGCCCTGGTGACTGCTTTGAATGTAAAGGGTGTTTAACATCCTGACCTTTAGCTTCAGCTTTGCACTTTCCGCTGACTCCACACGCTTTACACATTACGACTTCGCACAAAATCTCACCTTATCTCACTCCATCGCGCTCTGTCCCTTAGTGTTTCTTTTTTCTTTCTGCTTGTGTCACCTCTCTGAGACAGGAACGTTTTTTGAGCGAAAAGAAGAAAGAAGACATTCTCAGTGTGTGTGTGTGTGTGTGCGTGTGTGAATGTTTGTACAGAGTGTTGCTAAGCGTTGCCTTTTCCTCCATCAGCACACATAATTGGGACTTTTAGCTTGAATGGCGGCTTTTGATGAGAGATTTGGTCCGATGTTTTTTTTTTTTTTTTTTTTGCTCAATGCGTTTCTAAACTCACAGTCTCGCAGTGTCTGGCGCTCCGGGAGAAAACACGAGCAACCGCCGATGTTTGAACGTCCTTTAGAAAGAATTTTCAACACAGTCTCTGGGCAAATAACAGCCGTACATAAATTGATCATCAAGGGTGATTATAATCATATTTTCATTTGACAGGGGAATTCAGGAGCAGAGTTTGCAGAGCATGTTTGTTTCTGAATCGAACTTCTGCCATTCGCTTTTTAAAATCTCATGAACTTTATTTTTAAGCATAACACCCTAAATGACTACTGATCTGCACTGCATTAATTGATTACAGTGTTTTAGCCACAAAGGCAGTAATTAATTACTAGTTTCGTGACTGAAACCCATCTGTGGGTGTTTGTATTCACTCCACTCCAAGATCTAAGCGCAGCTGGACTCCCGTGTGTGCCTGTCTCGTGTTGGACATATATACGACGCTGAACTGAAATTGTGTGACGATCCTTTCTGTCCAACCTTAGATAAACTAGCTGGGTGCTTGTATAATTGGTTATTCAATCCTGACCTCTGTGGTGACTGGGAGCTGCTGCAGTGTGTTGCTTTCTGCCAAGAACAGTCAATGTGGAGCCTGTTCTGGTGCTGCGTGCTGGGCCAGGCCTGAGCCAGGGCCTTTCCTGTGAGCCCTCCCCACCCGCGTGAAGCTGGCGCTGGGACACTGGCCCTTTTGTTGTCCACCGTGGGCCTGGCTCTCCTTGTCTCATTCCCCCTCCATCTCCCCGCTTTTCTCCACTCCTCCAAAACCAACCCCCGCCCCCTCTTTCTTTTCTGAACAAAACATCTCATTGGCTTTGCAAATATGAGATAATTGGAAAAATGGAGTTGGCCAGGCTGAGTCAGAGCGTTTTGGGCAAAAAATAGCATCGCAACGGCGAGGCATGGAGAAACAGAGAGTGAGTGATGAAATTGTTTGTGAAGTACGGAGCCCGGGCCGCCCTAAATTGGACTGTGGTGTGTGAAGAATATAAGTACACTCGGTGGTGGCACATCTTGAGCGGTTCTTCCACGCTTTTGGGCCAGGTGGCCGGACATCTTGGCTACGGCTCTGCCCAGCAGCTGGAGTCCTCTGGAGCCAATGAACTTTAATAATGCCCCATAATTCACCTATTATTGTCAGATTAACTTCTCCTCTCCCATGCTGGCATGGCTGGTGTGGTGGTTGGTGAGTTTGTGAGCTCATATTCAGTTTACAGATGAGTGTGTGCGACTGACGTGTTTGTTTGTCAGATCTGTCTGCCGAACATCCTGTTCTAGACACAATTAGAGACATATGACTAGGGATGGATCAGGATGGTTGACTGGTCCAGGAGTTTCCACAATTGGGTCCAGGGACAATAAAAACCATATATTTTTAAGTATGAATCACTCCTTTCTTATGAAAATTACAAATATTTGATTAATGCTATTATTCATATTTTATTAGAATTTTTTCTAACCACTGTCACGTATATCTTGCTCACTATTTTTTGCACTATTTTTTTTATAGCTGCTTAGGAACAATATTTCAGATTTCAGGCATTAAAGCAAACATTCTCTTTCAATCATGTTATGTCTAATTGAAATGCATCTTGGCACACTCGCTCCTTCTCTCATACAAACCCTTGCTGTGTGTTTTTCCAAGAGTCACACTGTTCTCTTTCCGTTGTACCCCTCAGGCAGCGCTGGTCCCACCAAAAATGTGCTCCCCACCTCGTAAGAGTGCATACGCAGGGTTCCACCCAGCTGCCACAAACTCAAACCCCTTCACACTAATGCATATAAGCTGTGCTGCCGTATTGGGAATATACTTATGGAAGCAGTCCCAAAGTTTCTGCCCTCTCTCACTTCTTTCTCTCTCTCTCTGTTATGCACATATTTTTTAATGCTGATAACTTATTCACATAGCAAATATTGGATTTAAACCTGCAGTTAATATGTTTATCTTTTATCTTTATAGAACATTTTATAGCTAGAAGTTTGCTCATTCAGTTTTCAGATGGGTTTCATTTACGTATTTAATGTATTCTGAGCATAATATGACACTTCTGAAACTTTAAAGGAGAAATTTTTAAGGTTAGTGGAGTATTATTTTTTAATTTTGAGAGAAATTCTCAATTCATTTAAGCCTCGATAGATCCATTCCATTTCATTGCTATCTATAAGAAACAACAGATATTAAACGAGATCTCATTTGTGTCTTTATTATTAGTATACTTACATATACTTACAAGTAGCAGGTTAGAGTCTATTCTAGCATTTTATAATTCCAGCATATGTAGAAGCATCAGTATTTCATATTGAAAAAACTAAAAGCAACATCACAGGCTGAAGTGAGAGGTGCTTCTAGCAAAGGGCACCGCAACAGTTCTTTTCTTCCCAAATCATAAGAGAACATGAAGAACGAGATCAAGAGCTGCCATGAAAGACAGATACATCAGCATATCTGCTTCCTTCTCCGTCCATTTTGCAGTAAACGATTGTGCAGATACCCGCTGCGGGCTGTCACATAAAAGAGGGCTTTCTATTTTTATTAATAGTTAAAGTGAAGGAGCTGTCAGCAGGGACAATAGCAGCCATGTTAATAAATAAAAATAATAACTATTACAGTGCTGTGGTGAGAGAGGGAGAAAGTGACATACTCAGACAGAAAGAGAGAGAAAGCAGGCAGGGGGGATAGACGGAGTGGCCATTTGTTGAAACCTTTCGCTTGTCAAAGCTCTCGGGCTTAAAAGCCTCTGTCATTGTTACGCACAGATGCCAGAATAGAGGCGAGAGAGAGCGAGTCGAGGGCTAATAACACCTGTTGGGGTGACAGTGAGACAGCTGTCAGTAGGAACTGCAGCAGTGAAGGTGATTGGCTGAACGGTGAGGGAGTGTGTCCATAAACCAAAGGCTGTCTTTTACAGGCCTGAAACTGTCAAACTTTGAAGTCCAAAGGTGAGACCAGGAACGCAGAGGATATTCAGAAATACTCAAGAGACAAGACTGCAATAAACTTTAAATTGCAGACATGCCACTGAGGAAGTTTGACCACTAATCAGACATTAAATATTTGGCAGGTCTTCTTCTATTTGGCAAGTCTTTGAGTGTAAGTGTGTGCCGCCCACCTGGGGCCTGTACAGTCTATCAGTCGCAAAGACGCAGGTTAGTGCTCAGTGTTTTAACTCCAGCTGAATTGGTAATGGTGCCACCTGGTGTTTTTAGTTTGGTGGAGAAGTGTTTATGTGTGTGTGTTTGCTTTTGAAGATGTGCATTTTCAAATTCTGAAGGCTTTAGTGATTACGATTTAAATGAGATGCTTTTAAAGACACAATTTATCATATAAAATCATATGGTACCAAAACTTTGACCTTCAAATTGCAAGCATCATTTACTATTTGAGGTACAGGAAAGATGGGAAATGGAAAACAATAGTAAAAAGAAATCATGACTGAATGTAGAGTTCATGTGTATGTGTATTTAAAGTTTTTGCTTATGCTTTTGAAAATGTGAATTTTCATATTCCGAAGGGTTTAGTGATTAAGATTTAAATGAGCCTGAATACATAAATTAAATGAGAGGAAGATGTTTTCAACATACAGTTTGTCATATAAAGATATATAGACCTGAACCCATGACATGACTGTTGCAAGCGTCATGCTTTACTATTTAAGCTACAGGATGAAGGATCAATTTTGCATTTGTAGATGTAAATTTTTATATTCTAACGGGTTTAATGATTAAAACGCTGAATAAATAAGTTTTAAGGTTGTTTTTCAAACATGATTTATCACCTAAAATAATATGGAACTGAACCCATGACCTTGCCATTGCAAGTGTAATGCTTTACTATTTGAGCAACAGGATGTAGAATGACAAAAAGGATCAAAATGAAACAAAGGAAAAGGAAATCACATCTGAATTTAAAGTTGTGTGTGTGTCATTTCTCAACCTGCTAAAATACTGACCACTCTCATTTACCACAAATGCACACCTTTCTCTTTCACTCGTTGTGTCTCCCTCTTCCTCTCATTTTGTTTCATATCGCAGTTAATTGTTGTGATGGTGATGCTGGTACGTGTGTGTGTGTGTGTGTGTGTGTGTGTGTGTTAGAGAGGAATACAGAGGGGGGTGTTGAGAGTTGTTGTAATTTTCCTCTCTCTCTTGTTTGAGATGTCCGTCCTTGGCAGGTTAGTAATTAGCGTGTGGGGTGGAGGGGTTAGCGGATCCGCAGGGTGTATTAGAAAAACAAAGCGCACAGCCTCGATAATGTGTCCATTGTACCCGGTGCATTAAGAGCCTCTTTGTGTTAGCTGGAGCATAGGGCTAATGATTGGCTAACAGCAGGTGAGGAAGCAGCTCAACTCTCTCTCTCTCTCTGTCTTTCTCTCTCTCCATCCTCTCTTCCTCCTGCCCTACTGTTGGTGCCATTAGAGAGACGGGCCTTTATTACAGAAAATGGACTTTAAATGAGCTATATTGTGATGTTGCCTGCCTGTGGTAATTCTCTCTCTTTCTTTCTCTCTCTCTCTCTGTCTCCCCTGCAGAGGCCCCCAGTATTGAGAGGCTGTTGTCTAAGGACTGGAAGGACAAGCTATTGGCCATGGGTTCTGGCACCTTTGCTGAGATCAAAGGTAAAACGAAAGACTTGTGTCTTCGTGTGACCTCAGAGTGTATGCATGTTGTGTTTGACGGTTGATCTATCTGTTGTGTTTCTTTTTTGAGGTACAAAACCAAAGTATTCACCGTTTCCATTGGCAGTTGTGTCAGAAGAGCTGGTTTTGCGGTTTTAGATTCGAATAATCACAGTTATAATTGTACGTATCAAATGTCACCTTAGACATCTTCAAGCATACCTGAGAGCTCAGGTATGCTAATCCACCTAGCGCTAGCCTCTTTGCCAGCCCCGGTTAATGATCTGCCAGGATGACTTGCTAAGCAACAGCCTCGCTCATGTTAGCACGGTTAATGATACATCCTGTTAGGTCACTCAGCCGTAGCGAGAACACACTCCACTGTCACTTTAACAAGCCTCTATACACCTTCCTCGCGCTAGCGGCGTGTTCGCGAGGCTAACTTGGGAGTAAATGTACTTCATTAAGCGGCTCAGAAATATTTAATCAAACGAAGCTTGTTCTCGCTCCTGGAGCAGAAAAGGGAGTGCCATTGATCAAGCCGTTGGTGTGGTAACCCTACTGTGTTGACATTTCAGTAAGAGAGCATCCCCGCCATGACCACCGATGACTAGCGGTTGGAAACGGCCCTCGACACTATCCCCGCTCTGTCTGTGAATACCCTTTAAGATCAGAAATTGACACAAATATATACAAATTAGTAGGTCGTTTTAAATTAGGTGCTGAAAGCAGGCTTTTTTTATATTACACAAAATGTACTGATAGCAAACAAGAAGTCAGAGGGATGGCTGACATTTTTTTATCCAATTAGAAACACTGAATCATTTTGTATGTTCACGTTTGGCTTTGTTGAGACATCTTTGGGAATGGGTTTTTGGCGAAAAATGGTGGAAGTTAACAAAACTGTTTAAATTGCTCCTAGCAAATTCATTACAAGCCATTTTGCCACTAGCAGGTATTTTCACTGAAATTAAACTAAGCTTGATAGTTGATCTCTACATTTAATAGCTTTCACAGTGATACCATAGAAGAAACATTTGGGGTTCCCCAAAGAACCTTTAAGTAAACAGTTCTTAAAAGAACATTTTAATTACATTTTTCTACTATAAAGAAACTTTTGTTCAGTAGAAAGGTTCCATGATACACCATAGATGCCACTACAGAACCTTTATGGGTGGATGGGTGCTGCATAGTGACATGGTGATACAGAAATATATCATGAAGTACTGAAGTACTGTATTGACCAGCGTTCAGAACCAGATCTATGCATTTAATAGAACAGATGCACTGTACTTTATGAAGTCGACTAAATATAGTGTACAGTAAAGAACAGCCTGTGTAAACACATAGGAGATGATTACAGAGCAAAAGAGACAGAATGAGAGAAGAAAAGATGGAAATAAAAGTGGTAATGGACAATAAGAGCCTCGGGCTAAGCTCTTTCTCTCCTTCTCTCCCTCATGTAACACAGCACTGTGCTGCTTTAGGGATTTATCTTTTAAGCCCAGTCATTAATTAGCAGTGAGAGCTGCTTGACAGGTATTACATTGTTACAAATTGGTTAATTACTGTGGTTTGTGACATGAGGCAAGGCAGTAAAGGCAGCCTTAGGATGTTTAGAGAGAGAGGAAACCACTTATTGATCCAAAGCTGAACTTTCAGTAGGCGAGGTAAAAAGCCTTCGGTTGTGATTGATGAGGCTGATGTGTTTTCTTATGTGTGTGTATAAACACCTTCTGTCAACTCTAGACTTAGAGCATCTAGAGTATATTGTGTCAGAGGTCTATTCACATTTTAATGAAGTGAATCTTACTGCCTGCGCTAGGGACATGCAAAGCTACAAATGCTTCTAGAATAAACTAGCTGGTAGGTAGTCTGAATGACTGGTTGGTAAACCCTATATAGTAATGCTGGTTTAGGGGTATGTCCACCAGCAATGATCAGATTCATTCACAGGAGATTTTTTTTTAATTCGGTCAAAAACTGCTGGACAGCATGCAATGGTCTCAAGACACATTTTTAAACAATTTGACATTTTTCTATATAATATGTTCTAACCAGGAACTACAACAATAAGGTTTTTTCTGCTGGCCCAGATGGGAAACAAGAAATTATTTTATTTTTAGCATCATATTTTAGATGTGTTTGAAAAAAATATATATTTGCTGTTTAATGTTGTTAATGGTTTATTTACAAAAATACATACATATATTTATTAGGTTTTTATTTGCAATAATAGCTGGAAATTAAAGTTTATCTCCATGAAAGCTGTGAATTCATCATCAAAACAGTGGCAAACAATGCATTATTAGTTGCATAATTTATACTAAAATAAAAATTGTTTATAATATTTAATGAATATTTTAAATACTTCAATTTAAATATATATTTTTTTTAAAAGGAAAGAAAAATATCTAACCATTCTAACCCATCCTCTGTATGAGCAATTGGGTCTCGGAAAGAAAACGGGAAAGAAAGATCGCTTTGATCCCTCTTTTCTCTGGAAGACTGGTCACTTTTCACACAAGGCCCTCCCTTGTCCCGGGCCAGCTCAGATACACACCCTCTTGTGAAAGCTCTGTCTGGGAGCTGTTAATAGGAGCTGCAGGTTTATTTTTTCAACTGGCCGCCTGTGACAGTTGCCTTTATTGTGCATTGTTGAGTCTGAGTGTGTGTGTGTTTGTGAAGGGGTTACAAATGGAGCCTACTCTCACCTTCCTGCCAGGGCAAGGGGTCAGGTCAACTGCTATGACTCCCTTCTTTCTCTAGCTTTCTTCATCATCTGTTTTTCCCTGGTGAGGAATGTGGCCCCTCAGAAGGTAGAGACCGAGAACAATGGGGGATTGTGGGGCCGTGCAGGCGTGTGTGTTTTAACACAGATATATGACCTCAGACGCACAATTGCACACACATGAACACATTAACAGACATGTGCTCATTTGGACATTTGAATGCTTTAGGGGTTTAGCACACACTCAAACACACACATTGTTTGATTGGTGGTAGTCTGGGGTAATACCGCAGTGCAACGACATCCTGTCGAGTGATTTAGCCTTCCCCTCCTGCCGTCTGCTCTGGGGCTGCTCGTATGTCAGAGCGTTCTCAGCTTTAGCCCAGGTCGGAGGTCAGCTCATGCTAAATGTGTAGCGACGGCAAGGTAAACACCAGGGCGATAGCACATCTCAGTAGGAGCACATCTGGGTACAAGGCTTCCTCGACTAGTTCTTTGACCCTTGGCCTGTGCCCTTTAACCCCTGCAGGCACCCCGGACAGCCTGGCGGAGAAAGAGCGCCAGCTGATGGGGATGATCACGCAGCTCAGCAGTCTCAGAGAGCAGCTACTGGCCGCCCATGAGGAGCAAAAGAAACTGGCTGCTTCGCAGATCGAAAAACAGCGCCAGCAAATGGAGTTAGCAAAACAGCAACAGGACCAGGTCAGCACTTATTCACCGTGTTGTGCCATGCATGTGCCATGTGTTTCTTTTTCTTTAGTTATCCAAATTTCATTAGTTATTTCACATCTGATCCTAACTAGTGTTTTTTCCAATGGCTGAAGCCAGTAACAATATCTGGAGGGCAGGATAGGCTAATATAATGTTGATAAATATATAAAGTATGTTTAATGATAACAAATGAAGTTTACACACAAATCTAGATATTAAATAAACCTGCAAGTTCTAACCAGGTACAATGCAGTAAAGCGACACGCTTGGTGAAACGCACAATGCAATCTCATCAGGCAAAAATCCTGCTCCACTTAGCTGTGTATTAATCAATAAATGTGTTCTGATAGGCTGTAATTTAGTCACTGTACAAAGCATTTTACTGTTAGAAAGGACCGAAAATAATCAATCTGATAGTTGAAGCTTGCCTCATAAATAGAAGACATGTTTTCAAAATTGACTACACTCAATGGGTTAAGGAAGCCTGTATATTTGGCTTGTTCCGGGTTCTCTCGACCCTGATAGTACTTGTTTCTCTAAGGGGGAAATTCACAATTAGATTTTGTTTATAAACAGGAGTCTTTTTTTAAACGTCATGCTGCTTTTTATGGCTGATGTTACGTAAAAGGGGATACATTTAAAGACAAAACTTTTCCGACAGGGCTTTTCCGACACTGTCATCATGTTAATTAGAGTACCACTGCTAAAATATTCAAACAAAACCAAATTAGCAAACGATAAATTAGCCAGCTTCGCTAATAATATAGCTTTGCAGTTGGATGACCAGTAAATTAATCAACCGTTGTGACCCATTCCTTCCTATCATGTCCGATTAGGACACAGTGTTATTATGATGAACATTTAAATAGAGCAGAACACAGAACAGTGTTATCAGTGAGTGAGTGAATATGTGTGTGTGAAGGAGAGGTATGGGTGTGTAACATACTAACGTTCTCCACTTTGAACCACATTCACAAAGAAACCTTCTGTTCTCTCCATCCCCCTATAAGTGTGTGTGTAACATTCAGGTCCCCTCCAGCATGCAGGCAGGAGTCTAAAGGTGTTTGCATACAGAAGAGTGTGCTTTAGCTTTGTTGTGTGTATAGTTGCTTCTGGGGAGCTCAGTTTTACAAAAGAAAACAGATCACTATTAACACATATACTAACACACCCCTGTACACACACACACACACAACGCTCCAGGACTGGGTGCCACTCCTTGGTAAATATGTATGAAGTACAAAAGCACACCCAAGAGCTTCAAATACACAGTTTTCCATCACCGTACAAGCATGTGACCCCTATCTGCACAAATAATGTCCTCTCTTATTGAAAAACAGTTTGACATATCTGACAGTTTGACATGTTCTGTCCACAGATTGCACGACAACAGCAGCAACTTCTGCAGCAACAACACAAAATCAACCTCCTGCAGCAACAGATCCAGGTGAGTCTTCATATAGATGTGCATGTCCACTTCTAGACTTGTATACATGTTTTGCGTTTATGCTTTTGAAGAGGTATGTTTGTGAGATGTCACAATGCGAGTGACTTGTCACAGTGGCACAGTGGGGTTTCATGACAATCAAACGTTGTTGTCCACCAATCAACAATCAGCCCCCCTCAACCAATCATTAACGAGCATCAGCGCCGGCGTCGAGTCCATACTCGTAGTCCTTTTGTTGAACAATCAAAATGTAGCTACAGAAACAAAGACAAAGCAACATTATGATGGAATACTATACTTCTAATTTTAAGGCAATCCGTAATGTATTATGACAACCTCAGTTGAAAAAAATCATTCAAGATAACTGACAGATTTAAGAAACTTTGATTAATGTCTAATATTAAAAATAAAAATAAATAATAAAAAAAGTCTAATTAAGAATAGCCTATTCCCCCCAATTTGTACATGCTGTTGGGAAACAATTCTCCCATGCACTTAGAATAGCATAGATGTGAAAAAGGATTTTGAACAAATTTATAAATTCATACAATTTTTGTCATAGCTACCTTTATTATAATTCTAAAAGAAATTGTTAACTGTTTAAAAATAGCTTTACATGGAGTATAGCATGCAACAATGCAGGACAAAATACTTGTATTTAACTTCCCAAAAGTATTGGATGTCAGCTACTTTGTATGTTTGTATGGTCCACAAAGTAGCTGCCTATGAAGAGCAAATCACGTTTTAAATCACAAGATTCCATTTCGGTTAATATGCTGCCTAAAAAGATAGCTACCTATATGGGCAGTAGAGAGGCAGCTCAATAAGTTTTTAGACATAGCAATCATGCAAACTGAAAAATTATTTAAATTAATCTTTTAAAAAATGTGTAGGGAATGCCCTAATGGCTGGTAAGGGAGCTTGTAGAAAACTAAACACAGACACTTTTTGATGGGTTTGTCCCAGCTGACTTATACATAGGGCAGAGAGACACTGGCCTGCTTTGTGTGTGCAGGTGTGAAGTGAATAAAGGCTTTGTGTGCAAGAGGAGATGAGATGAGTCTAATTTGGTTGATAAAATGAGACTTAGCCTTGAGAGGGACTCTGGCAGTTTTGGCCAGGAAGCCACATCACACTGAGACTATTCACACACACACACACACAGATCACTCCCGTCCGCTGGACCCCTGCCATTCTGTTTTAGCCTGACTGTGTGTGTGTGTGTGTGTGTGTGCGTGTGTGAGTGAGTGCGAGTGTGTGTTGCAGCTGTGTTTGTTTGTGTGTGCATATTCATACTACACAGCTTAGCCTGAACATGTGTATGTGAGACTTATCTGTGTCTATTTCAAAATCCGCATCAGCTCATGTCTGTATGTGTGTCAGTAGCAGCTGTGTGTGCGTCAGTCCCCAAAACACGTCCACTTGGGTTTCTCTAGCCCCGCTCGTCGCTCACAGAAACAAAGCTTCTTTTTCCCATGACTTTGCAACCTTTTCCCAAACAAGCACTTCTCCATTCAGCCCAGTGGACAAGAGTTTCTCACAGTCAACAAGGAGGAGGCGGAGGGGGGCGAGAGGAGGAGACCCTTGTTATGGGCCAATCATATATTAGCCTTAAATCACCTCCTTAAAAACACACATTTGACTTGTGTCTAACACACAGGCTGCTAACATACTGTGAGCAAACACTTGCGTCAGAGACAAATATAGCAGTCCTGAACTTTTAGAGTATGTTTAGAGTTTAATGCAAGATGTTACTGAGGTCAAAAGCCAGATTCCACTTCCAGAAGAAGGAAAATAAGCTTTAAAGTCAGCACGAAATAAAAAGTGACCCTATTTGCCTTTTTAATAAATGTTCCTGGATTTATTTTTAACAGTACTTCAGTGCATGTAATTCAAAACAACATTTTTCTTTTTGGCTTTCTTTTTGGTAACTTTTTTTTCTGCAGTCCAACCCTTGTCCTCATCAAATAATCTTTTTTACTCAAATATGAGTCACATTAAAGAAGTCAAATAGATTGTCAGTGCTATTTCATGTTGACTTTAAATTGTAGGGCCTGTAGCACATTTAAAACTCCTTGAAGAGTTACTTCTCTCCTGAAATACACACAGTTAACACATATATCCCTCTCAGTGTGGGGCCACTTCTTTAGGCTCTTTGGGGTAACATGCATACACACACTTTCATTCTTATTAAAGCTGTGTCTCCACTCAGGACCCCTCACGGGTCCCTCGCAGGACCCCTGACGGTTATCCAACCAGGAACACAGGCTCTTGGATGAAAGAATACACCTGCCGAGAAGCTTGAGGCACACGTGCATGAAATGCAGGATACATATGACGCATTTCCATGCTTAACGAGAGGTGTAAAGTTGAGAGAGACCTGTGGGCGCTGTGGCTGGGAGCTGCCCACTGGTACAGCCTCCTCCTGAGCGCCGCTGTACTGTAACACTTTCCTGCTGTCTGTTCGCTTTTCTCTTATTAGCAGCCTCCTTTCAGCACACCTCCTCCGGCTCTGCAGGGCGTCGCGCTGGTATTAGAAAATTTCCTCTACCCAGCGCAGGCGCTGAGGTGAGGCTCCTCCACTGTCAATGTGGCAGTTAACACAAGTAGCCAGACCTCCGATGAGGAGCTGTTTACGCTGGCTAATTTGACGTCGAACGTCAGCCATTTAGCATGACGGCATTAGCCGTGGCTAAAAAAACAAACACTGTTGTCGCATATTTTTGCTAACTAACTAGTTTAAGTCTTCAGACACGGTGGCGACAGAAACTGGTGGCTGCTTATAAAACACATATTAGAGTCAACCTACATTTCGAGAAAACTAACCTAATAAAGAGCTTCCACGACAGTAGCTTACACGTCAAACACAGCATGATCGCTTCCTAACTCAATCAGACTCATTTGCTGAGCGTCAGTGCCTCCTTGAGATTGTAAATCCATTTTCCCACGGAATGAGAGTTAAAAAGAAGGTTGTAGAGAAAAAAAGACAACAGGAGCGTTAGCGCATCAAAGTTAGACCAGGTCCTGTGCACAGGAGCGGCTAACCCAATTGGCTGTGTAATTGTTTAATTTTTCTCATTACACCTAAATGAATGTAATTGGTGTTTTTCCTGCATGAAGTGGCCGCACTGGTTGTGTGAACTGGTCTTTGTGCAGCACTGCGGATGACGGTGGGGGAGTCTCTCAACACATGTTCCCAACTGATATGAGGACTCACTTTACATAGGGTGGCCATGTTTTAGTTTTCCAAAAAGAGGACAGTAGGGGGCGGGGACATGGGTGGGGCTTTGTCTAACAGTATACGTAGCAAGGGTTTTTTTGTTTGTTTGCTTATTTTACTTTTATAATAAATAAAAAGACAAGTAGATAGAATAGAAAAAGAACAGATAATGCTAGTGTTAGAAGGTCATTATTTATAATAAATAACAAGAAAATAAGTAGAGAATAGAGAAAGAATAGAGAATGCTAGTGTTAAGAGGCTCTTTTTTCTTTATAAATAAAACAAGTAGTTAGAAGATGTTAGAGGGTCTTTTAGAAGTCTTTTAGAAGTTTTTTTTTATAAAAAAAAGCAGATCAAATTAGAATTAGCATTAGAATAGAGAGTGCTAGAGTTAGAGGGTCAAATGAAGATGAAAGAGAGTGTTTTCAGCCATTTCTTGAAAATATTAAGGACTCAACTGCTTGGATTGAGTTGGGCAGGTCATTCCACCAGGAGGGAACAGTTAATGTAAAAGTCCATGAAAGTTTTATTATAGGTAGAATGCAAAATGTTTCAATATAAGCATTTCAGTCAAATGTAATTTATGCAATATTTCAAACCTTTAACCCACTAGGGAAAATCAACCCATGGCAATAGTTTAAAAGTAGCCCAATTCTGTGGAATAAATGCGCACTTGGAAACTCTGCATCCAACACGAGCTGCAGGAGTCAGATTTGACTGATCACAGGTCGAGAATAAGGAGAGATGACTGACAAGACCATGCTTGAGTATTTGCTGCTCAACAAATCCTGAGCTCATTGACAAATATCTGATCTTGTAAGATGTGCTCCCTTAACAAAGAGTGCGTGTGATTGCGAAATCGAAAGTGAAAGTAAACAGCGCAAATGCTCATTCAAAAATATTTAAATACACCGCATACAGATAGTGGCTCCCTGATGCGCCAAAATTATATACAATATTAAAATGTTTAAAGGAGTGGACCTGAAAATCGCGGGAGCGAAACACATGTTGCTGGAGCAGGCGGCATCCCGGACATTTTGGGCGATTAAGAAATCCTGGCCGGACACATTTTTTGTAGGTCCAAAAAGAGGACATGTCTGGGGAAAAGAGGTCTTAAGTCACTGGGGTATATTTGTAGCAATAGCCAAAAATACACTACATGGGTCAAATTTATCGATTTTTCTTTTATGCCAAGAATCATTAGCACATTAAGTAAAGATCGTGTTCCATGAAGATATTTAGTAAATTTCTTACCGTAAATATATCAAAACTTAATTTTTGATAAGTAAAATGCATTGCTAAGAACTTAATTTGGACAACTTTAAAGGCGATTTTTTTTGCACCCTCAGATTCCAGATTTTCAAATAGTTGTATCTCAGCAAAATATTGTCCGATCCTAACAAGCCATACATCAATGGAAAGCTTTCAGATGATGTACAAATCTCAATTTTGAAAAAATGACACTTAAGACTGGTTTTGTGGTCCAGGGTCACATTACAGGTGGCATTTAAATTTACTAAAGATTATGTCATTTCTGCACAATTAGCATTATCAATTGTTTATTATAAAAATGTAAGCACCTTAGTGTGTACAATTATCAGTATATTCAACTTGAAGTAGAAATTGAAAGTAACAAAATTGCATGTTCAACCTATATCTTTGTGGCATCTCTAAGTCGACCTTAAAAGATTGACTTTTGGACAGACAATAAGGAATATTTGTGTCTGTGTGCATGTTCTGATTGTGGGAATGTTCAGTTTTCCTGGAAAGAAAACAGCAAGGGAGAGAGTGTGCTAGACAGACATGTCTAACATGCTCATTCAACTATTATTTGTAAGTAAAGATTTGGGCCACAGGATCAACAAGACATTGAGTGAGAGAGAGAATGATGAGGGAAATTCAACCTTAAAAGAAGGCATGCGCAGAAAATTCTCCAAAGTGCTATATGTTCAACAAGGAAGCCAAAAGGAAGGAAATTAGCAGATACAAAGTGTTATACGTGTCCATTTCCACCTCTACTTCCTCTCCAAGTGCAGAACAACTGTGTGTTACCTAAGCGACTGGCCCTGAGCAGCATATAACAGCCTGGTTTGTGCCTGTGTATGCGTGTCTTGGTGTGTTTGAGTGTGTGGGGAAGGCTTCTCTCAGCCCGGTGGTTGGCTGCTAATGGGAGCTATTTGAGGAAGGACACACAGGCAGAGGAGCAGATGGGCGCTGCGTTATGCCCACCTACAGCGGGCGGCTGACGCACCTCCTGCACTCACACCTAATGGGGGCCTAATAAAAGGCTGGCTGTGCAGACACAGGCTCGCCACTCAATTTCATTAGCCGCTAATCAGCCAAAGGTGCCCTTGGCTCACAGAAAAAGACCGTTCGCTGGAAAAAAATGAGAGGCATACTTGGAAAAAAAGAACGAAGGACATGAGTGAGAAAATGGACATGCGTTTGCAATTGGAAAGAGCAGGGTTGTTGTTTTGGTGGGGTTCAAAAATGCCACATTTGTCTGGAAACCGCGATCGGGCATGGAAAAGAGAGATCAGGCATCAGTCATGTGACCTCAGTGCAACTCTTTATTGGTCTCGACTTTGATCAGATTCAGTTTTTTTTCTCCATCGAATATTTCACTTTTAAAGGTTCTATATAAAAACAAACCTACTGTAAGAGTTAAGATTAGCTAATAATTTCCCAAATTTAATTTCCAAAATTTCTGGTCTATAGCTACACTACACATAATCCTGATCAAAGTAAAATCTACCTTGAATCCAACAATAAGATGAATCATTTCACTTTACTGTGGAGAACTGTGAAAAGAATTTAGCACACTATCCATCCTAAATTCCATGTGATTTTAGTAATTTGTAATACTATTTAGGGCAGATAGGGTGAATAGTATGCACATTGGGATGCAGGGATTGCGTGATTATGAGGCACCGGGCTAGACGCGCCTCATAATTAAGCGAATGCGGAGAGAGCGAGAGTGTCCGAGAGAGAGAGAAAGAGAGAGAGCGACAGTACGCAAGAGATATGTATACTCATATTTGATAAGGGTACAGCGAGCCAGTGTTGCCAGGGTCATGGTTTTCCCACACATTTGGGCTATTTTGAATACAGTTGTGGGAAAAATTACAGAGCCGTGGGTTGCGTTTTTTTGGGCTACTTTTATAATGTTCCATGGCCGCCCAAAGTGTATGTGTATGTGTACACATGTGATCGCAAAAGTAAGTTATTATAAACACTCGATGGTGGTTTAAAGTGAGTTCTGAGTTAAAGTGTACTATTAATCTCATAAATTGTCTTATGTAGCATGATGCTAATGTTAGCTCTAATGCACCTGCAGAACAGGTCCAATTCTTCTTCATAATGCATTTTATCATAATCATGTAAGGTCGCAAGAAAATGTTTTGTTGCATTTATTTAGAAATAGTTGGGTAAATGTGTACTGGGATTGAAGCGATGTGGCTTGGTAAACGTTTTATTGCCAGTATAAAGGCTGAAAATGGCTGAATAAAAACAAAAGAATAATAAGGATTATGTCTCATACTTTGCGGAGATGTGAAAGGTTCTTTTTCCTTAAACTAGTTTGTCATGCATTCCTTTATTTCAACACATTTACAGGTAAATCCTAGTATTTTAAATTTGCGATTAAACATGATTAATCACAGTCCAGGACTGTTTATCGCGATTAAATTTTTTAATCGATTAACAGCACTATATTTTTTATAAACGTTTAATACTTATTGCTAAAACAGTTTTATAAATAAAAATTTTTAATTTTGCCATTCATCTCAGAACTTGTCAGTTTGGTTGAAATCCCAATGGAGGACATGAATGGGAAAAATACTTCCAGACCCAAAGCTGCTGAAAGAAGTGACGTCGGCCCCTGTTGTGCTCTATTAGGGCCCTGATAAATACACCCTAAAGTGACATTCCACAGTCATGAAGTAACACTCTCATGAACATGAGACAACATCGACAGCTTCCTTTTTCAGTCATCAATTTTTAACCAGGTGTATAATAAGCCGAGACACTTAATAAAGAGACTCAGGAAGTAGATCCATGAATGCAAAAGCGGATTGTCCGCACGTGTTTGTTTGAGCGTGTGCACAATTTCAATTGTATTCACCAGGGACAGTCTTTTCGTACTGACGCCTGCACCAGACTGGCAGTCATCGCAGGCACTCTGTAAAAGTTAATGGCCTATGCCCACGTCCACAGGGCTAATATTAAGTGCCAGTCTGCAAGTACAGTGCATGTGTGCTAACGCTGCTATCCAGGCGCAAATTAATTATTAGTTATATGGCTATGTGTCCCCTCTTCAGCGCGAGGTCACTGAGGCCTGCCTTTAATTGCCGGAGCATATGGCTGGAAACAGATTTTAGCGGTGGGACTCGTTCTTAACCACCATTCTTGCGCACATTCTCAGATGTGAGCCATATTGTCAATGCTGGCAGCTATTGTTTCACTCATTTACTTCTTAGAGCAAATTACTCCCTAATAATAGCTCTACCTTAGAGTTTTCTCTCCTCCGTGCCAGCAAACCTGTTCACACTGCATATGTTAATTATCTGCACATCTTCATTATGTTCAAAAAGCTTTAGGTTCAAGCTGTGCCGCCTGGCGAGAGGCTTTGACTGTTTGGTGCCAACTTTCCACTTTTTCACTTTCCGTTTGTTTCTTTCAGCATTTCTTGCTCTCTTTCACCCTCTATCTCTCTCTTTTAATATCAACTATGAAAGTTGCAAAGTTAGCCACTCTCTTCTTATCCTTGACAGGTTTTTTTCCCTTTTTTTCTTTCGCCATAAACTTTTCGATTAGGCGGGGAGTTTTAAGGTTCTAGTTGTATTTTTTATGTTTTATGTATAAATAGATAAACAGTTGTTATGTTTTTTTTCTATCATGGAGCTATAGAACCAGTCTATAGAGAGCATTTTTGTCTCATTTGACATTTATCGGTTGTAAAACCCGTTCAGACCCAATTAACTGGACAGATTCCTCTGTTTTCTAAAGGTTTTTAAAAGCTTTTCAAGTAAGCCATTCTTCCGACCAGAGAGTTCAAGGAGCCAGTATGGAATTCCACAGCCAGCTGTTGGCTGATTAATAGAGCTTTACAGAGCTTGCAGCTGGAGTTGACACTTTTGTCGTAAGCTTTCTAGAATACTCCACAGTTTTCATGTGCGTTAGACAAGAAGGGAGTTCTTCTATTAGTGTTTAGGTGCAATTGAGTGTTTCACTAAACTATTACTAGTTTAATGGCAACCTATCCAATCCCTACAGTTGAGGTACTTTGTTCCAGTCTAACATTATTCTTCTTAAGTCTTCTTTGTTTCGGCCCTCTACTTTTAAACACGTCATGCTTTCCTGGTCCCAGCCAAAGTGAGTGATGCTTTGCAGGTTATGTTAACCATTCAAAGGCCATCAATTTAAATGTCCGTTGAAAACAACTAAAAAGTTTAGTCCTATTGTTCTCTAATTCATGATGCATGTCAACTGGATGCATCAAACTGCATTAACTGGCCTGAAAATGTCAATATCAGCCTCACCTACTCTGCGTGGGTAATGCTATTTGCTACATTGATTGAATAGAGAACAGCATGACGGTGTGTTCGAACGCTTTGAGGAGATCCACGAGCCTCTAATTCCATATGCACCCACACACACTTGCTTACATGTCTATGCGTTTAAGAGAAGAGCATATGCTTGTAATTTGCCACAAAACACTCCTTGCTCAAAACCACCGGAGAACACAAACACACACTTGCACATTGGCTAGCACACGCTACTGTGGCCACAGAACTGTAGCTCACGGTGAGGAGACACAGGCAGAACCAGAGGAGCATATGTCCAATTAGGACTGGAAGTTAGATCCGCACCAGCCCGTGGGGGGACCTGTCGAAATGTAACAATAAAACGCCACTGCTTCCTGATCTGGGAACAGGAGGCCTGCCGTTTGTGGTTAACCAAAATAGAGGAATGATTGCTCTGTGGTAGGAATTCAAAAACCCTCAGCCTCTGTTCATCTTAACATGCGACTGCTGTGATAAAGCACCTCCTCTGCTCTCAGAGCATGTCACTTTTGGAGCTTTTGTGCTTTTCTCGTCATAGAACCATCTGTCCTCTTCTTCTTTGGGCCTGTGTGTCTCAAGACTCTCCCTTTGCCAAAGTCTCTGGCTTGTGTTGTTTTTTTCTCCTTCCTCCTTTTTTTAATCCTGGAAACCTTGTGAAGAGGTGTGTGGCGAGTTGCCGAGCATGGTCCTCTGCAGAAATGGAGGCCAGCTGTTGTCAGAGCGTGAAGAAGCTCCTTCACATCACAATAATCAAGGGGACCAACTATCCCAAGAGCCACCCGTCCACACCTCACTTGTCCTCAGGTGACAGTTGCTGGACAAGCACCATGTTTAAACTCTCCCTAGGAGTAAACTGGCCAGACAAAGGGTAGTCCGTCTTGCAAATTATTCTAGCCAGAAAACATCCATTTAGACAGGAAGTCTAACTGACATGCAAAGCAGCCAACTACAAGTCGTTCTGCATTTATAAACCATTTAAGTGAAGAAAATATGAAATGGATGATGCCAGTTCTTGTCCAATATGGCATCAGCTGGTCAGTGATCAAACTGCGGGTGGTCTGAAGGATTTTCTTCATAGTTGACCTGTTTTGGCTAGACTCTTAGTTTATGACCAACATCTTAATTGTTTTCTTTCTATCTCTTCAGCAGGTCCAGGGTCAGTTGCCTCCACTGATGATACCCGTGTTCCCTCCAGATCAGAGAACTCTGGCGGCCGCTGCAGCACAACAAGGATTTCTACTTCCTCCAGGGTTCAACTACAAACCAGGCTGCAGTGAGTATTAAAGCAGCATTTCAGTGATGAGTTGTAAAAAAGACTTCAGTCCAGTTTATTGTTCACACTAGAGATTTCAAACCAGATTGCTGAAAGCGGAGTCTTCAACCCAATGTTGGGCAGCATCTCCCTCCTGTCTGGTGTGTTATTAAGATCAGCCAACACCACTGATGGCCATCATCTCCCGCACATGACAGACTCTCAGACTAGACAAACTCACTTGCTTTTGTGTCTCTGTATTTCTTGTTCAAAAGTAGGAAAAGGAAAAAAAAAGAAAACTTCCTCTGGGGTTTGTGTTTTTGGCCATAGCAGTCCAACTGTGAAGCAATGTGTTGTTTACCGCGAGAAACGAGGCGGCAAGTGCCAGCAGCGCAGCAGCAGAACGCTCGCGCTCTCACGGGGGGGTAGAGTGACCTGCCCCAGGTTTCTTCATATTAACACGGGCGGCCGCCAGAACACGCGTCCAATACGCCTCGCACACGCCTCCGACTCCTCTCCAACTGTACGCGTGCACACACACATCACATAGATTGCATACTCATACACACTCATGAATGTACATCTCCCTTGTGAGACGGACTGGTCCGCATCTCCAGCTCCGCCCACTGCGCTTCACAGTTTCCCAAACAAGTCCCCCCTCTTCCTCCTCCCGAAGGCCCCATCTCTCCCAACCATACACCCTCTATTTCAATTACAGCCAGCAGCACCATCAAACCCTGCCCAAAATTTCAATTACGCATGTCATTTAGTTACCATTACAGTGCCTACTCACGAGGGAGGAAGCCATCGTTTGAACCCCTTAAAACCAGAGCAGAAAAAAGGGGGATGAAATCCCTCTGGTCGCAGGGTTTGGACACTGGTTCCCACCCATTGCTCCCCGGAGCCAGGCCACGGAGCTCTTCCAGTCAGTCTGAAGATGCTGCCTCCTCGCCAACAGCAACATGTTTCCTTTCCTTAGTTTTGCTCTTTTGTTACAGCTGTACCCGGGAGAGACATAAAATAGCTGGAATATTTGTATTTGTTTAGGGACTGAGAGAAAGACGAGAAAAAAAGACAAAACACACACATCTCCACAGAATACATCCTTGAACCGGGTCCAGGGCAATCTCTAACCTAGCGGATGAGTATTTTGGGGGGAGGGAAGGAGTGTATGGGAAAAAAGTTTTGGACCCACTGATAGGAGCGTCTGGCTTATTGCTTACTGAGACAAGCTCTGATTACTCTACAAACCCCCTCGTACAGAGACTCTGGAGCATCCAAAAGTGAAGTCTTCTGCCTTGCTGCCCAATCAACAAGTGCATTTACATGCACTTTAAAGTTACATTTCAGATGGAATAAATGTATTAATTAATTTACTTTCATCAGATGCCATTTTTATTCTTTCCACCAACTGCCAAACTGCATGCACAGAATGGTGGGATATCATGGCTTCAAAACACACAAAATACAAAAAATCATTGATTCAAGAATAACAGAATTATGCTGTCACTTACCTGATATATTTTAAGACCGTCTATCTGGATAATGAGCAGATGCACCTTCTCCCCTTCTTTCTCAGAGCTTGTCTTCCAACCTCTCCCAACCTTTCTCCCTTTTCAACCAGCATCATTCCATTGTTCGTCACACTTTGAACTAAAAAAGCTGAAGATTTGAGGGCACACTCATGGTTTCTCATGTCACCGGCCTTTTCTGCGTGATGCTGATAACCCCCCCTGCCTCCTCTAGCCGAACTGGACTGACCTTTACCTCTCGGTCGTGTAATTATAAAGCCCATATCTGCAGGTGGACGCTAATAACTCTCGCTATTCACTCCTCGTGTTATGATTCATCTCTCCAACGCAGAGGCTCTTGTGCGGGGCCCGAGGAGACGGAGAGCTGACGTTACCTCGTTAATTACCGTCCTCTCCTTATCATGCCTTAGCCTTCAACTGCTATTGTGCTCGGGGTATTAGAGCTGCAGCCACACAATCAGCCTTTCATTAGAATGGAGGGGGGGACTTCACAATGGAGGTCTTTACTGACAGAAGAGAAAGCAGTGAATCTGTCGCTCCATCGAAGGAGAGGAGAGGGGGATGGGGCCCAGAGCCTGGGCAGAAGTGTGGGGAGATGAAAGGGATGGGTGATGTGTAAAAAAAATCTAAAGATTCTGACATGCCTATAATGCTCTCTTCCTCAGGTGACCCTTACCCTTTACAGCTAATCCCTACGACTATGGCAGCGGCTGCTGCGGCAACGCCTGGCCTTGGCCCTCTTCAACTGCAGGTAACGTCCATCTTGTGGTTTTGTTTGTTTCTGCGTGTTCTTGTGTGTGTGTCAGTCCTTTTGCTGTGGCGACTGTGCATTTTTCCCAACCTTTCAAACAAAATCTCTTTTTCTCCCCTCGTTATTTCCCCCTTTTTTGTTTTGTGATCCCGATAGAGAACAACAATGCCCACTGTTCTCCTCAACTCTTTTCCTCATGCCAACTGCAAGTTGCCATAGAAATGGGCCTTTGTGAGGGGCCGGAGCCCAGAGAGAGAATGCCGCACTGCTGGCTCTGGGGTGCTGATATTGTTCACTGTGGAGTGAAGGGTACCATAGAAACTGTTTTTAAGGGGGACAGAGCACAGAGGGACACTGAACAGAGAGCAAACACAAAAAGATATTATGGGCTGTCTGAATAGAGTCAAACCCTAATGCAGCCTCACTGTGCTGCTCTGAAATGGAAAACGCAGTAAACATGCATCTCCACGTCTGTCCTTTCTCCTCTTCCTCCCTAGTTTGGTCTCTGGCAGGAGAAGAAGAGAGGGGTGAAGAGCATAAATCACACTGATGAGGGGGAATAGAGGTGCACATCTGCTACAACACTGTGTTTGTGTAAGAATATTGTATTCCGACTCACTCTGGCCCAGTATGGACGGGCTGCATTGAACCCCTTGTCACCAGGTTAAGAGCCTGGCTGTTTGAGATGCATTAACCTGGGGGCCCACATGGTCTGGGACTGGCCCTTCCTCTCTGTTACCTCCCTCAGGCATTAAAGTGCCTGACTAAGAGGCCAAACTCACTATCAGCAAAAATAGATGCACAATAGAGTGAATTTTAACAGGGATTTGCACATCCGTACACACATGCAAAGATATATACCGACCTGCACATCTGTATCACAGATTAAGCATATGTAAGAGGTATAAACGGATCTCACACATACGTGCTTGCACCGAAACAGGTGGTATTCCCAGGTGCCCTCTGGATAACAGGTAATAAAACAGGATTTTTTTTTTTTTTTTTACCGTCGCTGTCTGTGCACTCACCCCGCTGTGCTCCGTATGACTGGCTTACTGCGAGAATCTTGTCCCGTCTGATTTTATCTGCTTCAGAGCTCGTCTCCATATGTTCCTTCGTGTTAAGATTCAAAAAAATCCCAGATTGAACAGCTTTGTCAGGCACAATTGGATTTCACCAGAAAAACAACTGGAAAAAAAGAAACAACAACATCCAATGCCACTGTTCTCTCATTCCAGCCTCAAATCTCCCTTGCAACACACACACACACTCACAGAGAGAGAGATTACAGCTTTGTCACAAAGAAAATTATTTACTAAGGCTAACCTAAATACAGATGTCTCGACAGAAGCACGTTGGATTTCCTCTGGGACAATTGGCGCGTCTGCGCGTCTCATCTTTAGACCCCCCAACTCGATGAGAGGCCCAAAATATTTGCTTTGGTCACTCCACAAGCCATTGTTCAGTGGTTCACGCACTTAGCCCAATGAGCTCACACTTTCAATGTGGGTACGAATCTGGCTTGCAAGACTAGAAATACTACAATACTATTTACATTTGCATTTATGCATTTGGCAGACATTGCGTTTAAGATTCTATCAGTTTGGATTTCCTGGGAATCAAACCCATGGCCTTTCTAGCATCATACCGTTCGAGCTAGGGGAATGCTTAAATATATACATATACATACATACATACATATATATATATATGTGTATATAGTATATACATACATACATACATATATATATATATATATATATATATATATATATACACTATATTGCCAAAAGAATTGGGTCACCCCCTTCTAGTGAACATGTTCACTAGAATTACTACTTTAGTAATTTATATGAGTACAACTATATTATAGCAACAGTTTTGACAGGACCCTTTTCTATTCTAACATGACAGTGGTGATGATGAGTTTTTGGCTCAAGGTCTGCATATAAAGTCACACCAGAGGAGTCAGCTGGGATTAGGACTTGCCTTTCTGCAGACCAGTCAAGTTCTTCCACACTGACTGAATCAATCATGTCTTTTTGAACCGTGCCTTATACACAGAGGCACTGTCATGTTAGACTAGAAAAGGGTCCTGTCCAAACTGTTGCTATAAAATTAGAAGCACACAGTTCCGTAGAATATCATTATATGCTTTAACATTAAAATTTGGACTCATAGAAAATACTAAAGTAGTCAAACATGTTCTTTAGAAGGGGGTGACCCAATACTTTTGGCAATATAGTGTATATGTCAACCGAAAACATAATGCATTCTGTCACCTGCAGTGTAGACATGTTGATTATAATTTGTAGTGCAGTCATTTAACTTTATTACATTGTCATTTGCTTCTTGCATCCTATGTAGTGTGCATGTCGAGTATTCAGAGAAATTGTCTTTAGATTATGTTTCAACACACCTGCAATCGCCAGATGAACAAAGACACATCTGTGTGAGACTGCTCACCTACACAATGGGCATTAAACAAGACCTTTAAGTGTGTGTGTCTGAGTGAGAGGAAGTCATTGCATCAGGGTCACTATCTTCAAGGTGTTTGCCATTAGTCACTGCAGCGTTCTTTAAACCTGGCCACAAAAACACTTTTCACAACTGCAGCCACAGTTCACACTGGCCTAATATTCTATTACCAGCTAAATTAACCTGTTTAGCCCACCAAAACCACACACATATACGCTGAGGGATTGTCTTGTCTCAGGGACAGTGACTATGAAAATGTGGGAATAAAGAAAGAGGGAGAGATGAGAAAAGGAGGAGTAGAAAGGTATGAGCTGTAAGCAGCAGTACTGAAGAGGTATAAAGTGGGTCAATGAGGAGGTCAGCCATCATATGTAGAGGCAGATGTTAGACCATATTGCACCGGATTACTGCAGCACACAGCAGAACGAGCAGAGAAAGCGAGAGGGAGACTATTAAATGCCTTTTATCAGCCATAAGAAATAGTACATACCTGTATTTCCATTTGTAGTTCAAACCCCCAGCGATTTATTTTTTTGACAGGCACTTGTGTGCTCACAATGATAAGCACAGTCAATTCCTTCCAGATAGCGATCTGGTGGCATTGTCCAAGCTCGATGAGGTCAGTGACACTGTTAATAGATAGCATGGTTGGATTGATCCTGTCCAGCTTGCCCTATCTGCACTACAACATAATAAGCTTACACAACATTCTCAGTGTACCACACAATGGGAATGTTATTTTGACTCAAAGCTTCCCACAAGCAGAGCTAAAACCTGGACTGAGGACTGAGTCTCTTCCCTGACAAACCGAAAAAAATAATTAAGTAGAAAAGAGAAAAAAATTATCCTACCTCACAATAGATTTTAATTTGTATTTTTGTAAGCACTAGCTTTAGCACTAATTGACACTTAGGGAGGGAGACTTCTTGGCAGCGGCTTCAGTCAGACGCAACTCATGTCGAAGTTCATCCTGCCTGGCGCACTAATCAAAATGGCACACAACTCGACAGCCAATGTTTAGTTTAGCACAAAAAAAAATTACAACAAGAATAAGAAGAATTGATGATGACAAAGAAAAAAGCATGAGACGCACAATAGCCAGCGGTGACCAAAACGACAATAGCTTAGAGGATCACTCCGAACTGCTTCCATTTTGACAACAAAGCAAGATGGGAAAAGAGGCTCATAATCTGAGTAAAGCAGGGGATTACTGGAGAGCGAGAGATGTCTGTTCAGCCACATAAAGACACGCAGATCCACTCCAACGGATAGCGCTGACAGCAGCCCGTCTTCCTGCGCTCAGGGAGGGGATGGGGGCTTAGCAAGGATGGGGGGTGGCTTTGTTAAAACATGTGTCACCAACACTAATACTCTCCAATCAGCCTTACGAGTTAAAGCGCAAATGCCAATCTATCTCCTCCCGTCACCCCGCATATACACACGTACAAACACACACACACTACTTAATGCAGTCACATCTGACCTGCTAGATCGGACAGGCCTGAAATCGGGTGCAGCATCACAGACTGGCATTGCCATTGGGATCTTTCTTGTGTTTCCTTCCGCTGTGTTGACGGTGTGTGTTTTCTTACCTTTGTCGCCTTTAAACACACACACAGAGTTCTAGTTAGAGAATTAGAGCTGTCCTAAGACTCCTCTGTGAGGATTAGCAAAGAGAGAGAGTGAGAGAAGTAAGGGGAGAAGCTTTAAGAGTTCAAAAGGATGCAGCTTGACTGAAGGAGTCAAGAGTCCTATCAAATCCCTCACAGATACACCCTCCCCCATTCAGCACCTCTGTGTGTGTGTTTTTACGTAAGGCTGACATTTAAATTCCTCTGTTACATCCCCACTTTTGAGATCAGCCACTCATTCATCCCCCATTCTCGCTGCGTATGCATACGTGAGCCCGTGGGCATTCAAGGGGCATTGTGCTGTCACTTCCTGTTTGCTCACGCTGACGACGGGGTGGCAGCGCTTTGAGCGTGTTCAGTGGCAGCCCCTGTTGGAAGTGCAGTGTATGTGTGTGTCGGTCTAGCGGTTGTGACTGACAAGAGCTGGCCCTGTAATAAAGCAGAAAATAAAGAAAATAAAGCAGTCTGATGCAGTGGACCGGACACGGAGCATCTCACCCTCTCACGCACACACACAGGCAGGGCACGCTCCGACAGGGACCATATGTCACGCTCAGGCACACACACAACCAGGGGCCATGGTGGGAGTAATTGAACAGAAATGACCAACAAGAGCTTTATTTCATGTCCTGCTCCCCTGCACAGACTACAGCTCACAACTGAGGTCACCTCCTGATCAGAAAGCCCAGAAAAATGTGTGTGTTGAGGTACTGCACAACCAGAGTGAGGAATACAAATAGAAGAAATGCTTAGAATGTTTATTTTAAAGATAATGACCGACTGACTGTACAATGGCACGCTCATTACTTATCATCAAGAAGTATAGATTTGAGCTGAGATTATTTTGTGATGTTAAACAAGAAATAAATTGAATCAATTTTGTAGGACAAAAGTCAACTATACAGTTTAGTGTTGGAATAATTTGAATATTCCAATAGTGTTTAAAAATTCCATTTAAACAGCATATTGTTTCTATGCAAGGTCTCTAAAATGTCTAATTTTACTTACTGTAGACATTGAAAAACCAAAGATGAAACAGTGTTGATTAATATTGTCCATCATATTGGACATAAATATAATTAAATACATATCAGAGATTTTTTAGATATCGATGTGCCCCTACTTTTAGGCATACAGTTAATAAAGCAGTGTCCTGTAATTGAAGGAAAAATCAGTACTTATAATATTTATTAGCTCTCTGAGGTGCAAATTTAGGCAGATAAAAGCCAGTGTGAGTGTTCTGTGTGGAGATATGTCTCTCAGCATGATGGTGTGTTAATCTCTGTGTGTTCTCATCTGATAGAAATATTTAATTCTAGCAGATACAGCCGACAGAAGATTGTGGAGAATGTGCTGTCGAGGTTGAGAGAGAGAAAGAACTGCCATGGACATTTACATAAACCAGTCTTTGTTTCCTGCTGGTGGCTGGCAGCCAGAGACGAACAGAAGGACGGAAGTTTTACTCACAAACAGCCACTCGCTTCCAAACCTTAAAGAGAAAAATACAATTTAAAAAACAGCCCGTCTCTGCTGCTACTGTAAACACAGATTTGGTTCCTCATCTTTTCCCACAAATACAATAAAAGCCCCCTCGCTCTCTCTCTCTTCATTCTTAGCTTTCCTCAAAGTCCACAAAATTGCACATGAAAGCCACACAAACACACTTATTGCAGGAATTGTACAAACAGCTTCGGGAATATGTTTTACGTGATGTCCAGCCGCTGTACTGTCTGCCTGTTACCGTAGAAACATTTGCTGTGGTCCACAAATACATTGTTGAGGAGCACATCAATGAGCTCTGATATGTTATTGTTTGAGGTTGACAAATACTTGTTTGTTTGAAGGGTAATGCAGATATCCATATCTAAAGACCTGATAAGCCAATAGAATATTGATATGTACGTAGATATGCATGACAATAAATTGTCAAAAATCATATTGTCATTTTTAAGATCAGCCAATATATTGGCCACTAATGAAAACATTTTAAACAATAGAAAAGAAAGGAGCAAAATGTTTGTTTATTCTGTCAAATGGCAGTATGCTGCATTTCATTGAATCATGCTGGCACATATGTTTTCGAGTTTTAAGAGCGCTTTCTCATGGGTCCTCCTGTCCTGGTGAGCATTCTTAAACAAGAGTAAAAGAATCAACGGGTGGTCCAGCGTTTGTTTCCACTCCCAGTGGCAGAGATTCACAACTTCTCTGTTTACATAAACACATTCACCAGTTTTTCACCTTGAGAGGCACTTTTTCAGTCTTTCCTTAGTGAATATGACCCTTATGGTGAGTGTGTTTTTTCCCAGGATGCACCTTGGCGGGGACACGTCTCACTCAGGCGTCTGCTAGCTGTTAGCGTAGCCCCTTGAGGCCGGATAGTGGAACATAAAGTGACAGCTCTGTCCCCTCACACATAAACAACCATCAGCCCTCTCCACTAATGGCCAAACCAGCTTGTTTTTTTTTCTCTTTTTGTTTGTTTGTGCGTTCTATGTATTCATTTATTCATGGACCTTTCTCTCTTCTTCATCCACTCTTCTGTCCTTTCTCCCTCTGTCTGTCCTCTCTCTTTCTCTTTCTATCTCTATCTGTCTCTGAGCAGCAGTTGTATGCAGCTCAGCTAGCTGCCATGCAGGTGTCTCCGGGGGCCAAACACAGCACAGTGCCTCAGGCCAACCTGGCAACCGGAACACTCTCGCCCACCAGCGGCCAGAGCGAGAAAAACAGAAGCACCCCGCCACCAAAGCCCAAGGTATGTGTTTGTGGATGCGTATTAGGCTGGAACAACTGCTTGCATTTACCATCCAGAGCTAATAGTCTTTGTATGTACTGGTTTTGATGGTTTGTTTTTGGTTGATTACCCATAACTCGCACAAGCTGGCACTATGCCCTCAATTCTCCGTGCCTCATTGCATTGTTCCATTTTAAGTGCTTTGTTATGGCAGCTTCTGAAGGTCCTTGGTCCTCAAACCCGAAGTCTAGCTACCACCACTGTGTTGTGCTTTTTCCGATAGTGTATAAGGCTCTGAGCAGGTATCTTTCCCTTCGGCCAGCGTGGCAGCAGGAGGCCAGAGCTATCTGAGCGGAATAAAGCTCCATGAATATCAGGCAGGGCAGAAATAAAAGCAGCCTGTCTGGCCTCTCTTCCCTCCTGCTGGGCTGGTCATTCTAGACGCCCGGACACCCCTGCAAGCCCATTCTGTCCCGCTCAGCAGTACAATAGCTGGACCGTGGGGCGGCCAGGGCTGGATAAACATGTGTGAAGGCCTGTTGCCCGCTCTCTCTCCGGCCTTGAGCCACGGTTGAGCCCGATGCTTGTTTGGACAGAGAAGAGAACAGACCTGGAGCTCAACCACATGCCTGTTGCATAGAGGAAGAGTACAGGATATGTTTCCTTCTGTCAATCTCAGTGCAAAGCTTTGGCGGCCCCCATCGATTGGGCCTGGCCCCATGCAGCTCACTGTGTCAAAGGATAACGAAGGCTGGTTTCCTCAAACATTTGGTCCTTTGTTGTCACATGACCAAATAAATGAAGAGAAAGAAGAGGGATAGGGATAATACAGATAATTGGCAGTGCCGCGTGCACCTGCTAGGCCTATATTGCTACTGAGCCATGAGAAAATGACCTTTTCCTTAAATATATTTTTCTGTCTCTTTCATATTCCCTGTCAAGTATCTCAAAGTGGAGTCAAACCTCCTGTTTCCCTCTCCAAATTTTTCCTCAATCACAACTCTCTTGTTTGTTCTCTCAAGCTTTTTCCATCATGAAGGGGCAGGCATGTATATTTCAGGGTTGCTGCCCTGGGGTAGTTGCCACTCTCTCATTTTAAGACGTGTGCCATGTGTCAGACAGCTGTTGGACTGAGGCGTACAAAGCTTAAGTGCTTTCCCCCGGGGGAAGCCTCACAACTCAGGTGCATCACAGAGTCACTATATCACAGTTTTCACTCTGTGACCTACTCAGATTCACACACTTGGGCTCAGTGCTGCCACAGTTAGCTTTAGGATTTCTCTTGAAATTGCTATATATACGTACAACTAGATTGTATGGTTGGTCAGCATTCTGAGCTTTGACACTTCCAGTGTAAACAACCTCAAGCTGTTGCGACACACCGATCGCTTCCAGTAATGACACAATGTTATTGTTAATTTCTTTTTTAAGTTATTTTTATGGGCTTTTTATTTAGATAGAACTGTAGAGAGATCACAGGAAAGCACTGGGAGGAGAGAGGGGAGCGGCAAAGGACCTCGAGATGGGAATCGATTACGGTTACGCTGTTATGTCGATGCACTAACCACGAGACTATTGGCACTGACATGTTATTGTTAATTTCTACAGGTTTTTTTAGGTTTTGGATTTCTAAGTGACTTATATCTCATTTTATATGAGATTTAAGCTTATTCATTTTGTATTTGAGTTGTCTCCTCCTATAAAATGTATGACGGATCTTAAAGCTAGCCTTCCTCCTCTCACACGGCTTTGCCAGTCTTCATTAGTTCTCCTCTCACCAGCTACATTCTCTTTGGCTAACATCCCACCCAAGGATTTGCTTCTCGAAGAACAATCCACCATCGGGGCGGGAGGCAGGCATTATCTGTCATAAATATTCAGTTTTCCTCTTCAATGCAGCCTCGCTACACACCCGACACAATATGGGTCATGATACAGTATTCTCCTCAATCGCGTCTTAGTGTTCTCATTGAGTAGGGTCTTTTGTGTATCTCCCTTATGATGGAGTCCACATCCCACTGGTTCCCTTTCCATTGAGAACAGCGCTAATGAGGACAATCCTGTTACGGCCCATCACAGCACAAGCAGTGAGGGAAAGGTCTTAATCAAGCTCTCCAGACCTCAGAAGCTCTGTTCCAAAACCTAGCATGATGCTTTGCTGCCTACAGCCTCTGAAAGAGAGCGAATATCTGCTCATTCTACTGCAGAGGCAAGACGAGGAGAGAGACTATAGTTCTGTGAGATGTGGTTGTCCTCAATGGCTGCTGCAAATGCTTTTGTGTTTCTGGCCATTCAGGACAGACGGAAAGGCTCTAGAAACAGGTGTCGGTACAGATGCTACACTCCCCATGTTAGCACATATAAGATCCCACCGCAGTGCATGCGGAGCATACTACATTCCTAAGACTCACTCTGCCAGGCAAAGATGATTGACAGCTGTGGCTTGAGCGAGGGCTGGTGAGGTCATTAGACCCTGGAGGTCTGAGGTCTAATGTGGTTTCGATATGGAGCTGTGAAACTGTTAAGAACAATAGTGAGGACATTAAGGTCTTAATGGCAATTAAGACAGGTTTAGGCCTCCATTGCAAAGTTCTTATGATGTGCACAGGGCAGCATCTGCCGTTCTGAGATCTAATTGTCTCTATGGTGCCTTCTCTGATGTGATTACAATGTCAGCAGGGTTGATATCTGGGTACTAGTCATTTGCACGTATGGATAGAGTCCACCACTGGTAACCTGGAGGCACAGAGGCAGTGTTGTTTGTTTATTATGTAATTGAGTCTATTTGACATCTGTGAACATCTGAAGCTGGAATGTGTGCATCAAATAATCATTTGTGCTTATATTTATGGAATACTTAGTTATTCTGTGTTTGTGTGTATGCTTGTGTTTTTTTCTTCTCAATGCGCAACATGTTTGGTAAATGTGTGTGAATCTTCTCACTTAAGCATGTTTCTTTACATGGTATGCTCGCTTTGTCCCTGTTCTCTTGTTTGATTGAGCATGGGTGTGCTGCATGTTTATTGGGCCATGGCATTGCGCAACGTCAATCCAATATCGGCAAGTTTTGCAACTGGCCAGCGCAACCGCAATTAATCTTACATTTCATTGTGGTCTGGCCGCATCTGCTGAAAACCTACATTTCGGCGTGCGGTCAGCTGATTTGACCCCTGCTGGGAGATTTGATTGGATCCCAAGTCTCTGAGGAGAAAAATCACACCAGGCCAAACGTGTTGCTGTTTTGCAGGACGAGGGCGCTCAGCCCTTGAATCTGTCGTCCAAGCCTAAGGCATCCGAGAGCAAGTCACCCACCTCCCCCGCTTCCCCACAGGTCCCTGCCCTGAAGCTGGGCCCCGGGTCCCTGAAGCACAGCGCCCCCTCCAGCATCGGAGGACCACCGTCCAGACTCAGCTCCATAGGTACCCACACCTCCACAGTTCATTGCAATTCAATAAACACACACAAATCGCAGCATAACCTGCTTAATGTTATTACATATTGCCCTGAATGTATCTCTCAAGAGCATTTCCTGCTCCCTGGATATGTTCTTCTGCTGGCACAGACTCTTGTATGAGACGGTAATTGATGTTACATTTTTAGGTTTGTAGAATTTAATTTTGCCTGAAGGGCACATTGTCAAACATTTATTAGTCTAAATGGTGGGGGAGAGCTTGTTAAGCAGCTGTGTTTGGAAGCGAAAGAGAGCGAGACAGCGGATGGGAAGGTTTAGCGGCGTTTATTTCTGTTGTTTAGAGGTGCTGAATAGAGCAACACAAGCCTTTCTGACAGGCGCTGAGATTAGACAAGCCTCTTATACAACTCTGTTACCACCCACAGCACAAACAACATACATTAATAACACAATAAAGCAATATTCTCCCCTCTCCGTGCCTCCCCTCCTGACAACAGTTAGCCATTTCAGACGTCTTCCCTGTAATCGCAGTGTTTTTCAACAAATCCTGGGATTTAATAGCAGATTAGTGGATTTGCCGCCCAGATGTTTTTTGTTCTGAAAAAGTGGATTAAGAAGTAAAGTTTTCACTGGAATCCTTTAGAACATGATGCAGCGAGCGGTTCTTTTAGATCATTAAATTTGAAAGTGCCGTATGTCCCATGATTATTCCATCTGGAGCACATCTTTAAGGGGTCAGGAAGTATTGTGATATCAAAGACGTATTCAGAGCCCCACATAAAATGTGTTTATCTGGATGTATATTTATATTTCAACTTTTTTATGCAATTTCCTCATCTTTCCATCATCCTTGTTCTCCACCTGTCTTATCTGTTTGACCTTGCTAAGTGACATCTGTCCTGAGACTTTCCAGCATGCCCGACCCCATGCGTCCCTTTCTTTTTGTGTCACTGTCACCACAGAAACACAACAGGGGCTGTCAAGGACTGTGTCCTCTACGGCCATCACTCTCCCTTGCTTTTCCTCAGAAGCCAAAAAGAAAGTTTCACTCTTCAGGTCACTGTAATGTTAAAAGTGATATACTATTTATGTTTTGTGTTATTAGGCTGATAGTCATCTCTTCTTTAAACAAGTAATTTTAAATGTAAGAATCTCATAACCATCTCTCTTTAGTGGGGTCAGTGCTCTCAATTAACACTCCAGACATTTTTTTTTACCCCCTATTAAATCGACTGTCAGGAAGTGTGCTGGCTCTCACACCCTGTGACCTGTGGCCACTTTAGCAGATTCCTGAAATATGACTTTTAAAAGAGTTCCCTACTCTGTCATTTCAAATGAAAGCATTTAATCCATACTATCCAGCATTAGCGACCGGATTAGGGCAGATAAAGACTCATAATCTAGCATAGGTCTTTGTTAGATCTATCCTGGCAAGATAATGCTCCACCACACACATACACTAGCCAACAGATGCGGCTAACGGCTTGGGCGGTTAAGCTGCTGAGAATAATACAAATAATAGCCATGAAAAGATGGTTGGAAACATCTTTGATATGCTCGGAGGCAGATGTTGCGGAATGGGCCAAATTAGGCCGCTTATGGCTTTAATATAAGTAATCTCCTCTCTTTTTTTCTTTTAAGATTTCCATGAGCTTTGGTCTGAATAAAAGCTTACAGAATGGCAAACAGAAAGAGAGAGAGACTGCATTTATATATGTGGGATATAAAACAAATTTCACATTTTTGCAAATCTCTCAATGTAAAAAATGCAGATTTGGGAGATTTTCATCAGGCGTCAGCATCTGTTTTCAACTGGATCTCTTATCTTTTATTTGTGTGAAAGTATTGCTTCGTTCCAAAACCTAGTGAGCTGCCTACAGAGGCAACATTTTAAGGCAAAAGCTATCCCACAAGGTTGGCATATATATAATTATACTGTCTCCTTCACTGAGAAGGCAACCACAAAATGCATTGCAACAATATGCTAAATTGCTAACAGGGAATGAAAACTGGTGATTTGGTAAATGCAGGAACCATTTGAAAATGACTGCTTTACATCAAGACACATTTATATGCTTCACCTATCTGCTGTCTTACAGTCTCTTGTCTTAAGCTTGTGCTCTATCTCACTCATACCTGTCATGCTTTCAGACCTGCTGTCATCCATCACCTCCGGCGGGTACCTGAACGACCATGAGGCAGTGACCAAAGCTTTCCAGGAGGCCCGACAGATGAAGGAGCAGCTAAAGAGAGAACAGCAGGTTCTGGACGCCAAAGTAGCAGCAGTCAACAGCCTGAGCCTCAACAATGGTCGCTCAGAGAAGGTTCGATAAACTCTGGTCTTGAATTTACCTACACACTCGTTCTTTCAATTGTGAAGGGAAAAGGTTTGCAGATCCCATCCTGCTCATCACCAGTGAAGTGAGGTTTAAAACAGCCGGAACAACATAAACAGAAGCGATAATTACAACTGAACGTGTTTATCTCTGAAGAAAGCAATTTCCCAAAGCTGTTCTTGTGAAGAGAAGCAGTGGAGGTGACTAAGATCTGAAAGCTCTTTTGTTGTACACCATGGTCATGTCTGGGAGGCAGGCTGAGGGCAAGCAGGGCGCAGTGAACGGGACTCTAATTCTAATGGCGTAGCTGACGCTAATGTGAAGTGATTGGAGTGACTCCTCGGCTGTGCGGCTAAATTGCGCTTGTTTGCTAAACACACAGGGAGTCAGCTGGTCCACGAGCCACATCACAGGAAACGCCTTCGACCACAGATAATAAAACACACTTGCTTTCCAAGGAATTTGCATACAAATGCTTTAAAAAAGCAGAGTGTGTCAGTAAACAAGCATTAAATTATGGACAATTTTGCCTCGTCCATCTCTAATGGCATGATTGTGCACATCAGCAGAGGAAGGCGCTTGTATATACACAGGTGTCCTTGCTTCCTGATCTTCTCTGCTGCACAGAGATTTGGTTTATTTCATAAACCTTTGTGTGTAAACTCATATCAACATGTGCAAATACACAGTAGTTAAATGCTTAACAAAAGCATGCTTATGGGTGCGTTGATCTCTGCTTCAGTTTAGCACACGCATACGTTAGTGGGGTTTTTTCTTCTCTCGACCAGGCTTAGTGGCTGTGCTGATTGCTACTAGGTTAATGAAGGTGCATTAGGAATAATCCACATCTCCCAAGCACTCTATCCTTATTATGATTTACAACAGATCAGCTGCACTTTACCCTGACTACAGCTTTATGCCCTTACACACACCGCCCTCCATGCTGCACTTTTGCACACGTTTAGAGTACGTGTTATTTTTGATTGTTAATTCAATCATTAATTGAAGGGGTTATTTTTGATTAAGGCCACACATCCGAATGCTGAAAAATAGTGCAGGATGAGTCACGTGTATTTTTTGTCCAAGAGAAGACTAGTAATTTAATGTGCATTTCTGTTAAAAAGGAGTACTTTTCAACTTTTAGGAGTACTGTAGCATATAGATTGCTTCAAAGCTAAAATCCTCAACATTCAGTTTTTGAGTCTGGATTGCAGTGGCACAATTGTTCTTTTACTATTTTTTCCCCATTCATATTTTTGCTTTCGTATTGTTTCTTGACTTTACCTCCTACGTGACTGAGGTCCACATCAGCCAACCCATCTAATGTTTGTTTTTCCTCTTCAGTCCATTATCTCCTTATTTTAGTCAATTACTGTCTCTCTCCATTTTAACCTCGACTCTCTTGAGAGAGAGTGTGCTGCACGCTTTGAACTTGTTCCCCAGGAACACATTGTGCGGGCAAACCGAGCCCTGTTCCTAAACCCTTTTGTGTCACACTAAGCTAAATGGATTGTGGGAGATGAACAAGGACAATCGTCTATGAGATGAAGGAGTTTTAGTGTCAATCCAAACAAGGTTTATCTGGTTAGCATGGCCCAGTTAGCCTCTGCTGATACATGTTGTAACTACACCAGCTTAAAAGCATCTTTCTTCATTAATGCTTATTCCAAATTAGCTGATAATTTGTGCAAGTAAATGTTTTGACTGTTTTTATGAGGGCTCTTAAAAGTAGTAAATATACTTGCAATTGAGATGAACAGGAGTATTAACTGATAGCTTTCGCCAGATATTACAGACATTCTACTGTATAAAGCCTAAGTTTACATGTTGTCACATTAACAAACCTGATCATCTCTCCATTTCTCTCTCTCTTTGTCTCTCCGGGGAGAGATTCTCTCTCCATTACACATTCATTTAAACCCCACTCACTAACTCAGTCTGAACAATTAAATCTCGATGGCTGCGAAATGGTGTAATGCATTTCATTACAGAGTCGCAGAAGGCCCGGGTCACTCTCTAATGGTGAGGACTCTGTCTGCGAGTGTGTTTTTAAACGTAGCGTGTATTCAGGATGGAGTCTAATTGACTAATTAAGCCCCAGATGCAGCTCCGGGGGGGTGACGGGGGGTGTGCATGTTTAGAGAGAGCAGGGGGTGTTGTGATGAAATATGCGGCCCAGCTACATTAGCCATGTAAATGCATAGTAAATCTCTTTTTATTGGGTGTAATAAATACCCAGGAGGCTGTGCGGTCCAGCCCCGCTCTCATCTCTGGAGCGCTCACGCTCTCTAATGCATTGACCTTAGGGCTAAGCGAGAGAGACAGAGATCGAGTGAGTAAGAGAAGGAAAGAATAAGTGTAAATAGATTGCCGGTGGCATCCAGGCTACGTGTTTTTGATGGATAAACATTAACTCACGTTTTCATTCATTTTCAGTTTCTTACGAGTCTTTTTCTATGCACTTGATTTGTCAGTGCATTGGTGCTTATGCTAATGAATCTGTTGATTTGTGGATTATGAATCTAACTGAATTGGTTGTATGTTGTGTGTGTACAGGATAAAGCTGTTCTTGAAAGCCTGAGCCAACAGTTAAAACAGTCTGAAGAGAGCAAGTTCACTCACGCAATGATGGACTTTGGCATCAGTGGCGATTCAGATGGTAAGATACTCTTTTACGGCCCATCATAAATTCATCTCTCAATTGATTTTGTGTAATCAAAAAGTTCATTTTAATGTCACACAAAAGAATTTTTTTATTGATCTTATTGTGAACAACTCATCCATGCATGTTTTATTATTTATTTTTTTGACCTCGTAACCTTTAACTTAAAAAATACTTCTCCAATCATTTAATGTCCATAAACACCAACCCTTTTCTTACAGTTAACTGCAAGCTCTCACCATAACCAATCTTACATTTTTTTACTTTTTTGATTTGTGCTAGTTTTACTCAGATTTATGTCATAATATGGAAGAAAATATTTTAAAGACTTTAAAGATACATTAAGGTTAACGTGCAATGACCATGGACCCTATTCATTTCCCCAAAATCTTCACTGTATTCTTGTCGTCAATTTCAACTGCCAACTCACTTTAATCTTGCTCCATTCCATTTTTCATGATCCAATGGATTTTCAGTGGATAAAATTACATCCAACCCTACATTTCCATCTTATTTAACTGTACAAATGTGTATCCCCACACTAACAGTGACTCCCTGCTTTCGTTCTCCAGGAAGCCCGAGTGTGTCAGACTCACGAATCTACAGGGAGGCTCGAGGACGTGGCAGCAGCGAACCGCACATCAAGCGGCCCATGAATGCCTTTATGGTCTGGGCTAAAGACGAGAGGAGGAAGATCCTTCAGGCCTTCCCTGACATGCATAACTCAAACATCAGCAAGATCCTCGGTGAGAGAATAGTCAGAGACAGCGCTAGTAAATCTCTCCATCCACTTATCTAATCACTTCAGGTTTACTAGCGTCGTCTCTTGTTTCCAGCTGTGCAGTTTTTGACTCAAGGATTTTGATCGATTTATATTCCATCCGGCTTTGATTCGCCACACACTGTATTCCCAAATTGGTTGAGATTTGTGGGTACATTAAATATGGGCAGGGCTTAAAGGCTGTCTCCTTCGGGAAGAACTATGCAGCCAGCCACAGAGAATCCCCTCTGTTCTTCCTCCCCAACACACACACACACACAGCCCTCTCCCGCACTGCATTGTGTAACCACAGCCTAATGAATCGCTCTAGAGGGCCGACTCCAACAATGATGATATAATTCATTATGCATTAAACCAGCTCTCCAGTCTGTCTGACATTTTCTCCAGACCTCTGGGATTGTGTTTGACATTTTAAAGAGCTCCTAAGCGTTTTATAACGCTGGAAAATCTGGTTTTAATAAGGCCCAGCTCTCTCAATTGTTAACAGAAGGAGTTTCCCCTTTCCAGTGCTGGGTGCATGTCAGGGCCAGTGGTGACAGCTTTTTCCCATTAAACATACAGTAGGACTGTGTAAATTCAACACAGACTCACATATACACACACGTAACACCCTGAACACAGTTTCTGGGACTGTGGCGTGTGTAGACAGTTGTGTATGTGTTCACACATCTCTGCTAATGAGAAATAAGAGACACAGGCCACAGGTACGCCTGTTGAGCTCTGATAATTAGATGGAGTGTGTTAGTGGCCCACTGAACCCGCTGTCACCTGGAATAATGTCGCACGTCACCAGTGTGTGTGTGTGCGTGTTTTGGAGGGCAGAGAGCACACTCTATTCTTCTCTGTTTGACATCAGCTCCACTCAAAGGTACTCATTAGACCAAACAAAAACCCTCTCTTAGTGCAAAGTGCCAGTTCTGAGGCTAACGATAGGCAGTTAAAAGCCGTACTGAGCATTGAGAGTGTGCAAAATTGCATATTTTAAAAATCGAATAGTCACTGCGTTGCCTGAATGATTAGTCGTCTAATCTGTTTTAAAGGAGCCCTGTATTAGTCTGGGTTTGAGTTCATCTGGCCCTGATCTGCCGCATTTTTACTAAATGTTTATGGCTGTAGCTGCTATGCCTGTCTTTCTGTGAATCACAAGTGTGTTTGTTCGCTCTAACACCTTGTTGTTCTTGCAGGTTCTCGTTGGAAGGGAATGACCAACCTGGAAAAGCAGCCTTACTATGAAGAACAGGCCCGTCTTAGTAAGCAGCACCTAGAAAAATACCCAGACTACAAATACAAACCACGGCCCAAACGCACCTGCCTAGTGGACGGAAAAAAATTGCGCATTGGTGAATATAAGGCCATCATGCGCAACCGCAGACAGGAAATGCGTCAGTACTTCACCGTAGGGTACGTTTCATTATGTAACACCTTCCAGTAATGTAAAGTCAACATCAAATTGACCCTGTTGAATTTCATAATACACATTCCTTTTCTTACTGTGAAAGATCAATTAGGAATAATTTGCTGTGCCTTTGGGTGACATCAACAAGCCCTCTAATTTTTCATCCTTTCTCTTTTTCATCTAATTCCCAATAGATAAATTCAAGAACACGCCTCACTTTTTTTGTTTTTGTTAAATATCTAGTTTCACTACTCAGTAATTTCTTAACACAAAGTAGTATTCAAGTAATATATACAGTACCAATCATTTGACTAGCAACCCAAGTTGCCTGCTTGTATAGTGTATACTTTTAGCAAACAACAATCTGATGAATGTTTTCACCCAGGCTCTGCTAACAGATTGCGTGTTTGTTGTACAACAGGCAGCAGGCCCAGTTGCCCTTGTCCTCAGCGGGCGTTGTGTACCCAGGCGCGCTCTCTATGGCAGGAATGCCCTCTCCACAGATGCCCTCTGAGCACTCCAGCATGTCTAGTAGCCCCGAACCAGTCCCACCCACCAGCTTGCCCTCTTACCTCACACACAAGGGGGAGAAGCCTCGCGTTAAGGAGGAGGAGCTCCGAATGGACGATGGCAACGGTGACGCCTACGATGACTTCGACTACGAAGATGATGACGGGGACTATGGCAGCGATAGCGAGAATCACATCACTCAGTAAACCTGCCAATCACAGCCATCTCACCAGTCACCTGGCATCTCACGCAAGCAAACTTCATTCCGCCACATACACCGTCCAATCAGGACTCCTCCAGAGCCAAGCCCGATATCCACAGCAAAGCACAGGACCTGTCAATCAAAGTGACTGTTACATGGAAAGGAGGGTCTTGTAAAGGAAGTATAACACTTGCCTTGACTCCCGCTGAGCGAACGTTCCACGGCAAGTTCATATTGAATCACGAGTAAGCTGCGACGACATAGGAAAAATGACCCTTAAGCGATTTGTTATCGAGACATTTATTACTAAGGACCTGTCAGTCGACCCGTCATAGACACTTTAAAACGGTGGACCTGTTTGTTTCTAAAGAGACACTTTTAAACAGCTTTTTTTCTTGGTTCTATAATATTCTCACTCAGGTACACAGTGCCAACAAGTGGCTTGTGAATGTGATTTTGTTGTTTTTGTGCTACAGTTTTAATAGAGAAAAAAGACATTTATTTTCCTCTTCACCGTAAAGCACCTGACAGGAGTAAAATGACAAACATTTCCTTTTTTTTTTTTTCGGCGTGTTATTAGCTGAATCTCTTTCTATCATCCTCACACGCCCATGTCCTCTCACTCAAAGATGTCTTTTCTGTTGGACGAAAGGATGGAAGGGAGGATTCGCGTCCCTTCACTCAGGAGTTCGGACATCGCTGGATGACAGACAATCCCTTCTTCCTCGTATCTTTTCCTCTTGACACGCTTTTACTGTTTCTTTCTCCTCCTCTTCTGTGGGAGCTTTGGATGTTGACGTCTCTCTCAGGTGTGGAGACAAACTTTACGAGATAGCACAAACTTTGTGTTTGGTGAACATCTGACATGGCGATGGTTATCGTGGAGAGTGAAGCCTCGAGCAGAATTATTGTGCGCGTGCACATTTCTTTATGTTTGTGTGTGTGTGTGTGGATGAATGCGCATTTTGCTAGGTTTTAAGTTAATTTTTATTACATATAGACGGTTGATGTGCTGGTCATGTGAACATTTACAAAAGGAAAAAACATTAATATTCAATACATACGATTCATGCTAGCAGCCAGATCTGTGCGGAAGGAAGCCAAACGTTTTATAATAACGCTGAATTTATCATTCTTTTTATGTTTTTTTTTTTTTTTTTTCATTCTTCCTTTAATTTTTTCCAGTCACTCTCATTGTCTCCCTGAACAGCCTGTTTCTGTCATTGCTGGGTGCAGGGAACATTGCACCTCATTCTGATAGGAAAAGAGGAGACGCGGAGAGAAAAGCTCTCTAGAGGAGAGTCTGTGCTTGAATGGCGTATTGAAGGAGGAGAATAGAGTTCCCACAAGCCCCGGTGCTCAGCACTCTGTTTTGAAAAGACAGCTCTGAGAGAAACCAGGGATCTCCATACAAGACAAGCACGAGTGTGCGTTTCAATCAGCGCCCCTTAATATATCTCACATCTCTACTCCTCCGCAGGGGTTTGTGTTCTGTCTCTCTCTCCTCTTTATTTCCCACACTTTTCCATCTATCACTCAGTTTATCAGTGCAGAGGAGTCTCCGAGCCGTGCCATCAGTCATCCGTTCTCTGTGTGGCTCTGACTGACCCACTCCATCTTACTGCACCGGTGTGGCTGCTGTTGGCACGTCGATGGCGTTTGATTGACGGCTGCCCTAAATGTAACTACTTTGCCAGCCTCTCTCTGGCCTGGTGTGGGCATAAGCGGGCAGCTGGATGAGAGAGACACACAAGCTCTTAGGTGAACAGCAGCCATACTCCAGCCATTAATATCTGTGTTTTTTCCCCCTTTACATCTACCCAAAGGCCGTCCACTCACAACACATATCAAATTATATATTTAGAATGCACACGTATAACTAAAAAACATATTCAAATTTTCTGGCCTACTTGAGATTTTTTCTGATGATAAATGTTAAAGGTACTCTGATGCCTGTAGCGCTAGCAAAATGATGACCAATCGCATTCTGCGTGTTCGTCTTTGTCTAGTTTATTCGGTTCGATGAGGTCCAGTCCCGTCTGTTGTTTGTATTTGTGTTTTGCCTCCATGTCAACGTCACTCTGCTGTCGAGGTTGGGAGGAGCCGTTTCAGACTCTGCATGTTAATGTTTTAGTTTGTATTTGCAAATACTGTATTTTATTTTCATTAAAACTGCCTCTAGTGTAATAATATTATTAACAATAATTATAAGAATAGGCAGCATTTCCTAAGTTTAGTAAGTTATGTACAGTATAATTTATTATTTTCCTCCAGTTGGATTTTTTTTATGATCGTATGGAAACTGCGCTTGATAAAGCATTATATTTAGCTGGGTAGATATTTAGATCTAATTATTATGTTCGATATTCTGTTTTTTGTTCTCCTTTTTTATTTTATTTGTTCTTGTTTTTTTGTTGAATTAATCCTGTTCTGATGCTGATATATCTCTGAGAAAGTGGTCACGGTGAACTGCTGATATGAAGGAAAAGAGACATTTCTCTTTTTTTCATTTTCTTTTTCTCCTCCGTGCATCGTTCATGAACTCCAAACACATTTCTTAAAGCACTAGGACTCTGGACACTCGGAGACAAACATAAGAAGAACATGATATTTTTATTTGTAATGGTTTATGTATAATGTGAAGTTTCCTATCTGTTAATTCTCTTTTTCTTTTACTGAAGATAAAGAAAACAGCTATATCATACCCCAATTGTTATTGAACAGAAAGAGTGTGGATCTTGTTTACTGATATTTGTCATCCTCTCTCTTATGTTTCATTGGAACATCACTGGTTTAGACAAATTCATTTGTTTACCTTTTTTGTCAAATTAGAGTACAGTTACAGTACACACCACCTAAACCTTAAAAGGATAGTTCACCCAAAAAATGAAATTGACAAAGCCTATATGACTTACTTTCTTCTGTAGAACAGCAATGGAGACATTTAGCAGATGGTCCAAGCTGCTCTCTTCCATGCAATAAGAGTATATGGGGACTAGGGGTTCTGAAAAGAAAAAATGTGTCCTTTGACGCCATATGACAGCTTTGTGAGAGAAACAGACTGAAATGTAAGTCATTATTCCCTGAAAATCTTGCTTGAGCACTACGTTCACCTTTCACTTTCATTATGTGCAAAACAGCAGCTTGGACATTCTGTTAAACATCTTTTGTGCTTCACAGAGGATTAAAAGTGAAACGGGTTTTGAAAGATGGTGGCAGGTAAACTATCCCTTTTATTTAGAATACATGAATTGATCAAACTGTCTGATTCCAGTGAAGCTCCACTGAATGGCCATATTAGATGTTTTTTATCTCCAAAATTGTTTTAGCTCCACACACGGTCTCCCTCTGTCAATCAATCTCACAGTAGTGGCATCACAATCACACCTTGTCAGATAACGAAAGTCACAATCACAGAATAGCCACCATCTGATGTGACCATGCTTTCACTTTTAGTAATTCCCACAATCATATCAATCGATAGGGACACGTATGCTGGCTGGTTTAACATACAAGGTCACGTTCTGTCAACTAATTATCTGTCAGCATGGTAACCTCATGGTCTTTAAAACTCATACTCTGATAATGATGGCCTGTATTATGAACAATAATTGATAAGACAATCAAAGTCATGTGTGGAGCTCAAAACAACATTAAATGACATCAAACTAAAAGTACTTAGAAACTTATCTTACCATCTCAACTTGAAAATCGAGAAAGATAATTATGTAAATATAGCATAGAGTTATAGATTTATATTTTGTTCATAACACTGTGTAATATAAGTTGTATATTTCTTTCTCTCTTTTATTGATGTTATTCATGCCACAATAAAAGCAAAAGTTACTGTACTCTTATGGAAAAAAAACAACAAAAAAAGCAAGCCGTGGGTTACCACCATCTGTTCTAAGTTGACGTTTTTCAGTATTACTGCCAGTCAAGGCTCAAATAAAAACAGCAACGTGTTCTGTATCTCTACTGTGCGTCTGTGGCTCCTTTTTCTGCCCTACTGCAACTCACCAACTCCATAATTAAACTCTAGCAGTCCAGAACTGCCAAAAAGCACCACACTGCACACTAAATACTATCTGTCTACTTTTACGTGCCAAGACATGAAGCAATCACAACGTTTTTAGGCCAAACAAAGGGAATTCCCAGTGCTGAACGTCATTGTATGTGTCTAGAATTATGTACGTCACGCCAGACAGTAGGACACCTGCTGGCATTACAAATATTTGTAGAAGAATGTTCATGAATTACACAGTATTATTAACAAATCTTAAAGGTTTGTCTCGATCGCTCCCCCCTCAAGTAGGTGGTCCAAGATATTTTAACTTTCATACCAGACTTTCTAAACCACACATTTCAATTACAAATAATATTTGTGCCACAAATAAAAAAATTGCCCAGTGTTATCATACAATTAAAGAACCCATAAAAATAAAATAAAAATACCACTTTTATGTGCACACAGAGTATGTCTGGATTAGATTTCAGTCAAAATAACGAGGCTCTGGTGCTGCCCTCAAAGGAGCGTAACAGCAGGATTATGGTAGTGAAATCGCATTCATTTTCTAAAAAATACATATTTTTGGCAAAAATTTTGAAGACCAAAGGTTAAGCAAGTGTATCTGCGTTTGTTCATTAAAAAGTGAAGTACTACATTACCCACAATCCTTAGGCAGGGTCTAACAAAATAGTTGCTGTTAAAGGCAGGGTAAGCGATTTCTGGAAGCCAATGTTTTTATTTGAAGTCACCACAACAAACACGCCCCTATACCCCAAAAGGGTTTCGCCCCTATTTTGATAGATCTGCCCCACATATACGTAGCCTACGCAACCCAGACAACGATTGGTTCTGTGAAACATAAGGAGCTTTTCCACCGAAATTACCTGGAACAATATGTCCCAGGAACTTTTTTTCCCCCAGACCTGTTGCTGTCTGCATTTGCATCTAAATAGTTTGGTGACGTAACGTCAGGTCTGCGCGCGTTTCTCAATACCAAGTATGCAAATTTCGGATTTGCATCCTCGGTAGTTCGGACTTCACGAGTTACGCTCGGTAGTCCGGTAATTTCATACTTAATAACGTCAGTCAGCTCGCCTTGGCTGCTGCAATCTTCCCCACTGTATTTACAGACAAAGTATATCAAACAGCACTGCCTATTTTCGTTTTCATTTAAACATATTAATAGCCGCAGAAATGTAGTTCAGGGAATGTACATACATTACAATGAAACAAAATATTATATCAAACATTGCTGTTTTCATTTTCATTTTAACCTATTAATAGAACAATAGAATGAAGACCAAAGATTACCTGTTAGATTTACCCAAAACTAATTATATCTTATGAATAACCACTACAGAGACATCAGAGCCAGCAGCAAATGTCAGAAGGACTAGCCGAGGTTATGCTCCTCTCTTCGGGATACATGAGCACTGAGCGCCCGGTGATCGCGTGGAGCTCACTTCTCCGAAATCGGCGAAGCACATTTTCAAATAGGCGCTGTTTTTATAAATAAACCGTAGATTTGAGTTTTAAACAACTTCATTCTCGCCTGAAATACTCGCATCCTGTGTAGGCAGACTTTAGCAGGCCTTCCGCTCCTTGAGTTCCCTCCAGCGCTGGAAAGTTGATCCGATATTGCCTACTTCTTGCCTTATCGTTCCGCAGACGTTTTCCTCTTTTGTTTTTAATCCACCATCTCTATCTTTCTGTCGCTCAGCTCGGCTGTTCACTGAACGCTCTCTCCTCCACATCATGAGGAGACATGCCCCTTACTGCTGATTGGCTACAAGTTTGTTTTTGTTCTCGGCCCTGACTCAGTTTTCTAAAACGTTTTTGAAAAATTACATACCCCACCTTTAATGTGGAAATGGTAGTAAGAAATGCGAATGGCATGATCAAGTCTCCATTATATTTACTTGAATATTGTCCAATAAAATTTCATTTTTATATTAAACTTCACATTTTTATGTTTTTTTATGTTGTTTATATAGGTCATTATGAAAAGGACACAGTCGTGTACTTTTGTCTTTTTGTCAAATAGTTTTTAATGTTTCAAAAAAAGGCTTATAATGTTGTGTGTTTGACTTCGTTTCAAGGCTTGCAACTCTTGTCTGAAATGTCTGAAATGCCTCTGGAGAAAATAAATAAAATACTCCCAAAACCAAGGCTGCTTATTAAAAAGACACACCTAACTCCGTAGCATGAGCACCCAATTTTTCCACCAATCAGAAGGTCAGAGCACAATGGACCACATCCAAACAGTTGGTCTAATTAACCACAACAGAAGGACAATGGATGAAGGTAAGGTTATCTTTTGAAAATCCCAAGCTTTATGTAATGAAATATGATAGTTGTGTTAATGTCAATGCTTTTGTAAAAGCTGTTGGGTTCAGTGCTCTTGTCTTTTCTGGCCCTGTAATGTTTCCTTTCCGGTGGGTCTGTGCTGCTGTCTTGAGCGTTTGTCTAAGAGGGAGTTAAGTACTCCTCATTTTCGTTTAAACGCAGTGGAAAGTGGGCTGGAAAATTGAGTCTTTAAGTCCGTAAGTGAAGTAGTAGCTCAGGGCACTGTAAATATTTGATTTTTTGCCTGTAGCTAATACTGAATAGAGTGTTTTGTAAGAGTGTGTGTGTGTGTGTGTGCATTTCTGCTCGGTGTGAGGCTAAGTACAGAAAAGAAACATCTGATTCTTCAAGTTATCTTTCTTGCTGTCTGTCTGTTTTGATCTCTGCTGAGTGCCGAACGGAAAAAAGGGGGGCAAGATGTTTTCATGAGGCAACAGCATCATCGGAGTGAAGCAATTAGCATAATTCAGAGTGTGTATTTACTGTTTTTACATGTTTGTAAGCTCATGCTAGCTTATGTATTTTTACAGTTACCATGTCTGTGCGCGTGATGCATATGTCTGTATGTGTGTGAGTTCCAGAGAGCTTCTGAGACAGCTCAGTGAAATGTGCAGATTTGAAGCGTGGGTGTTTGGAGATTGAGTGAAAACGATGTCACATTAATGATTTAAAGTAGGTAATAGGATGTGATGTGCCTCCAGAGCCGCCAGCTAAGCTGAGTTTAAGACACTCCGCTAATGTATTCATGAAGAGGGGGGGATTAGAGAGTACTCAGAACTCCAACACACACGCAATCATCACACACATTACCAATGAAAGACAAATGTGTACGCACACAACACCTTAGCGCGACCGAAGCCACTTCCACTACAAAGGCAAAACGTTGACACGCATGCCATTCAACATCACAGGGGCCAAACACATACGGTTGCAACCAGAGCAGATGTCAGACAACAGGTTAAGCACTAAATATAAACCAAACCAAACAAAATCACCAACCTCCCAACACTTACAACTTCGTACATCCACTGAAATATGACAAAAACCTAAACAAATAAACTAAATCACAACTGCGAGTTCTAATGCATTATATTTTCGGGATACATTATTCGTTTTTTTTCAGGATTATTTGATGAATAATAAGTTTAGAATAGTCATGAAAAAGCCTTTTTTGCTACATTATAAATGTCTTTACTTTCACTTTTGATCAACTGAATGCATCTTTCTGAATAAAAGTATTGATTTCTTTTTTAAAATTCTTACTGACCTTTTGAACGTAACCAAGGTATAAGAGTGTGTAATTTAGATTCTGCTCTGCTCCCTATTCTTTCACTGGATCATTTTATTGGCTATACATACATTTTTACAAGTACAAATATTGCACAATTTCTCTATTAATAATAATGCATTATTATAAAAGCTTCAGCAAAGTGCTCTTTAATTTTTTTTTAGACTGTCAAACCGGAGGACGTCATCTTCTCAAGTTTTTAATCTCAAATAAACGATCAGATTTTAAACTCAATGTGAGCTACCCTTTTTAGTTTCACCTTTAAAAGAGCCGTCTTTTCTGACACAAGGACGAAGCAACATGTAAAAGTAATAGCTTTCAGTTAATAATGCCATTGTAGAAATGGTCTATTCACAGTAAGCATCGATTCATTTATTCTGTGAGCAAAAGTGTTTCAGGTGACAGTTCACTGAAAATTCTCTCATCACTTACTCTCCCTCATGTCATTCCAGACCTGGATGGTTTTGGCTTTCTTTTTCTGCAGAACACAAGAAAAAAAAAAGTTTCAGTTGTTTTTTTGTTTTTTTCTATAAATCATGATTTTTTTTTTAGGTGAACATGACCTACGGGGCTTTAATTGGGCTACAGATATGGCAGATTTTTTTTTTCATTTAATTTTTATAAGTGTAAATAAATTTTAACAATAATTTAAAAAATACAGAATGCATCTTTCTATGAACAATGTATGACAATGTTTCGCATCTTGTGGCCCTTCAAAGTGAATTCAGTGTGTGTGGTCTGGGAATGTGCTAGACCTGCAAACACAGTTGTAGATGGTTTATTCCGCTGTTTAGCTTCAGTTTAGCAGTAGGTGAGAGACAGGCATGGCATTGAGAGGAACAGCACAGCCTAAGGCTGCTGTCCAATCAGCTCTGACATATTTCCCCTTACAGATGACACATTACGTTTGTTCTCATTCAATGACTTCATCAACAGCTGGCCTACTCCACCCCCCATCAATGTTCATTCATATGAAATCATATTATTTTGTCTTTGAGAAACGTCTGCCTGCCTTGCATTCTCTTGTGCATTTGACAGTTCTTATCTCAGGTCTTATTTCAGATAGTCTCCGTCTGAGTTGACACGTCCATAGTCTGTAATAGCACAGCGTATAACACATTATACATATTAAGTTGTGTTTAAACATTCAAACAATTTTAACAATTCAAGCGCAATAAGATGCTAAGGGGAACTCAGATCGGTACTCCCTTACGAACTGTCAATATGGTTTTCTGCAACAACACATACACCCAAACCATATGCACAAATATTGAAAGTCTCCTGTTAGCAACAGCGTGAGAGTACTAAAACGAGTACATTTTTACAGCTTTTTGAAAAAAATTTAAAAATGCCCATCTTGGAGGGTATTCACAGGTCTTAAGTGAATTTAAACATTTAAGGGGAAAAAATATGATGTGTATCAATATACTGGATCTGTACGTTAGGTCTTAAAGTTACATCTGTCTAATATACTTTCTGCTGTTTATGTCAAATAATGTCAGTCAAACAAAAGACAAAGAAAATCACTCATGTGCTTGGCTGTGCTAAAAGGTGCAATATGTAATATTTGACAGCTAGTGGTTAAAATGGGATCTGCAGTCCAAATTCTAAATGTTGGAGAGCATTGTTTCTCCCACACCATCCTCCTCAGACTCAACACTCTTGCGGGTTGCCATATTGAGGACACGCTACAGGAATGAGCGCGATTGACAATGGATGGCAACAAGCCTTACACTGTAAGTTGATGAGTTGATTTATCCATGTTTTAATATGCCTCTTGTCATAGAGTGGAAGCTGAGGCTTTTTAGGTTGTATCTGACCCAGTTCGTTTGTTGGCTTTCATGGCTGCAATCCACTGTGTTTTCCACCAACTGGCAACCCAGTGTGTCAAGATACTACTGGGTAAATTGGCAGTGGGTGGAATCACACAGACCAAAACAAAAACAGAACGCACTTTTCAACATAGAATAACCGGCTATAGCAGGGGTGTCAAACTCAATTCCTGGAGGGCCAGAGTGCTGCAGAGTTTAGATGCAACCCTAATTAAACACACCTGATCCAACTAATCTAGTCCTTCAAGCTTAATTGAAAACTGCATAGTATGTGTGTTGGAGTAGGGCTGGAACAAAACTCTCTCCAGGAATTGATTTTGACACCCCTGGGCTATAGAATTGTTTTTTGAAGAAACAAGTATGTAAACTTACCATGTTTCCTAAATGTCTGCAAACATATTATGGTAATTTTATGCTTTAGTACAGTCAAAAAATTACATACAGCACCTTTAACCTTTGTACAGATAGTAAGAATAATTGTACGTATAATTCACACAGTGACGACTGAGCACTTTATTTTACATTTAATTTTTCATTCTGTTATATAAACAGATTTTATACTTGAAAACTTATATTCATACTTGAAATTGATTTATATGTATTTGTCCCTGTAACGGGGCGAACAAGACGTGAGACGTGCGGATTCAAATGCAAGCTTTTATTTACAGGCATGGTCAATAACAGGCAGGGTCGAACAAACAGCAAACGGGTATAGAGAGGGGAAGGAAAAGGAAGTCCGTGGATTATGTAGGGTGTGTGATCAGTGCAATCAGGTGTGTGTGTTGTCAGTGCAATGGATGATGGGAATTGTAGTCTGAGGTGGCGTGCAACAGCTAGCGTGGTACAAGAGTCCATGTGGTGAGCGAGTGACCTCTGGTGGCGAGTTAACGGAAGTTCATAGACCAGATTCATGACAGTCCCATTGTTTGGAATTTGCTTCTTTGTTCTTGTTTTCCTGATTTTTTTGTCTTCAATAAACTTCTTACGTAAATTAGTTGAATTAGTTTTAGTTTTTGCTGTGATATTAAAATTGGTATAGATAGGCCTAATTGTTCAATTTCAATGGTACATTAGGGACCAGACTTCATGCTGCAAGTCAAATGTTTGGCTACGTAAACCTATAAGATCAGAGTTGATCCAAAAACTCTTGTGTTGTTGATTCTGTTTATTCATGCATCATTGTTAGCACAAATATTATCAAAACGGCACTGTAATTTCGGCAATTTTAAAAGTTTTGGATACAGCGCTTAACATTTTGTACCGCCAGTTTGACTGTGTTTGTGCTTTAACCAGAGAACAGCTTGACTAAGCGGTATGTGAGGAGACCGCATGCACCCGCTGGCCTCCATTTGTAATTTATCAAATTGATTTTTGAAGCATTTTTCTCCAGCCATTAACACCCAAATCCACACATGCTAATATTATGCTAATAGTATGTTAATTGAGAGGGGAGCTGCTAAGCAGGCCTGCTGTCAGGAGCTCTTGTGAAAACTGGGTGGGGTCACTCACAAGCTGCAAAACGAGCCGCAACACAAATAAACAAATCTCTAAAAGCTTACGGGAGCAGCGCTGCATGTTAACGCACAAAGGAGGGGGGGCAGTCGGCCACTCATCAGAATAAACAAATATGTGATTAAAAGCAAGGCTGTAGTCCTGGATATCTTTCGACCATGTCACTGGATAAGAGGTGATTCACACGGAATGTGTTTTTGCATTTAAAAACAAGAGACGCATGGCAGTGCAATGACAAAACCTAGATATAGAGATGCATTTTTAAAGTTGAACTACTTTTAACTTGAGTGCAGCACTTTTAGAATGGTGTTTCAAGTGCAAGACATGAGTGCAACAGTCTGTTGTCCATCTACCACATGCTTACTAAGAAAAACAACAGAAAAGCAGAGAAATTAAAAATGTGAGGCTACGTCTACATTAATCCGGATACATTTGAAAATGGTGTTTTTGTTTCAAAATGCTCACCGTCCACACTAGCCTTTTCAAGCGTATTCCAAATGTTTCCCATTCACACTGAAATATCAGAAAACGTTAAATTAGCCTTAGTGTGCATGTGTAAAACCTCATAAAAAGCTCATTGTGATGATACAGGTGGAACAAAATATCCCACCATTCACTGGCATCCAGGTCACACTCACTCACTATTATATAGTGTGTGAAGTGAAGTGACATTCAGCCAAGTATGGTGACCCATACTCGGAATTCGTGCTCTGCATTTAACCCATCCAACGTGCACACACACAGCAGTGAACACACACACCTGTGAACATACACCCGGAGCAGTGGGCAGCCATTTTATGCTGCAGCGCCCGGGGAGCAGTTGGGGGTTCTGTGCCTTGCTCAAGGGCACCTCAGTCGTGGTATTGAGGGTGGAGAGAGCGCTGGACATTCACTCCCCCCACCTACAATTCCTGCCGGCCGGAGACTCGAACCCGCAACCTTCGGATTACAAGTCCGACTCTCTAACCATTAGGCCACGACTTCCCCTATATATATATATATATATATGTATGTTTGATCCAAAATGAAACTGCACGCAGGACAGTAATTGTGAGTAAATTTCCTGTCATCTTTGCAATACTGTAATATGAAGAGTGTACAAAGTAACATCTATAGAAACAGTGTGAAAGTAGGCACAATACCGGTAAACATAGATAACTATTAGTACAATGGGCGTCACATGATGATTAAACAACATGCATCATCATTTTCAAAACCGTATTAAGTCCACACTACGCAAAATGCAGACATGCGAAAATGGGGTTTTCAATCCACTTTGGAGAGCGCTTTAAATAAGCTCAGTTTTCCTTGACAAAAACACACTCTTAGTGTGAACGGAAAGCCAAAACGAAGAGAAAAATATGCGTTTTCAAACAAATACATATTAGCAGTGTTGGGAGTAATGCATAACAAGTAACGTGAGTTACATAATCAAATTTTTTCAAGTAACTAGTAAAGTAACGCATTACTTTAAAATCAAAAATAAAATATCTGAGTTACTTTTTCAAATAGTTACTTAAGTAACTTAAAGTATCTTCAGTTACTTTGTTTTTCAATTTATTTATTGACACCTTTCCTGTCCCCGTGTTGAGAGAAATTGGGAGTGAGTGCCGAGGCATTTTCTTCAGCCTGAGGCTTATTAATTTCTCTCTTGATGTGAAAGAGCCTTTACAGTTGCCTAAAATTAATTATTTTTTGTTATTAAAAATAAATAAGCAAGCCCATCCAAGTTGACAAAAAGTAATGCAAAAGTAAGAATGCATTGCTTTCCATAAAAAGTAACACAATTAGTTACTTTTTATGAAGTAACACAATATTTTAAAGCATTTTTAAAAGTGACTTAAAAGTGGCCTAACACTGCATATTAGTGTGGATATTAGTGGAAAAAGGGTTTGCTTTTAAAAAGTTAAATGCAGTGTAATGCGCAAGTTAATGCACAAGACACTACAAAAAGATGTAAGCGAGTGTGTATTTACATAGAAAACATTAGAAAACAGCATAGTGGGATGCAAAAACATGTTCTGTGTAAAACTTAACCTGCATGGACCATATAGACACAAGATGTGTTGCGTCCCAATTCCTAAATAGTAAATTAGAATGTAGAATTAGAATTTGTGTGCCCCAAATTGTAGTAGTGAAATGAGTATCCCAAAGAAACCCGGATGGTCTGTTATAGTGTTATAATATTACTCGCTATCCATTACCCTTTGGAGGAGGATTCTGTTCAGCACTGCAAACAACAATAAAACAAGTTATAAAACTACAAACATGGCAGACTTGCAAGACCCACAGTTCAGTAGAGAGGTTAAGATAAAGGGGTTTGAGTGAATATTAATCAATATCTTAACCTAACTTAAATATTCATTTAATCTGCAACAGCACTGTGAACTTTTAAAGACACACTTGGACATTGCCTTTTATTTATGCATTATGCAAAAACATGAGGAGAGTCTTTCACATGAAGGACCCCCCTACAGGTATATCGTGATATATAGGCGTGATACTTTTCAATATGGAAGGAAATTTTTTTAATGTAAATTAAATTAACTTGAATGTGTAGTGTAAATAGGAGAACGCCGACTGTGACAAGATAATTGACAGGCCAGTTTATGGTCACAAAACCTGCCTATTCTTCTGCTATACACTCATACTATACACAAAATTGTGTACATTTACATTACAAAAAGAGTAGGCTACATTTAATTTAGGGCATAATACAAGGAGAACCTGCTTTTGTTTTACAGACCTAGTGAGTTCTCCGTTTTAGTTCTACATATGCTTTCCAAGGTTGTTGGGGTTTTTTTTTTGATTGAGGACTAAAACAAAAGAGCATGATAAGTAATGACTAATGTATAATGTAGTTCTGAAGCATTACGTATTCAGCTCAGCTTCATCTGTATAGTGCATCTCATAATGACCATCTCCAGCAAGAGAGCCACACCTGCAGCTTAATGAGGTCTATAACACCCCCAGGAGAAATATGAGTTAGCATTCCCATGACTTTCATTGGCAGGACTGCACTGTTTTCGAATTAACCAATTTCACACGAGCAAAGTTTTTCAGAAAATTGGCACAGCTGTGATTTGACCGATGCCTCGTGCCATTCTGCGCAATAATACAACCACGTTAGACCAACAACACTTTTTTCGTGTAAATTTACTTTTAAAATTCATTAAACAAGGAGCTAATATTGAGTAACTTACGTTTGCCATTGCGAAATTAGGTTCAAACGGCACATTCAGCCATTACGCACCTTCGAGCACCGTGCAGTAGTGGCGCTTCATTCCTGAATCAGGAATGAATGAATGGTTTGAGTGAGTAATTCAGTGACTCGCTCATACAGACAGTCACTTATCGCCACCTACTGGCAAAATAATAAAATCTACAGAAAGCTAAAGTGCTGTTAAACAATGTTGGGCAAAACAAAATCTGCTGAACTGATTTGTATAAATTCTTGTTTTATTTAGTCAGAATACACTGCTAATTTTGAAAGGCAGTGCAGCTCTGTCCTGTACCTCCATATGCCCCCTTGTCTCCAAATGCCCACTGCTGACCTCTTCAGGAAGTGGAACTGTCACGCTAGAAAAGCACCTCCTTTCCCCTCTCAGACTTGTTTTTGCCCTTTCACTGACAGTGCACTGGAGCGCATCTTTAATTTGCCCTGGTCGCCATTTGCCCTGTGCTCGAAGACTTTTGAGTTAGTTTTTTTTTCTGGCAAATATTTGTTTTTGATTTGCCAGAATGAGAGAGGCCCCACTGGCATGTTCTGGGGCAGCATTGCTCATGCCCTCAGTGCGGTGACCGCTATTGCCAGCTGTTGACTTTGTAGCTGAAATTTGTTTAATATTCACTTTTCTTCATGCGCTGTGGCCCTGTTCAGAAGCAAAGTGTTACAGCCTCAAAGCCTTATGATTGAATAAAGGGATTCTGATTCATGTGATTTATAATAATTCTTATTAATAATGGTGCATTTTCTGAACACAGACCTGATACTAAAATTAACATTTTTAGGATGGCTTTTTTTTTGAGGAACCCCTTTCCTGAAACATAAAGGAATATATATTTTCATGTGTATTTTAAGATCCATCAGTAGTGTCAAAAACAGCATGTTGTTTCTAAAGGTAAATACTTAGCTTTTATATTGTCTTTGCACTGAAGTGAAAGCTAATTATTTAAATATTATTTGGAAAATTAATTAAACAAATTTCACTCGAGTAGTTTATCTCGGTATAAACCAGCAGAGATATGTTTTAATTCTAAATTATTTGTAACGAAACTATATGCAGGTTTTTATTTCTCAGTGTATAAACACTTTATTATAATTAAAATAAAAAATCTCAGAATTTCCAACCAGTCTTTAGAAAGCAGAAAAATGAAACTGTAATACAATCAAATTCAAGTGTGCTAAAAATTTAATTAACTTTGACAGACCAAAATACCTTTTTTATTTTTTTTAAAGTCAATGTGAATTGTAGTTAAAAACCCATTTTACGCCTATGGTGTACTTAAGTGTGAAACAGAAAATTGAATGAGGAAAAAAAAGATTAAGGGTAAGATTTATTAATTATCGGTTTTGATTCAGATTTAGATGATTTTGAAAAGGGTGCTAGAATATAACCAGACCAAATGCAAAATGATGCTCAATGAATCCTATTTGGCAACTGATTAGCATTATCCGATAGCCTATGTGGAGGTCAGAAGTGTTCATAATAAATCTAGGAACATGCATAAAGAAAGTAAATAGGATCAATTTTGATTTAATGTTGGATTGAACATCTAAAACCATTGCATGTCTCTGCTGCAATTACGACTGATTCTGAGTTAGAGCATCTGGCGTGGAGAATAACTCCATCAGGGATGAAAGGGTAGGTGTTTTTACAGCCCCGCTAACATTATTTGCATGAGGGACACATTAGTGGCCTTTGCCATGAATAGTAGGATAGAGTGAGATGAGAAGGGTCAGATGAGACATCAGAGACCACGAGATCGACAGGATTTGCGCCACTGTCCGGGGATTACAGTGCATTGAGCACACACAGTATTCTGACTGACGGGGATTTAACCGTGGCCAGATAAATCCCAGGGTTGTGTAATGGTCGCGCGCTGAGCGTTGTTCGCGCAGAGCGGGCCTGTCGAACAGATGTGGGGTCATCCTGCGGTGTCTGTTAGTCCTGCGGTTAGTCCTTTAATAAGAGCAAGGGGACACTGCTCACCACAAACTACAGGCCTGTAAACTGTGCCTGACTGCCTGGGAGTTCGCCTCAGTACACACAGACATGGGGAATGTTAGTTTTGTCTCGAATATTATTTGATATCTCAAGAGAATTTGGTAAATAAAGCGTGAAAAGGAGAACAGTCTGTTTTATTTTTAAGCTGATGGACAGAGAGAGCAGATCCTCGCATGGTTGAAGTATTTCTGCATGTTTCCTCGGCTTATGGATTATGATGTTTCCAAAGAAATCTCTTTGAAGCCAAAAACACAAGTCAAACCTGCTATTTTTCTCAGTTTTGACAAGAAATGGGATTCCGATGAGAACATCCTGAGCATTCGTGTGATTTGAAAGATGTGTCCGAGGAGCCGAGCCAGACTCCAGCTCTGATAAAAGATCACAGGTCACATGAAATCAGCTTGAAGAATTTGGAAAGGAGAAATATGTTGAATGGTCTTACATGGAAGAAAGAGGATGGTGTGCAGACATCATGTCATGTTTGTCTTTGCAGAGACCAGACACTTGAAGTTTTTATTCATTTCAATCCCATAAACCCATCAAATACAATGGAAATATATAAAAGAACATTCAATTTGATATGTAGGGGTGGTCAACATGAAATATCACGTAGTGACAGTCCTGTCATGTCAAATTTTTAAAAATGGTTAAAAAAAAAAATAAAAAAAAATTCCCCCACGTTTACATTTAGATTGTGCTGTCATCTAACACTAACTTAATTTTACTCTTTAGCCAATCTTAAAATTAATCTCCATTTTGTGTACTATTTATAACTTTATAATGTTGTAATGACTAAATTAACTTGTAGGATTTATATATATATATATTTTAGTTTATTTTAACATTTATTAATTTATTTATACAAAATAGTATAGAAGTTTTATTATAAGTCATTTATTACTTATCAGCCCTAACATGAAAATAATTATTAGCTTCAGCCATATTTCTCAAGTCAATAATCCTAGTGTATACTTCATTGTAAACCTATTCTAAACATAATTTTAGTTGTACTATTAAAAAAAAATAAGCTAAAAAAGAATTCAAAATGTTTTTTAAAGTTTCCTTTATGTATATGTGTATGAATTGTAACCTAAAATGTTGATGTTGAAAATAAGTCAACTACACATGAAGAAATGAGCAGTACTTTTAATATTAAAAATACTCTTTCTGTCTCGCATACACATTGTCCACACACACAGCTCTTTTGAAAGTAGAAATACATTAAAATTCTCTAGACAAGCATAATTGGTGTGTCTGAAATATTGCAAATAACAGTAATTATCAGATATTACTTGTTCCGTGGAAACAGCCACCGTGTCATTTTCTGTTTTGATTGCCGTGGTCAGATGTCTGCAAAAAGTTTCCGCCGCTCAATTTACAATGCAACATTAGAACATCTTTGTTTTGAGGATGTATTTATGTTGGAGTTGAACTCTTTCACGTTCTAATGGGATTTTCTTTCTTTCTTTCTTTATTTCTTTCAAAGAAATGAAAGAAAACAAACAGAAGTCAGTGGTCTTTTTTTCCGGAATCTTAGTTTTGTTGATTTTCAACCCTTTAAAGTCCTCTGATATCCGGAAGTGTTTACAGTCTAATTATTGTCTGTGTTCAGCTCCCCTCTAGAGCTCCCAGCTGTGGAGCGGCTCGAGATGAAAAACATACGTGGGGATTGAGAGAATGAGAGAATTAATGGAGAGAACGGGGGGAGAGGATGGATGTGTGTTGACAGTTGGAATGTCTCTGGTTCCGCAGGTCATGCAGAGATTCTGTCCCCTGAAAGTGATCCAGATGCTCTGGGCTTTGACTTGAGACCAAGAGGCGTCTCTTTCTCTCACTCACTCACTCACTCACTCACACACACACACACACACACACACACACACACACACACACACAACCTGTGTGCCATAGGTTACGGGGCTGAATACACACGAGGGAGGGGTGGCAGAGGACCCTTGCGCACTGGGGATCCCCTTTTGCCAAAGACACAGGGGTAAGCAAAGGAATGCCCCCACCGTGTCGGGATAACATTATGTTGCTGTTTCAAATGGAAAGCAGTTCGAGACTGTTTCTGATAAGGGCAGAAATTCACCCTTGTCTTCATAATTAAAGTGTCTGAATCTTAATAATGCAGACAAAATCATATGTCCTCGAACTGAAACCAGCAAATCAAACGTTCAGCATCTGCAGGGAAAGTTAGAGAAACAGGAAATTCCAGAATTTAGTGACTCTTTTGTCTAATTTCTTTCAAATTTTCTAATATTTAAGATGCACAGTTGGGTCTAAATATGCTTCTTTTTCGCATCTCTAAGTACATTGCATGGCGATATATGTATATGCATGCATGTTGCATATGACACCGGATTGTTTTGCATTTGTGTGGATGGGCCGTCTTTGTGTTCCCTCCATCTGCATTTCTCCCACTGCAAATCTGCATCGCTGACATTTGCGAGAGATTTGAAGTGCGTCGCAAAGGTTGTCAAGGGATTAATCTCGTATCATGCTGTGGTGCAGAAAAACGGCCCCTTCCAAGAATTAAACACAATTTACCCATCAAGCCTCCTTATTCTCCACCGCAGACAAGCATAAATAATATCTCTGCGGTCCAGATTCGCTAATTTACCAGCTTAAGCATCTCCTAAATGTTATTAGGGAAGCTGCGGAGCTTCACAGACCTCCTTCCGGCAGTGATTTGTTATCCGGGTGTGCTGTGCATATGAGTGTGAGAGAGATAGAGGAGCGTACCTGACACCTTCACCAAGCAGCCTGTAACCTCAGGGCCATGTACCCTGTGCTTGGCATCCACTTTCCTCTTCATCGTCCAACACATGATTGTCTCCGTCTCTGGCTGCTGAAGTATCTGTATTCATTACATGCCTCTCGCGTTAGTGTAATTTCATGTGCAGAGCTTAGTTCATTTGTTTGAAGTTTGTCTGACGCATTAAACTTGTACATTTTGTAATGTTTGCACACAACTGTGTACACTAAGATTCATTGAGTGAGCTGCCTACAGAGGCAGCGTCGTAAGTCAATATGGACGTGTTCCTGAAGGCAGGTCCAAAAGTTAACTTACATTTATGGATTTGGAGGATGCTTTTATAAACATCTTACATTGCATTCATGGTATACATTTATATAATTCCTCTGCATTGCTAGTACCATGCTTTACTGTTTGAGGAATGTTACGCTAACTTTTAAGATGCTATATTTACACCAAATTCTAAAGCAGCAGAAGTAAACAATTCCAGAACAGTGAAGTGAGAGAAATGCTGCTTGTAAACTTAGATGTTTTGAAAAGTCTCAAAAGGATCGGTATTGTGTAACTAAAAGTAAATTATTTTACCTAATGTTTACATATTTTTATGCTACTGAGGTTTTAGAAACATGTTAAAATCAGATTCTATTGAAATCAACCAACTAATCAAAAATAAGAAATGTTTCAATAAGAAATCAAACCTATAACATTTTAACAAACTAATAGAAGCAATAACATTTTTATTTTCATTTCATTCTTTTATTCTCAGTATCAATTTGTTATCTTAGCAACATGCTAACATCAAACTTTACTGAAAACAATCGCAATCCAAAATTAATACAGATATATTACATTAAAAAAATTAAAACACATTAGTTTGCTACTTGTAAAAACTGACTGTTTTAGCTGATATTTGTTTGAACTCTTTTATTAATTTATTAATTCATTAATTTTTTTTTTTTTTTATGATTATTAGAGTACTAAACTGTTCTCTTCACAAGATACTAAAAGCAAACTCTACTGAAATCAACTGAGGGTCAAGTTAATTGTTCAATTGTTCAAAAGCATCAAAAAGGTCAGATTAAAATATTATTTTACCCAATATTTCACAATTTGTATGTAACTAATGAAAGCCATTGCAAGTCCAGCTGATTTTGAAATAGGTCACTATAAAATGAACTATTTTATTTGTACTGACATTTTTTTTGTACTGTTTAATGTTATTATTCTATTAGCTTAGCAACATGTTAACATCTAATACTAACAACTAATCGCTAATACTTGAGTCAAGATCTGTTCAATTACAAAAAGTGCCATTAAAAAATGTCCAGTGTAATTAAAAACAGATTATTGCTTATTAGAGTATCAAGCTGTTACTTAGCAACATCAAACTCTATAACAATCAGCTGAGTCGAGTCTCCAGTGCAGAGCGCTATTTATGTGCATGGAGTTTGCTATCTAGAGCATTTCTTATTATCAGTAAATATGAGCTTTCATTTAAAGGTAAAGGTTAATAGGTAAAGGGTTTTGGAGAAAAGAAAATAGGTTTTTGGAACAGAGCCCTATTCTCCCTCTTAGACACATGGCCATCTTTGCATGTGTACACAAACTGTCTAGATCTCACATGTTTATCAGGGTGCAACAGAGTGCATCCCTTGAGCAAAAAACCCGTTATTATTCTGACAGTCCTGATTGGAGGTCATGCTGGCAGGCTGGCTTCTCTAGCAGGTTAGCAGTGGAGAGCTTAGCTTCACCTGCCAGCCTGTGTTAAAGAGGTGAAGACGTTTCCACTGACTGGCTTAGTGTCATACACGCAGGGCCTGTCTGTGTGTGTGTGTGTGCGCGCTGGAGCCCTGTGGGGGTTTCCCCACACCGTCCATCCCTGTGTGAGGGAGGTGGAGCCGGGTGTCAAGCGCTGTCAGAGCACCTCACTGCACCTGGAGCGAGAGATATGTGAGATATTTTTCAATTCTTAGCCAATCACTGTGTTTAGATGTTCAAGAATGGGTGGAGCTTGTCTTGACTGACAGAAGTACACATGCTTCACCTGAGCCAATGGACTCTCAGGAATCTGTTTTGATGGTTTAATTAGTGGTGCTTGGTGAGATATCATCACCCTGCTAATAAGCCCAGACAAATCTAAGTAAGCAGTCTCATAAAATGAGCATCACATTGAAGATTCAAACACAAACATGTAATGTTTTGTCTTAAAAAGAAAAAAGGAAAGGGGATTTTTAAGGTGCACATTTACTGTTTGAGCCCACCTTTCTTCCAAATATGTCCAGAAAGAACCTTTTAGTGAACCGTTCTTAAAATAATTTTTTTTTAAAAGAATATTTTAAATCTAAAGCCTTTTTTCAGCTAAAGAAACATTTGATCAATGGAAAGGTTCCATTGATTTTAAATATTATTCATGGAACAATGTAAAGAACATTTATTTTTAAGAGTGTAGATTATTTTACTCTATTTTGTTGAATTAAAATGTGTTCTGAGCACAATGAATTTGTAAAAGCTTTTTAATATGAGGTTTACTGTGTTCTTAGCGGGCTTAACAGGAACAATAGAGGTCAATAAGACGATCGTAATAAGCTCACTCAACAAAAACGTAATATTTCTGGATTATAATTACAGACAGAGCGTTACGAAAATCTTATTTTGCCTCAAGATAGCTCTTTAATAGTGTACTTTAATGTGAATATCAACAGTTTTTTTTTTTTTTACTTTTGTTGTATTGCATCAATATTTGTTACTGTCACTCAGGCAGTGCTCTATATGCTTGCTACAGATATAAAATCATCAGTCTTTTAAAATGCATATTATTGCTTTAAAATACCAAATAAATAATAAATATATATATATATATATATATAAATACGCAGCCAATTTTGTTAAATGTGAGTTTATGGGCATTTCGATTATTGGCTTTCAAGGCTTGTTTTACGTTTCATTGAAGGACATTCATTTCCAAAGTCTGTTTTCTTCCATCATTCTTATTTTACAAACTCTTCTAGATCTGGTGTGTTTCATATGTGGTCCACGTAGCCCATAAATCTCCTCTTATGTGAGAGACTAAAAACATTATGCATAAGCTAGCGTTCAAGGTCAGGCAACATGGTGGCTAGTCAACTTCAATCCACTCTCGGTTGAGATCACACATACCTGCGATCTGTTCGGGTCTCTGTTTCAAGTCACCCACAGTGCTTACCGTCCTGCAGACTGGTGACCCTGGTGAGGTCATCGACTGACTCCAGCTGTAAGGTTAAATTACACTTGTTAACATCTTTCATCTCGACTTCTGGACAAACTTCATTTTTGACAGCCAAATGATCGGTGAATTGCTCCGTATCAAACAGACAAGGTTCCCACATGTATGAGATCATCCCGCACCGTGTCTTTTCTTGATTCTGCTCAGTGTTGATGTGCCTGACGTTAATACAGTGAATTGGTACTCGAAATAGGATTCCGGGCAAAGGCTCAATACTTAGATAAAAGGCGTTGTTTTTAGAGTTTTTTTTTTTTCCCCTTTTGGGGAAAATCACACGCAGGAGACAGGTGAAAAGTGACTTTGACGCTTGCTCACGCGTGCACGCGCACACACGCAAACAGAGTGGATCGTTGCGTCTCGCGCCCACGCAGGCCTAGTTATTCCCCTCGCCAAGTCACAGGGTGCCGGCGGGGTTCGAGGTGACAGCACGGCATCAATATCACGCGCTGCCGACGCCTCCTTGCTCTCTCTGGCAATGTGCACCTCGCCAACCTTTCTCTCTCTCTCTCTCACACACACAGACATACACACTCACTTTCATTCCTCTCACCTTCAGTGCTGAGCGCTCACCATCTGCAGCGCTGCTAACACCCAGCCACTGCCAAAGCACAGGCCCCCGCACGGCCTAGTCACACACACACACACAACATACGTGCAGTGCAAAGGCATGAACTGTCACATCCTCACACACTTAAGCACAGAACATGAGGGCTTTTTCCCTACTAGTCTGAGACCACATCAGTCAACTGACCGACTGATGGATACTGCACATCACATGGATGAAATCGCAGTTTCGTTCAAATTGGCTGGTCTTGTGTTACTTTGAGTAGAAGCACACAAGTGGTATTAGTCCACCTGATACGAAATATTATAAAGAATCAGGATAAAGAATCAGGTTGATGCAATGAATAGTTTTGAGGAAGAATTGGCAAAGTTTGCAAGGTTAGTGGCATCAAAGTTTATTCAAAACTATCAACTAGCACAACTGTATATTCCGATTTTTTTTGGAGTAGAGGATGTGAAATCGCTACTTCTTAGTCATTAACTATAAGTCTTTTTATAAGACTTTATTTTATTATGTATGTAGTTGTTATATTTGAAATAAGCCATCTTCTAATTTAAAATGGGATGTAAAAACAAAACAATCTTTGGTTGGTTGCTTTATATGTCAATCAGATTATCTTTTGCTGTCTGAGTGAGCGGTTCTTGACCTTAGACTTAATGCTGGTAGTCAAATGTCTGGCTATGCAAACTAATTCCTTACAAACTCTAATCCAGAGAGGGGGAAAAAAGCCGAGCACATACCAGAGAAGAAGATTCTTTCGGTGGAGAGAGCGAAAGCGCATGTATGACCAAAGCGGAATGTTTTAGCTCTTACAACAGAAAAAAAAGCCCCACAGGTTTATTTAATTATCTCTCAGTAATCGAGGTCCCAGGTGATCGTTCCCGAGAGGACAGCATGAGGGCTTGATGATATTACACACTGAATTACGCTCTGAGTGCGATATTACTGTGAGAAATTTCACGTCTTCCAGGCTAAACGTCTTGTTGTGGAGTGTCTTAATTCATTTACCGCTGTTTGCTGCCTCGGTGCCCCTGAGCAGAGGTGAATTAATGGTGGTCATTTCTCGCCCTTCCTCATTCCATTAAATGGACACGGGCGCTCGCAGGCACCCGTCGAAGAAGAAAAAACTCCTTCTCACACAGGCCTTGAAGAGAGGAGCCCATGAAATGTGTAGTGGAGTTTAATGACTTATAATGAGATTCATAAAACATGGCTGAAATTGCTTGAAAAAGCGGCGGGAGAAAAAACGGTAACGAAACGCGTTGACAGCAAGCAGGCTTGACATTTGGCCTTGTGTAATTAGGAATGTGCCAGCCTCCCTTCCCTCTAAATCTGGGCTCTAAATCATTATTCTCCACGGTGTTGACTTTGTCATGTTTCTGCGCTTAAGCTTTACCATTTCTGTAAATATTGCAGCCAAAATTACATTACAGTTTTTTTCTACCCCTTAATTGCTTGCCCTCCAAACACAATCTGCTTTGGCAGTACATAAGATGGTATAGGAGTTAACGGAGGCTGGAAGCTGGCATGCAAGCTGCACGCGCTCAGAAGAGGCCTGCTAAGAAGAGGAGATGAAGAGTTAAGAAGCTGGAGACAGCTGATCACACACACAAGCTGTAGAGCAGCAGGCAGATGCCATCGGAACATGGCTGTCTGTCAGCAAAACTGGCAGTACAGAGCAGCCGAGAGAGAAAAAGAGAGAGAAAAAAAGCTGAAACGTCGAGGGAAAGATGGAGTGCGGGTGATGGGAAGACTCGAGCGGAGACTGTAGGACCGAGCGGAGAGATAAAAATACCAATATATAGGAAAACAAGGGAAGATGTGTCAATGGAGGGAAGTGACAGGGCACAGAGTCACTTTGGAGTGTGTGACAAAACTGTGCATGAAGGCAAAATAGCTCAAGAATTACCGTTTTACTCCGTAATTGATCTGACAGTGTCCTCAACGTATTTAGACACTGAATATAAAACCAAGTAAATTGTAAAGAAAGTAAAACATTCGCAAAAGAAGTTTGTAAGGTTTCAGTTTATAAAACAATAGATTATTTTTAACGTTGGGGGGGCAAACTTGCAAAAATCTGCAATTAAGTGAATAGAGTAAAACTCCAGCATCATTTCTTTGCAGATTCCACTTGTTTTCTTCTTTTATTTGTAATGTTTTTAATTCAATGACATTTCATGCATGTTAAGTGTCCAAATCTCCAAACTAAGGTCAGTGCTGTCAAAACAATTAACATAGCGATTGAAACTGACTCTTAATTTGCCTAAACAGTTCAGTTTCACTGTTTAATGAAGTACATTCTTTTCACATAACACATTTCTTTTGATGTGGGTCAGATTCGGGTGTGTTTTGTTTTGAGAGCACTGCCGTTAATTTAGAAGTGCGTAAAAGCACCTGAGGAAATCTGTATGAGAGAAACAAGTGGAAGACTGCAAAAATAGCTTATGCCTCGTGTCAAATATATACAAAACAGAAAAGAGAGCAATTTTAACTGTAGGGCCCCCATAGACATTGAAAAGGACAATATTCAGATCAGTGGAAATCATTAGTTTCTCAGAGCCCAATTCTTTAAAAAATTGAATCTTTGTTTAGGCTGCATTCTTGAACAGTTGTAAACATAGAAAAAGGAAAAAATAGAGAAATTTACAGAGTATAGGCTGATAGAAAAAAATCTGAATCGATTATTAGGCTATTAGTTTGTTTGTTTTTTGACTGTTTATTTATTTATACATTCATTCTTATCAAAATCAAAAGATTTTATAGGCCTACCGTGAGGTCCAAATCTGAGAAAATCCGGATTCATTCATTCATAAATTCATTAAGGTCTCTTTATTAATTTTTTTTTTAAATATGTATTTTTACATTTTTTTTAAACCCTGTTTTCGGAAACTGCTTTCCTACAGTGATAATGTCTTTCCATTATTGTCATGAAACTGCTCTCACCGTTGCTCAACTTCAGTTCCCTCATCATATCCCTTCATTTGATGCGCGCTCTGAACCACACACTTTCCCCAACTTTCTTTGAGAGGCTGTTGAAAGGGATGTCATCGGGGTGGAGAATCTGTGATTGTTTTGCGAGGGGTGGACGTAGAGTTCTTCCTCATCAGTTTTTGGGAAGGGTTCCTCTCAGCGTCGCGCTAAGCTGCTAGCTCTCGGACTCTAATCCCTTCAGCCAGTGGGGAGCGATGACACTCCGTAAATACCAATAACAAATAATGAGGCATTGCTTTATCTGCATGATGGGAGCCGAGTTAATCTGTGGACCACTCTTGACACTCAATTAAAAGTGAAGAATGTGTCCCTCTCCGAGTTTCGGAGGAGTTCGAGGGTGGGCCGCGCTCGCAGACACGCTTGCTTAATACATGGAGATGAGAAGTTCGGTGACATGTTGGGACCTCAAGAGCCTTTGGCTGCCTTGTTTAGCTTAGTGCCGCGGACTTGATACGAACAGACAGAGAGGAGTCGAGATAAGAACCTTAAATTCAGTCTAGTTGAAGCATAACAGGACAGCTGAAAACTGTGTCAGGTGAACACTATAACGGAGTATGAAATAAAAATTCAGTCAAGTCAGAACCTAAATTACACAAGGGAATAATTCACAGTCAGTTTCTATATTATGAAATAAACGTTCAGTCAAGTCATAACATAAATTACATAAGGGAATGTTTCTCAGTCAGTTTCTGTATAGGCATTAGGCAATAGAGGGGTATGTTGTCACAATAGAGTCCGCCATGAAACAGCCTGTTATAAGCACAAATGCAAACTGTAAGAGAATTATGAAACAAAATTCATTTTTTAGCCAACAAATTTAGTAATTAATACATTTTAGAATTAATTACAATAACATTAAAAAATACATGTAAGAACTTGACAATTATGAGGAAAACTAGAAAAGTGAAATACATCATGAAGATAGATAGGCTATATATAGGCTAGTTTAAATCAGTTGTTCTCTACCAGGGGGCCCAGGGCCCACTAGTGGGCCTCAGGCAAACATCCAATAAGATGACTATAAATGGTTTGAGAAAAAAACAAACAAACAAACATTAAAATAAGCTAAGATAACTGAAAATCAAGATACTTCTTATTTAATTCAACGCCTCAACAACTGTTTTGTTTTTTTTCTTTGAACCATCTGGATATATAAAGAATTTTAAATTTTAATTTTTAAAAGACCAGTCATGTACATTATTACAATCTTGGCATTTTTAATACATTTTATTAATATACATGTTTAGTTATTCTGATCTCCAAAATATTTTGGCATGCATCCAGTAAATCATAAACAACTGGAAAAGTCATGGGGGCTTCAAACTTTGTTGTGGACAGTGAGGGGCCTTGGAGTCAAAAAAGGTTAAGAAGCACTGGCTTTTATGTGTGTTTTATGAGTCGTGTCCCATTTTGAAATTGCAGGATGAGGTCAGAGGGGACTATGTGCCATACTGCATGATCATCTGGACGGAATACTGCAAGGATGGGATTCTATCACACAACAGGCCCAGGTAAGACCCACAAATGAAACACTAACCACCCCTGTGCCTTTTACTTTATTTGTACAGTATATTCATGCTCACCATCTCCTGAACCAAACATGATAAGACAGAAAAGGTGATGTCTACCCCTATGTTTTGATGGTCAAGGATTGCAACGATACCATATACAGCAACATAAACTATTCAGGTGAAGAGCAGCACAGTATTACAGCATTTACAAAAGTCCATATTATGGCTATTCATTTTTTTATTTCTTTGATAATTCATATTTTATTCAATAGTACAGTAAAATGTTGTTTTAATTCATTTTTAATTCGTTACATTTATGTAGCGCTTTTCTGGGTACTCAAAGCGCTTTACATGGAAGGGGGAATCTCAATCTCAACTACCACTAATGTGCAGCATCCACCTGGATGACGTGACAGCAGCCATATTGCGCCAGAATGCCCACCACACACCAGCTAAATCATATTTTATTCAATAGTACAATAAAAGATTGTTTTCAAGAATACAATAATTTATTTCAGTGATATAAAAAAATATAATCTCAAGTAAGTGTATTTTTCCTTACCTCTCAGGTAGAGTAAGGTAGGCGGTAGTATGTTTCCAATACATTCTTGTTCTCTTTCAACAATGCTCTAACATCACACGCAGATGGCAACGCAGTCTTGCTAAACTGTGTCCTATCTGCACCTCTTCTGCTGCACCTCTGTCATTTTCTGTGGGTCTCTGGAATTGTCAGTCAGCTGTCAACAAACTTCATTCTGGCCATTGCTTCTCAGTCTACTCTTAGTATCTTGGGCTTGACTGAGACCTGGATTCGTCCAGAAGATTCCACAACCCCTGCTGTTCTCTCTAACAACTTCCCTTTCTCTGCTGTTATGCTATTATGGTAACAGCTCCTGTTAAACTCCATATTGTAATGATTTATCGCCTTCCTGGTCATATATAATCCTTTATAGAGCTGGGTGGTCTGCTGTCCTCATTCTCTGTGGATGGCTGTCCACTTGTCATCTTTGCTGACTTAGAAATGCATCTTGAGAAGCCTTACACTTCCACTTCCACTCCTAGCTTCATTCGATCTCAAATGGCTTACCACCACAAGCACTAACAAATCAGGCAACCAGCTTGACTTAATTTACACATGCAACTCTATCACAGACAATATTTGGTAAAACCTCTAGACATCTCTGCTCATTTCTTTATTACATTTAACCTACATATTACTACCTGTGTGCCAACAATTCCTCTACCATTTACTTTTAGGCAAAACCTACGCTCCCTTTCACCCTTCCATCTTTCCTCTGTAGTGTCATCCTCTCTTCCCTCACCCACCCATTTCTCATTTCTGGATGTAAATACAGCAACTGACACTTTATGATCCACTTTAACTTCATTGAGCAAGTGAGGCAAAGCAAACGCACACCTATAGAGGTGCAAGTTGAAGGACAAAATATGATCTAATTGAAAGAGAACAACTGCACATTCACTTAAGCATAGGCTATTTATTATGCTTAAGTGAGTGTGCAGTTGTTCTCTTTCAGTTAGTCCACTTTAACTTCATGTCAAGACAGGCCAGTGCATACTACCCCTTCTAACCTAAAATGTTGCCCCATGTATCATCATCTTTACTGTATTTTTGATGAGCAGTCTTTTGGGTGGCTCACCAATGTAATAGATTTCTCTAATATAAAAAATTAAGTAGGCTTGACCAAAATTTTTGTGGGGAGAAGAATTTATTGAAGATGGTAGTGTAGCAGTTCTTCAATGGCGATGTTAGCATGTCTTCCTTCAAACAATCTTAACCCTTGTATGAATCCAAGCTTCTCCCAAAGTTCTGACTGTGGGATATAATTGTATACCTGAAAAGGGCTAGAAACAATACTGTTAGGACCTTCCTGCTGGAGATCCTGCAATCTACAAGATGTTCCTGAGGAATGCTGTTCCTTTGTTATTCTAATGGAATGGACCATTTGATTCACATCTTTATAGATACAGTTACATTATTTCTTTCACAGAATGACCAACTGAACTTTTAACTAATCAGGTTTCAGCAGCGGCCGTTCAACTGAGACTGCTTTGCTGTCGGTCACTGTAGCCCTGCAGTTAGAGAACGCTGCTTCCAAATCATCAGTTCTTATTCTGCTGGATCTATCTGCCACTTTTGACACTGTGAATCATCAGATTCTCCTGTCTACCATCACTGGATCTGCACTCCACTGGTTTGAATCCTATCTCACAGGTAGGTCAGGGTTCCCTGGGGAGGAGAGGTATCCAAAGAACATCAGCTGGCCACAGGGTTTCCTTGGGGATCAGTTCTTCACCATATACACTACATCACTATAATGGGACCCATTATACAAGCATATGGTTTCTCCTACCAAATTCTACCATTGATGACACACAGCTCTATCATTCATTTCTTGGTTGGACTATTGCAATGCTCTTCTAGCTGGACCTCCATCATGCGCAAACAAACCTTGGCAAATGTTTCAGAATGCAGTGGCACGACTGGTCTTCCATGAGCCCAAAAGGGCCCACTTCACACCTCTCTTTATCTCCCTGCACTGGCTACCAGTTGCGGCTCGCATCAAGTTCAAGACATGATGTTTGCGTACAGAAAAGCCACAGGTTCAGCACCCTCCTACTTCCTCCTCACTCTTATGAATCCACATCCCACCAGAAGCCTGAGATCTGTAAGTACGTGATGCCTTGTGGTAACATCACAGAGAGGCATTTTCGTTCACCTTTCCTGGTTGGTGAAATGATCATCCAACACTTGCAGTAATTAACAGAACACCCGACACGTTATCTGACAGCAACACTAATTTGATCCTATATCCGACCCATTTGACATAAAAACTGGGACCCGAACCACACCTCCATTAAATCTCCTACATGAGGTAGAAAAAACTCATTTATTAAAACTTTTATTCAAATTGTGAATAGATTAAATACAGAAAGCAAGCAAAGAGCGCTCACTTTAATATAATCACTACAGCTGGCAATTAGTGGCAGCGTGATTGGCTACATTGCTCAGTGTGTACTGGACCAAGTCTTGGTTATTGGACCCGCAACCTGCGTGTGCTTGTCACCGTCTGGCCCGCACCACACCATACACATAAATATTATTCCACTCGTTACATCAAATATTAGCGATCCACCTGTGTGTACCCTCCCGCATGCAGGACTCTGGCTTCCCCCTTGAGGACAACGTAATAGACAACTCTGTCCCCAAAGAGTGATTGTAAATTAAGTTTACATGAAATATGTCTGAAATTTCATTCTGTATCTTCTGAGATTTCATTGTAATCCTTCTCATAAAGTCACTAAATTTACCATTAACTGTTTTAATGGTAAACCATTAACCTGATTGTATTTGCCGTCTGTGTGTGATGTTAGAGCATTGTTGAGAGAGAAAAAGAATGTATTGGAAACACCTGGCTCTGCCTGAGAGGTAAGGAAAAATACACTTACCTGAATTTTTTTTTTATATAGGGCTATCTCTGAAATATATGATAGTATTCTTGAAAACAATCTTTTAATGTATTATTGAATAAAATATTAGTTAATTATCAAAGAAAGAAAATTTTTTAGCCATAATATGGACTTTTGTAAATACTGTAATACTGTGATGTTCACTGCTGATTTCACCATTAACTCTTCAGCTTAGCAGTTTATGTTGCTTTATATGGTATCATTGTAATCCTTTATCATCAAAACATAGGGGTAGAGATCACATTTTCTGTCTTATCATGTTTGGTTCAGGAGATATGACACAAAATACATCATTTGGTTATGGCGGAAATTAAAATGGTCGCCATTGTAACCACAAGGTGTTTTTGCTATGGCTCCATTTCTGAAAATGTTTAGGGCCGCAAACTATACAAGTGTACCAAATTTCATGCTTTTATGAAAAAGTGAACATTATTTTCACATATCACCTGGACTATTCCCTGCTTTTAATATCTGAAGAATTAATGCAACAGGACACAGATGATCACTTAGAAAGACCTGTGAGGGAACTGTTCCAATACTTATGCTCACATCAGATAGGGGTATGAAACTCTAAAAGTGCTGAACTTCTTAGCTGCTAAAACATCTGTGTGTTGAATCACCCAATAATAAAACGTGACATTCTGTAGTTTTGTCTCATATTCATCTTTTAATCATATTTGTAAATGTCTTGACTCCACAGCCAACAGAGCAATTGTCTTTACTGTTACAATACTCATGGAGGGCACTGTATGTATACCGTTCTTTGGATCATTTCAAATCATGCTGAAGAACATCATCATCAGGTTTCACACAATTACTGCTGTCATTAAAGTAAAAGAGGGACAAACCAAATGCTGTATTATAAAATTTGTTTTCAATTAAACTTTTCTCTCTGAATGCTATAGTGATATAGAAAGTGCAATTCATAGTTATTAATTTTTGCATTATCTTAAACAAAACAAAATAGTTTTTTTCACTAATATTATATTTCTGAGCATGCGTTTTATTGGCTTGAGATAACTTCACCGGAACAGCATGCTGACGTCAATGTAGACCATACATTCATACAGTGGGTCACATGATCCTGGTAACTCTTGAGTCCATTGATCTGGAAGAGATGGGGTAGCAGTTTGTGTGTGAGAGTGTGTCGTGTGGGCAGGGGGGTAAACACTATGGTGTGGTCCATCAGCACGGGGCCACACAGAGCCAACGTTCTGCAGTCCATTTCCCTCCACTCACAGAGGAAATACACTGGGCTTTGTTTATGCTTCAGGGGCCTCCACTGTTGAAAAATGTGAGAACGGCAGAGAGGAGGAGGGAGACAGAACTTATCTTCTACTTTCCATGACGATTTAGCGGTTTTTACGAAAGAAGACACCTCAATCCCAGCAGATGGTTGTTGCGAGCCGTGTGTTCTTAACAATCTGTAATTCCCCCCGTTTAAAGATGTTCTGTGGTCACCCACTCTGCCCTCAGGACTGTATCTGCCCTCACATTATTAAAGTCTGCATAGAGAACAGTCTGGCATTGCTGGCCCGATATAAATGTTTTGACATCGGCACCGCGCCGCCCTCTCACCAGACGCAATCACGCCGGTTTACCTTCCAAAACACAACGCCATCTATTTATTTATTTTTTATTTATCCTGCAAAATGGATTTTTTTTTGTCTCTCACTCTTAAACCCTCCATTCTTCTCCCCCAAAGAGGTGCCTCTGTTCGCTGCAGATAAATAGGAATTCCAAACTCCAACGCTTCATTTGTCATGGTATGAAATCCAAGAGTGGAATCTAGAAATAGCTCCAGCAATGTTAATGTGCAGTGCCTGAGGCCTGATAACATGTAGGAGGTTTTTAGTGATATTTGCCTCTTGCATATTTTGTTCCGGGATTTTTTTTTTTTTCTTTTCTTTTTCTTTTTTTTTTTTTTTAAGAAAGAGAAGGGAAAAAAACAAGATCCGCACTTTTTTTTGCTGCAAATATTGCGAAGTGATATTCCTTTTTCCTCCACACTGGCTGAGCCCATTATTTGGCTATGACATTACAGTTTTAATTGAATTGAATGCAATTTACTCTTTAAGAAAACTTTTAATTAAACACCATATGGACAGATCGTGGGGAGAAGTGGCCTCCACAAAGTTCCCTGAGGGAAATTTCCGGTATAATTAAGAATATGAACTGTAATTACACTCTGGGATTTAATGAAACTTGCAATGCAAATAGGGCTATGTATAACCAGCATTCATCTGACATAATGACTGAAGTTTGGAGATGCATCTAGTGAAACCTCATTCCCCTGAGCCAACTTTGTGAAAAATTTGAGTGTATTGTGGGGGTGGGGACCCGAAAGACCAGCCACATGAGAGCTCACATGACCTTACCGAGACTAATGGCGAACCCTGGATCACTGAAACATTTTGTAAATGATTTGCAACATGTCCCAGACTCCGAGTTTGAAAATCGTGGGATGACGCCTCGGATTCAATTGAAATGTTGACCGCAAAACAACCTCAGTTATTTTTAAAATGAAATGTGCCAATCGCTCGTGGAAGGTTATCAAGCAGTCACCTGTTTTCTTTTGACCGCTTGCCCATCTTTTCACACCACATTACTGCGGAGAGCACTTATTTTCGGCTCTGCAGAGATGCAAACTGCATTATATTTAAAAAAGGGTTGTTGGTCTAATGGAGCTTTGTTACTCTTTATTAAATATTTTATTGTAATGGCTGCAGACCCAATTCTCCACTCTCCACACATTGAGTTTTTGACCTTTATGAATAAAGTTCAAACCAATTTTTTAAATAATTTCCCACATTTTAAAACAATAGTAAAGTCGATGAAAATAAGAAACAAAACAAATGAAAGTATGTTACATTTACATTTATTCATTTAGCTGACGCTTTTATCCAAAGCGACTTACAACTGCTATATATGTCAGAGGTCGCACGCCTCTGGAGCAACTAGGGGTTAAGTGTCTTGCTCAGGGACACATTGGTGTCTCACAGTGGATTCGAACCCGGGTCTCTCACACCAAAGGCACGTGTCTTATCCACTGCGCCATCACCACCTGTATGTTGAATTATAATGTGATAAAGATTTAAAAAATATTATTATTATTATTATGAAGAGTTTATTTGCAAAAACAGAGTTTTTTTATTTTCAAAAATCATGTTTTTTTTACGTTATCATGTTTCTATTGTGTTTTGTGTTAGTATTTTTTAGCTATTTTAATCCAAGTACTGCAGTTTGATTGAGATGAATTGAAATGCACATTGAAAAATCCTTTTTGAAAATGGTTAAAAACAGAGTTATCTGTTTTTGCAAACGAACTCTTCATGTGTGAGCCACTGAAGGACTGCACATATGCTGGACACTTGCCTTTCCTTCTGTCCTATAAATATGTTATAACGTAATTACTAAAAAAATAGTAGTTTTGCAAATAGATTCATACTTCATATTTATCTATATACTAATACTTAATTCAAACTAATTAATATTTCATATTTATTTACAAGCTAATCCCAGCTATTTAAGCATAAAGGTAATGTGAAACATAAACCCTGTCAAGTTAATCCAAATTTTTTGACTGGTAGTGTATATTTACTTATATACAGTATAAAGTACATATATAATTAATATAATAATCATATAAATAGATACATTTTATAGCTAAAAAAAAATAAATTGATCTTAATGAAAAAGCATTTGATATGGAAACATTCCCTTTGAGCAAATGTTACTGCAGATTGTTTCCAAATATTTGCACTGAGACATCGAAAGAAAGAAATCAACACTGAGCACAAACCATCTCTGTGCGTGCAGCATGAGTCCCTTCTGTGCTTGTTTACTCTGTGATCCTGATGCATCTCACAGGGGTCACGGGGGTGAGGGAGGACATCGCCTAATTACCAATAAAAGCTGAGGTAAAATGTCTTCTGTTGCACAGATTCAAAGTCTGGGGTGAAAGCAGAGAGGAGAAATAAATAGCCGGGTAAAGATGTTAAAAGCCTGGTACACAAAAGAATTTGCAGCGGGAGCTCCATGAAAGCCAGGGAGACAGTAAATATGAGAGCTGGGATGACAAGAAACAAAGGCAAGGAATAGAAAGAAAGAAAGAAAGAATAAAGCTGGGAGCTGTATAAAAGACAGGAAACAGTGTTTTCAGCACAACAAACTCATTTACAGATAGCCTAAGACTTGAAAACAATTATCAGCCATCTTTCCTATCTCTATAGCTCCGTCTCTGGCTTTGTGAGGGTCCTTTGTTTTTCTCAAGGACATATTAATTATTTTAGATCAGCCTGATTTTCATGCTCGGAATAAAGCTCCTCTTTGTGTCGTCTAAGATTGGTCAGCCTTTTATGTTTTCCTTGCGTATGTATGAAGGCTGGAGAGACACATTTCAAAGTTGTCGAAGAGTGTTTGTTCTAATGTAGGTTCATTAAAGCTTATATGTCCCTTATGTGCGTCAAATGCGCTTTTTTACGTTCAAACCAAAAAACTCTACTTCAGTAATACAGGAATAGGCTTTCCTGCATTTTTAAAGTGTGTTCTAAGCCGAAAAACAACAACAAAAAAGATTGAAAGAGTGCTAAAGTGGCTCTTGTGTATTTATGCCTAAAGCAGAAACACTTTGACATCCCAAGAGTTAAATCAGATTGCTAAAAAGACTGTTAAAAGACTTCGGATTAGGTGATATCGCTCTCGCTCACTCCACAAACCTCTCTAAAGAAACCTTTATATTTGCCTATGAATAAAAAGAAAAGGCACATACACACACAGGCACCCAAAAAAACCTCTGCATTCCACATTTAATTGAGAAGAAAATTCTACAAACAGAGTCGGTCCAAAGTAAACGATTCAAAACCCCAAATCAGCCAATAAGGTGAAAAGCTTTAGTCTCCCTGGCGATGGCGTCTCCGCCCTCTTGTGCTGGGCACAGATGACCTATTGTCCCACTGACTCCCAAAGCACACAAGCCTTACTGTAACACCTCCGAAAAGCTTCGTCGCTTTCACCTACAGAGACTAAACACACTGCTGTAATAATACAACTGTGTTTCCTCGCTTAAAGAATGACTTCATTCTTCATTTAATGTGTTAAATACATGGAGGGAGGAAAATCTAAACATGTCGCCTAATTATATATTAGTATGAACAAATATAGGAATATAGGAAAAATAGGAAAGCCTATTCTGAATTACAGAAATGTTGTATGAATGATAGAAATATTATATCACAGTTTATTTACAATTCACAACCATTTAATTAAATGCAGAAATTATTAAAAACTGTTTGATTTATTATTTCAATTATAAAATGTATTGTAAATACAGATATTCAAAATGTGTTTACCCCATAATTATAAAAGCTCGGATAGTGTTTTAATTACCTCCAAAATAATAAATAAAATAAAAAACGATTTTATATCATAATGTGTGTTATTGTAAAATATATTCATATTTAATTACATGTATAATTTATTTTTGCACAATTTTAGTTTTTTATTGTCACTTAAATGGTCCTGTGGCTTAACAAATTAACGTTTACAAATATTTAATGCATTTTCTCAATTTTATGAGGTCTTAAAAACAGCATACAGACCAGATATAATCTGTACTAAACACTGCAGAACACCTTTATGTCAACTGCTTATATTTTTTACATTAAAATACAAATATTAATGTTATTTTTGCTCTATAATAATTATATTGAAGAAACTCACCTCAGTTCTACTGCGATCCAGCTGCTCATTTAAACATCACTAATAGGACATAAGGAATTGCAGATCTTGCAGTTACTATATCTAAAAGTTATATACCACAGAGCATTTTCATTATTTCACGTCTGCTTTAAGAGGCCCTTTTTCAGTCCAAATCAATCTGGACAGCACACTGCTACCATCTGTTGGCCATTTTTTTGTGGCACAGAGAAACATGTGACATCCATTACATTAATAGATTTATAACAATATAGTCTGCTTTCAAATAAAGTCACGTTTATAGCATTCTTTATCATCCAGTTTTACCCTACCTATTTGAGTGTGAAAGGTATGCTGATTTAAGGCAGAAAGATTCATCATCAACAAATAAAAAGCTTGCCCTTTACATACAGCAATACAAACGACTTCAGGCTTCTCTAGAGTTAAAAATACACAAACAGCAAAAAACTAAATGTTTTAAAATTGATGTTTTAAAATGTTCCAAATGTTTTAAAATTGAGCCTTAGTAAGATGCTGATGGGAAGCATGCATGATCATAATTAACGACCCACTGCATGACATTATTGACACCCCCTAGACCTGTCTCTGGTGACCTCTGACCCCAAAGGTAATGTTATTAGCAACATTAGAAACTATAGGTCAAACACATGATTCCTGGTGTTCAATCATGAATGCGAAGCATTTGCATGTGGAGTGTCGGGAGAAAATGGCATTGGTCTAATATTCTAGTGTGTATGGGTCAGATTTTGGCATCTTAGTGTGAACCAAATATCCCCTCGAGTAAAACAGTTCACATACATGAAATGAAATCACATACATGAAGGAAAATGACTGAATTAGCATACAAAATGTTGTCTTAATGAAAATATAATATTGCCAAAAAGGTTCTGTGAGGATTTGGGGGATAGAAAATATCATAAGCTCAGTATAAAAAAATAGAGGTCAATAGAAGGTCTCCAACATGATAGAAAAAAAGTGTGTGTGTGTGTGTGTGCATTTTCAGATAAAAAAAAAAAACTTTTAATAGTATATTTTACAAGAAAATACTATTTCAGTCTAATTCTAAATGTCGTGTAATATTTAGTGATTTGTTTAGGCTACTTGTCATTTCGGTGTAATTATTTGTGAAATTTACTAGAAATTTCTGAGTCAAACTAAATCACTGAAAACAAATTCCTTTGAAACTACTTTCGCTCAGAAATTGGTATTAAATTTCACCAATAATTTCAAAGAAATGTCAGGTGTTGAGTTACACGTGAAATAGTTTTAAATTAGAATGTCTGAAATAGACTTTTCTTGTAAAATATACTAAATTTTTGTTTAATTTACAATTCTCGAGAATCCTTTTTATTGTGAATAAGACAATAAAGAAAAAAGCAAGTCTGGTAATGTCATGGAAATGAAAAGACTAGGCCAAGTCAGTTGATCTGCATATATTTTGTTTGTAATGCTTTGGATATACTGTACAGTATAAAGCAAGTAAAACTTGAACTATTAATAACAACAGTAATTCTATCAACAGAGACCCCACAAAGTCATTTTATGTGGCCCACACAGGCAGCTTCCCATTGGCGACAGTGCTTAACTGAACACTCATTGTCAGAGGCTGATTTGCTGCTGCTTTGGGTTGTGACAATGGCGTTCACTCCATCATTTTTGTTCGACAGACAGCAGGCCTGTAACAACACTATCACAGTCAGGATTTGCTCAGTGAAAAGCAACGGCAGCAGCGGCAAGATTAGTTTTGGAGCCCTCTCGTAAGAGTTAAGTGCCGAGCGGCGCGGTGATACAAAGCCCGTTTGATCCTCGGGGATTGTGGGATGTAAAGCGTTTGAGTCTGTCAACCCCTTTGTCATGATAGCACATGTTTTTCTCCATCTTCTTAGTCTGCTCGCCCATCTATTGTTATTATCCGCTCTAGCAGCAGTTGCTGGCATTGTCATCGCTGTTAATCTGAGGGAATATCTTTAGCTTTCCACGTTACGAACAGATGTCGGTATTGTGCGAGAGTCGTTAATCTGATTCACAATCTTTAGCTCCTCAATTTGGGGCTTTGATCCAGGCCATTACGCCGCATATTGCATCTAGTCTTTGTTGTAAATCTGAGCTGGAATTGTTCCACATCTGTAGACAAACACTCCAGCGGCCTGCTGTTGCCAGATGTTTCTCCGCTGCAATCTTTCATTGTACAATAGCTTATTTAGTTGAATCGGATTTCAACAATGACTCCTCTATAAAGGGAACACAGCCTGGATAAGTCTAACACAGAGTGCTTTGATGAAAATAATTTGTCAAAATGCACCTGGATAGGATCAGCCCACATTCATTTAAAGGGATAGTTCAGCTGAAAATGGAATTTCAATTTATCATGATGTTGCATACATGCGTGACTATTTTGAAAATGTCTGTGTTTTTTTTTCTATACAATGAAAGGAAATGGGATCCAAAAATGTTTGTTTTCATTGTGTGGTCAAAATCAAAAACATTCTTCACAATATTGCTTTTTGTGTTGCACAGAAGAAATAAAGCAGACAAGAGGGTGACAATTATTTTTTTTTTTTGTGATATACTGTCCCTTTAAAGCATTTACACCTTATTGATGTTGCAGACTTGGTGTTGTAAAAGGCAAAATACTGCAGGCAAAACCATTGTTTTTCATCCACTTTCATTCATAATTTTGTGTTTTTGTGCTATTTTGATTCAAAACTTGACTGGTCTGCAGAAAGCCAAGTCCTAATCGCAGCTGACTCCTCTGGTGTGACTTTATATGCAGACCTTGAGCCAAAAACTCATCACCAATGACTTGTACATAAGGGTACAGTCATTTTAGACGCGTCCAAAACTGTTGCAACAGAGAAAACATAAATACATGAATTATGTTTCCATTTTTGTTGCCACAGTTTTGTTAGTGCCTTTTTCTGTTCTAAAGAAGGGGGTGTCCCGACACTTTTGCCTTATAGTGTCTATACAAGTGATTGGTGATGAGTTTTTGGCTCAAGGTCTGCATATAAAGTCACACCAGAGGAGTCAGCTGGGATTAGGACTTGGCTTTCTGCAGACCAGTCAAGTTCTTCCACACTGACTGAATCAATCATGTCTTTTTGAACCGTGCCTTATACACAGAGGCACTGACATGTTAGAATAGAAAAGGGTCCTGTCCAAACTGTTGCTATAAAATTAGAAGCACACAATTCCCTAGAATATCATTATATGCTTTAACATTAAGATTTGTTCTCATGGAAATTACTAAAGTAGTCAAACATGTTCATTAGAAGGGGGTGACCCAATACTTTTGGCAATGTAGTGTCGGTGTATATATATATATATATATATATATATACACACACATACACACACACACAGTGGTGTGAAAAAGTGTTGGCCCCCTTCCTGATTTAATTTTTTTTGCATGTTTGTCACACTTTAATGTTTCAGATGATCAAACATATTATATATCCAAAGTAAACACAACATGCAGTTTTTGAAAGAAGTTTTTTATTATGAAGGGAAAACAAAATCCAAACCCACATAGCCCTGAAAAAGTGCTTGCCCCCTAAACCTAATAACTGGTTGGGCCACCCTTAGCAGCAACAACTGCAATCAAGCGTTTGCGATAACTTGCAATGAGTCTGTTACAGCGCTGTGGAGGAATTTTGGCCCACTCATCTTGGCAGAATTGTTGTAATTCAGCCACATTGGAGGGTTTTCGAGCATGAACTGCCTTTTTAAGGTCATGCCACAGCATCTCAATAGGATTCAGGTCAGGACTTTGACTAGGCCACTCCAAAGTGTTCATTTTGTTATTCTTCAGCCATTCAGAGGTGGATTTGCTGGTGTGTTTTGGATTATTGTCCTGCTGCAGAACCCAAGTTTGCTAACACTTTTTCACACAGGGCCATGTGGGTTTGGATTTTGTTCTCCCTTCATAAAAAAAAAACTTCATTTAAAAACTGCATGTTGTGTTTACCTGTGTTATCTCTGATTAATATTTAAATTTGTTTGATGATCTGAAACATTAAAGTGTGACAAACATGCAAAAATATATCTATAGTTATCTATAGTTAAAGTTTTACTCTATTTACCTGTGGTGTCTTTCCCATCTTAATGATTTCCAGTGGACATGAATGCACACAATATGATTTCGCATTGACACACAGCCCTCTTTTGATGTGTATATACAAATGGTGCTAGCCATAAACAAAGTCTTCATTAATACCCTGGAAACATCAGATCAGCCTTGCAGCCTATTACAGTCATCTCATTGTGAAGATACACACATTAGCTATGACAAGAGCTTCCATTAAACAATGAAAACTAATGAGGTTACAGTGAAATAAAACTAGATCGAGCAAGCTGAGTACAATTACCCCAAATATAAATATCCCCCCATGTTTAAAGAGCCATTAATCAGATAAAAATAGACTGAAGAAGTCTTTTGTGATTAACGAGGTGAGACTTGTGCTAATTACCGTTTCCTCCGCTTGTAATTAGGTTGGCACATCTAATCAAGATGAATGAACGCCCTGACCCGCTGCACATTGTTTGTGGCTCACAAACCCAGCGGCTTTTACATCTTTATTCCTCAAACCATATTATCATGACCTTGTCTCTATGAGACACGCTCCCATAACTGCGTATTGCTTTATTACACCCTTCTGCGGTGTGTTAAAAGAGATGCTGTGAATGCGAGCTTTGTCTGGTCCGTTCTGCCTTCAGCTGCTTTTAAGCTTTTTCAGTCATTTAGTCCATGTCTACCACCTGTTGTGGAAAAAAGCAGAGGCATGAATAGATGTGTGCAGCATGCATGAGCCTTTTGTTCAGTGCATCTTGCTTTTAATGATGAAAACGTGTAGAGAAGTTTGTAGGGAACAAACCTTTAGGCGTATTATGTTTATGCTCGTATTATTGTTTGTAAATGAGGCACAAGAATTGTCCTAATATCTCGATATGTTTGCGTCTCGGCACTTGTAATTATTTCAGACAAGTGTTTGTAATTTGACCTTTGTAAAATGGAAATAAGTTGAGGCGTGAATACAGATATTGAATTTGGTAATTAATGCAGAGCTCTTGGTGGAAGTCGCTGGAGGGACCGGAACTAATTCAATTACAGTCTGAACTGGAGCGCCGTTATAATTATTTCTCTCTGAAACATTCTGTAGCATAAAATGCAGGCATGCTTTTTTTTTTCCCCATTCACTGCCGTTAACTACTTTTGTGAACAAAAAAATGGTGGCTTAATACGTTACTCATTGTAACATTGTGCTGCACTAAAAAAAATCCCAGTCCAAAATGACCAATATATTTTATAAATTGCTTGTAAATCTCTCATTATGCTATATTATAACCAAATCTTGGACTGTATGTTTTTGTGAACTAGTTTTCTTTCAATTAGCACAGCTTTTGTGTTTCCTTTGGGAACCGATTGATTGTAGGCCTGAGCTTATGCACCTTAGTTTTTGAGAGAATAAAAGCATTATTTGTAGATAATTTCTCTCAAAAACTGAGGTGCATAGACTCAGATCAATAAGGCCTACAATCAGTCAGTTCCAACCAGTCCTAATTGAAAGAAAACAAGCTGATAAAAGATCAAATCCTATATTTGGTAATAATATATATCATAATGAGAAATTTAGAAGCAATTTTGGTAACACTTTACTTTAAGCCTTTATCTATTATGCATTATAATGGGCTATTAAATGGTATTAATGCATTATAATTATTCATAATGTGCTTTGTAATACATTATATCTTGTCGTAAATAATTATAATTGAATTTAAAATGCATAGTGTAACAATGGTTACAATTATTCATGAGATTGTACAATGCATTACAAGATGCATTACAAGGCATAATTAATACAATAAAACTACTTTTATAAAGCATTTTACATAAAGGCTTTAAGTGCTACCGCAATTTTTTGACCAAAACACCACAAGTGTAGAGAAAAAAAAGTAAAAAAAAAACTCCTAAGCGAACTGTTTTAGTCCAATGCGATAGCATTAACTAGCATTTTCAGAAAAAAAGACAATCCTCTCAAGATCAAAATGACTTGACCACAACATATTGAGCTCTGCATGCACATATCACAGATCAAATAGGTAAATTGCATACAAATATTTTTCTTGACAGTCTCTTTTTTTTAAGCAGAATGGGAAATCAAGACAAGAAAATGGGGCAAATGTAATTTGTTTAATTTTATTTTTATTCAAAGAATTTGATACAGAATCTACAATGCAACACTTCAGGATTTCATCCCTAGATTATTATTAAATCTAACAGTTCTTCTTAGAAAAAGAATATCTCTGTTTAGTTATTGACAACAGACATTGTTTAATAATAAGCAAAGATTTTCTTTTACAGATTGTTTACAGTTGTACATATACACCTACACTAAAAACCGCCAGTAGATGCTTGCATGAGGCAGTTCTGTACATCTTATGTTCCCCAGAAGCACTTCATTGGTTGAAAGTTAGAACCACCCATCACTTTCGGGTTTATATAAATGCTAAAGAGTGCAAAGAAATCAGTTAATCTTCACAGACTGTTAAAAGAGAGAAATTACTGTTGTTTGATGAACATTTCTGGTGTAAAAGAAAGGGAAAAAATAAAATGTAGCATTCTGTGTGGTCTTTGACAGTTCGAAAACGTGATCAAGGTGCAAGCTTGACAGTTACAAAAGAACTGGCACAGAAAAAGTAACATACAAAAAAAACAACCAGAAATTCACAGTTTCTAGTATTTACAGAATTGTATATGGTTGTTTGTAGTATAGGCAAACTGACACAGGAAACTGAGGTAAATGAGAGTAGCCAGGCGGTCCGAAGGCAAGTCTCAGAGCTGAGGTTTACACCAAAAAAATCAAATCAAATCTTGGTCACACTTTATAATACATTGCTCATGTGTACTGAGCAGCATCAGAAACTAAGTGGAATTGATTTCAGTGGCATATTTTATCTTGTTCTCTAAGATATCTTTTATCAAATAATTTAAATGAATCAGTTGATTTAAATGGTAACTATGTTGTCTAAACACAAAATTAGATCAGCCTTAAAAAAATAAATAAAAAAAAAAACATTAAATAGTCAAAAGTTTGGGGTCAGTAAGATTTGCTGATATTTTTAAAAGAAGTCCCTTAATCTCACCGAGGCTGCATTCATTTGTTCAAAAATATGATTACAGTTTATACAGTACAAAATAACAGTTTTCAATTTTAATATGGCAAAGTTGAATTTTCAGCAGCCATTACTCCAGTCTTCAGTGTCACATGGTCCTTCAGAAATAAGTCTAATATAATAATTTGGTGCTCAGAAAACATTTCTTATTATTATTATTAATGTTAAACCTAGTTGTGATACTATGTGATTATTTTTGTGGAAACTGTGATACTTTTTCAGGACTCTTTGATGAATGAAAATAAAAAAAATGAATAAAAGTGCTTATTTCTTTAAGAAATAAATAAATAAAATCTAATTGACTCCAAACTTCTGACCAGTGGTATAACAGATTAAAAAAATACATATAATTTACACAAGGACATTATTTGCCCTTACCTTTAACATTTCTAGGGCATTTAGTCCATTTCTAAGTTCAGATTCATTTCTGACCCTGATTCCGAGTAAGATGTCTGATTAATAAACTACTATGCCATTACTGTGTAACTTGGTTACACATAAATAGTTTTTTCTATAGCAGTTAATTTAGTAACAGAGAGCCTGCAAAATAAAGCATTACCGAAAATCTCCCACCATGTGCACTTAAAACTAGTCATAAGGAGAAAGAGCGGCCCATCGCAAGGTGAAGTGAGGACTGATTTTGTTCTTAAAGCAATCAGAGTTTGTGCAAAAAGGCCTGTAATTTAGCTATGCGGACGGGGGTTACGAATACAAAAGCTTTAGTGCGTCCAGCAGGCGATACCATCGTTAAGGCTTCCAGGAAATACATCCATTACAAAAAATTCACCGATACCTCCCAGAAAAAGCATGAGCTCTCATGAGCGAACTCTTTGACAGTGCCATTTAAATAATTACAAAAACCACCGTTCGAAATGTAAATATTACCACCTGTTATTTCTACCGTGAAAAAATACACTGTGCATAATGTACAAGCAAAAAATGTCAGCACTTTGGTGTGGGCTTCAGATTAGCTACCGGCTCGTTGTAGCCACGGCTACTGTGCGTCTACTTTTTCCAAGCACCACGCTGAGAAAACAATGAGAAACTTTATGAATGCACTATACAGTGGTTGACAGTGACAGGACGGGGGAGGAATCGTCTGCCAGAAACGAACAACGAAGCTTCTATTGGTCCCTGAATTACACATCTTAACGCAGCTGTGCCAGGAACAACCCTCGTAGGAACAGACAGGCCCAAAGTTCACCGTTTAGACAGAATCAGTGACTATCCATACAGTAAAGCCTATATTATCTTACAGTACACTGATTTTTCCCATTAAAAGTTGTGTAAACAAGTAGGAATGACCTTTAGGATGATAGTTAATCACTGGGAACAGAACCAGTGGCCCTCCTCTCTGTCTTCAGATAATAATTGTTGTCAGAGGTTCCCTGTCCTTGGAGGATCGGTATCTGGGGAGCTTTTCTTAATTTGAGATTCTCCAGGGCTCGCTCTTCGCATACACTGGCAAGTCGAGGCTCTAGAGTAAGCCATCTATAGGAGTTGTTTGCTTCCTCAATTGGCAATTTCACTTCACTGAAAATGGACTAGGGCACTGGGGTGAGCCTCTCTCTCGACCGCCACATAAAAGCGAGGAGGAGGGCTTAGGTGCTTGGTTTTCTACAACGCTAAATCAGCATTGAGTTCAGAGGTGATTTGGGGCTTATCTAAAATGATGTGTTCAGACAAGTAAGTGCAGTGTTCAGTCTACAAACTGAAGAGGTCTCCAGCTAGTTCTTGTGTCCACCAGGGGGAGCCCTTCTCTGGAGTAGCGCAAGCCAAGTCCTGAGAGATTATTCTGGAAGGTGCAGTGAAGTCACCTCTGGTTTCATCTTGAAGTACTGTCTGAAACGGAGAACTGCATATCTGCAGAAGCAAATTTGGTGGCCAAGAATGAGAATACATCGTTGAAATCTTGATTATATGGATATGGATGTTGTTGTTGAAATGTGAAAACTTACCCCAAGAAGTCAAAGTCAATAGTGGAGTACTGAGCTTGGATCAATGCCCACAGTCCCCAAAAGAAATGAGATGCCTGGGGAGAACAAAAAACAAAGACCATGAGGAAAAATGAGGATCGCTTTACATTTTGATTTACTTTTTCACAGAGGAAGATTCTCTATTGATATTGTTTAGGGTATTGATATTCATATTGTATCCCAAAATCAAAAGAAAAAATTATATGTAAATATAATTATATTCATATTAGTGTTTTCATTGTTAAATAAGACTTGTAATTCTTTTAATTAATTAAAATTAAGCTGAAATAAAATGAAATAAGATCAATTTTATAAAATAAATATAAAATACATTAAAATATAAAATATCATCATAAAAACTTTAAAAAGATCAACTTTAAAAATAAATGCTAAAATGACTAAAACTGAAATAAAATAAATTAAAGCTAAATTAAAATTTAAAACTAATAAAAATGACAATAATGCATAAGCTTTAACTAAAACTTCAACTAAAATTAAAATGAAAACTGAAATTATAAAAACTATTTCAAAGTATTAATAAATACTATAATAGTACATAAAAATAACACTGAGTCATATGAATATGACATGAATATGTCTATGAATATGAAAGATACTTTAAGAAAGAGAAGTGTTTAGTACGTGAAAGGTTTTTATAAATAAGTACATAAATGACTTTTATGAAAATGTCTTTTAAATCCAGTACAACAAATACTAACTTAATGTATTAGTATTTCAAATGAACTATAAGTATATCATTTGTTCCCAAACTTCTCATTATATTAAGGAAAATTAGATTTGCTTGATTTGTTTAACTGATATAAAATATAATGTTTCAATACACAAATCTTAATGTGTTCATTTAATAAACACAAATTTTCTTTATTTTTTATTTTGATTTCAGGGCAAACAGGACTAAGAAATATTCCTGACAGGCGTAGTGAGATTCACCCTGACACTGGAGTTAACTGCGACAGATTGTATGTTGTATTGTTGCTTGGAAACATTTGACCCACGCCTTTCTAAGCAAAGACGGCTTCCTTTTAGGACCCATTAAAAGAGGAAAAAAGATAACTGCATGAAAGTTATTTGTGTTGATTCTGGATCACTGAGAGTGAAGTAAAAGCTTATAAAATGTGGCATTTATATAAAAGCCCTCTGATGAGAGTGAATCACTCCTGCCATCATGTGAGTAAAGAGCACGGGTTTGTTGGCCTATAATAAAGTCTCTATCCTCTGTGTTTTTCGCTCAACTGCACACAATAAATGTTTGCCTCTGCCAGAGTCAAGGGTCCCGATCTCCCTCAGACACAATCTCTGAGTAGATTCAGACCATCTTTTGTAAAACTCCATGTCTCCTGGCTTAGGCATGTGATGATGGTGTGCAAACATCAGGGTGCCATAATAAAGCAGAGCTTCAGTGGCCACCACACACCCACATCTTTACATAGTTAGAAATTAATTTAAAATGCACTACTGTTCAAAAACTTGTTTATAAATATTATTATTTTAATTTAAAATTACTGTATTCTATTTCAATAAAATATATACTACAACATTAAATACTCCTGTGATAATAAAGCTGTATTTTCAGCAGTCGTTACTCCAGTCTTCAGTGTCACAAGATCCTTCAGAAATCATTCTAATATACTGTTTTGGTGCTCAAGAAACATTTCTTATTATTACAATGTTGAAAACATATTTTTGTGAAACATTTTGATAAATAGAAATTCTTTAATGTCAATTTTGATAAAATGTATGCATCCTTGCTGTATAAAAGTATAAATTTTTATTTAAAAAAAAAAAACTTTTGAAAAGTGGTGTACAAAGCCAATAAATAAACAAATTTTGCAGTTTTATATTGATTTCCTCTTTGTAACTTTTTCGCAGCTGTATCCAATATTATTCAGAATTACCTTTGTTTGATATAATATCATCTAAATTATATAATATAGATATAAATGAATATCAGACTACAAAATTCTGATTATTAAAAGTATAAGACAGCAGCCTTAGATTTCTAGGAACCATACTATCTTAATCTGTTTATGGCAGGTTAGTGCATTAATATAGACACTTACTTAATCAGGATATGCTAATGTTCTGATTACTATTGTAAAAAAAAATATTACTATTCAGTTTTCTCTGGTTTTCAATTAAGGCAGCAGAAAAAGGAATGCAAAATGAAAGCAACAAATCACATTCATTACGCCTCACACTATGACATTCCTCTGGCATTTGTTTTAGCGTCTCTCAAGGTCCCTCTCAGGGACAGGAGAGAAAACAGAGCCTCCCACAGTTTTGTTCACCATTACTGAAAGACAGAGGTTGATTTTTATTTATTTTTCTTCCCCTGACAGAATCAAAAAATGTCTGCCCTGCTTTTAACACATCTATTGATCACAAAAGACTGAACAGCGAGAGTAAACCAGATATTAAATTAGTTTTCCTCTCCGAAGTAAATATAATTGTCAAAAAAGGGCGGGTGTGCTACTTGCTCATCAAAGAATGACCTGCGAACGCACACAAATACCCAGAGGTCCTCTCATTAGACGCTTGCAAAGATGGGCAGGATGTCAAGGCTCCTTCCCTGACAACTTGCGATCACTATTCATACCTTTGTCTCCACTTCAAGCGTCGCTCTAATGCAGATGATCGATCTGCTAAATAGTTAAACTGCTCACGATGTTCCAGTTTACTCTGTATAATGCTGCATGTCATTAAAGACCGTAATTACATTGAAAAAACAAAAGTCTGATGTTTAATTTGGCAGGGTGCAGCTGGATCAAAATGCGTCACGATTCCAGACCGTGGCAGATGAATCCAGTTTCAACTCACCAAGGCGAAGCGGTTGACTTGCACATACAGCACCTCCACTTCAGTGTTGGAGACCTGTGTGCCCTGTGATTTGTACTCCTTGTAGGCCTCCAGATAGGCCCGGAGCCACTGCAACTGGAGCTCTCGCCCAGGATACAGAGTGTAGTCCACTTCATTCAGACCTGTCAATCACAAGAACGCCACACGTAACCTGGTTAAGCAGGTCCTTTTCTCCTCTACACAATAGCTTAATTTGTGTTCGTATCGCATTACCTGCAAATTCATTGAAGTGATTCCCAATGTCAAAGGCTTGATAATTGTACCCAGCATATTCGTAGTCAATGAATTTGACATTTCCTGCAGGAGGGGAACAAATAGCATTTTGTTTAGAAAAGCTCACAGGCATCATCTTCTTAATAACCCTTGTTCTTTTTTACTGTAACAATCTATTGCCTGTATTAGCAAACCAACACTACATGGGCATTTTAAATGACTTATCAAATCACATCTGGGAAAAGGAGTAAGGATTTGCATTCTGGTGCAAGACAAAAAAGAATAAACAAATGACAAAGTGAACAAGACATGGAGACAGATTTCATGCACTTATAGCATGCATGTGGAAAAAACCGCATGTTATATTTAGGTGATTCTTCAATTAGGGTCACTTTGAAAAATGAAACTTTTTGAGATGCTTTCACTTAAAATAAGTTTTCACATCCTGTAATAATGACCTAATCATCCTTGTGCAATGGTAATGATTTTATTTCATGTGTTTGACAAACAGATGCACTAATTTAACTTTTGAAATGATAATGTTTCTGAATTCAAATTCTCAGATACTGACCATTTTAGCAGTGATGTCAAAAAAGCTACTCTCAGATCAAGATGCAACAATCTTTATAATATTTTTGATGTTCATTATATCCATGCTTATACCCCATCATGTATCATTTCAATCATAGCCAAATATGAACATTTTTAATTGTATCATTTAGGCAAAAAAAAGCACAAAATAAAATTCCCTTGATTTTATCACTTTTCAATAATTTATTATAAAGGTTTACGTGTAGGGGTACACGTTGATTCTATATTCTGGAAATAAGCAATTAAAACCACAATACATGCTTAAAGTTTTTTATTATAATAATAGTAATAATAATATAAAAATTATGATTATCTGTTATTAATTTAATACATTTATCTAATTGATGAATCACCATTTACATGACTCTAAGAAGAAAACTTGCAACTTTTTGCTTTATTTTATTTTTAAAAGAAAATGTTTATTTAAATTTTAATTTATTTATTTATTTGAGAATATTTCAACCGAAACCAAACAATGATTCCTGCTTGAATACAAATGGGCAAAGTTATTGCAAGTTTTCCAGGAAATCTTGTGACTGGTGAAAGAAAGAGCGCCTCGCGTAAACAGTCTTCTGCTCTACAGGAGGAAACACAACAGTAAAAGCCAAGAGAAAGTCAAATAAAAGAGAGAACAAAAAAAAAAGGATAAACAAGTCAGGTTAGACGAGTTTACAGCTTTAGAAAATACAAATAAATAAATACAAATTAAAAAACGGAGACGGCTGTACTGTAAAACCACAGGGCTGGAAGGACAGAGGAGTTAAAGAGAGAAAACGGGCAATGTTGCCATCTAGTGGCACATAGTCTGTATAGCAGTGGTCTAGCAAGCAATGACTACATCGGTCAGGTGATGTAGACAGTGTTGACTACAGAATACAAAGCCTTACTCCTCTCAGTCTACATATGTGTAATGCATTATTCAGTAATCACTGCCTAGTCTGTTATATGTAACATTATTGCACCTAAAGTGTGTTTGACTTTACGTTGCCTTGCATTCCCAGTGCTCTAGAGCTTATGGTGTGTAGAAAAAAAAAGTTTTGATTGAAATTGGACAGAAGTGTTGGTCTACAGAAAGAGACACGTGAGTTGGTTACCGGACCCGGTGGCGTCCTAGCGGGACACACTGAACACCTCCAGTCAGTGGCTATAGCCCTGTGCAGCAGATGAAGAGATTTGGGCAAACTCACATCTGTCACAGAACACACACAGCTTCACTGCAGAGAGGCCATTGGGCACCTCCCCCATTAAGAACAAACACGGCTCAAACTCTCATAAACGCACACCCCCACCACACAGCATTCCCATTGGTCCATTAGCCAGCCAATGAGGCTCCAAGTTACTGCTATGCAAACGCCACAGCAGCTTCCTGTGCAGGTCGAGCCTGTGAGACTCTCAAACTTGCTTGACTCCCTGAGTGTCAACAAAGGCAAGAAAACAAGTACGATCTCTGAAAGCTGGCCTATTGCGTAACACTCCCATTCTTGGTTTCTATAGGTCTCGTCAGGAAGGGGAGGGGGCCGAGTGAGCAGGGATGTCAAAAACATAAACATTTTACTTTGAAAACTTCCTCCCACCCCTTGGTCTGTGTGTTAAAAGCGAGTTGGAGGAAGTGGCTTGGCTCTTTTTTTCTCCTTCCTCTCTCTAAGTTCAAATACAAACAAGTGCCCAAGGTCGCAGCTGCCTCCAAACCCTGTTCTCCAAGCAGATTTCCATGACCCAATATCTAATCGCTCGTTGTGAATTATTTACTGCTTCAAGAACAGTTTTTAGGGGCAAGTGATACCTTTAGGGCAACCGATACGTGCTGGTGCTAATCAGTTTGACTATTGCTGCCACTTCAAAAAAACATGAGAGACAGGAACTACACATTCTCACACTACTGCTGTGGCAGAGCAGCCATTTTCTCATGCTCATACTTATCCAAGTGGGTCATTTCTGTTATGCTGATGATTTTAAGTGAACAGAATTTTAATTAATAATGTAAGTGTGCATGTGTCTTTATACATTTTTAAATAACTATAGTATAATATATACCAAAAATCTATATATCTAAATAATTCATATAACAAATATATAGTTCTTTATTCATTCTATTATTTATAAATATCATTTATTATATTACACTGTATTACTAAAATTTAAAAAATATCAAATGACTTACTTTATTCAAATTAAGATTTAAATTTCCTTCCTCTTATTTTCTTGAAAGCTGAAGTGCCTTAGCCTGATCTGGGCATATTTATGAACGTCTGATACTGAGTTTTATAGAAATACTTCCTTATTTCATAAATATATTTGCAGAGAGGAAAGAACTGAAAACGTTGTGCATAACAGGAATGACTCGAGTCACACTCGCATTCACTCTCCATCCTATGGGTCAGGTAGCGGCAGACAGTCGCCGGTCTGTACATCGTGAAGATAGTAAACAGCATCACAGCATTCAACAATATTCCCCAAAGCAAACACAAACACACATTTGCTTTTGATTTCAAAAAAACATACAACATTTTATGGAAACCAGTGGATTGTTCTGATGCCTTGATGAAATTGGATGAGATTGTAATTTTACTATCCTTTAGGAAAGGGCATCCATGCTATATTTCAGAGGTGAAAACACTAAATTTAAGCCTACCTTAGGCAGGGGGGGTTGGGGAAACATACGCTGTGGCTGAAGGAAGCTGGTGGGGTTTGTTGGACTCACCTTCCTGTTGGTTGTAGATGATGTTCTTACAGAGCAGATCGTTGTGACACAGAACGACTGGGGAACCCAGTTTAGAAAGGTTCTGCTGAAGCCAGATCATCTCGTTTCTAAGACACGCGCCGCTGGACACCTCACTGTTCAGCCTGGAAACACATGACACATGCATTCAGAAAACACAAACACGCTTTTGTGTTCCAGCGTGATTCAAATAAGGCACGCTATACAAAAACCTGCCTCACTCAAGATAAACATCTTAAAAAACAGTTTCTATAAATAGTAAACTAACCGCAGAGACACTGTACGGGCATGTCATTTGTTGTCAGCACAATAACTTTTGGTGCCTCTAAGGTGTAAAAAATAATCCAATTCTAATCCAACTCCAAAATTAATAGTTCAGGCATGTTTGAATTTGGACAAACACTCATGCAACCCGCACAGCAACATGGTAAAAAAAACAAAAAACATTCCACGTCCCAGTTTTGCATGTACAAGCACTCACATTTCCTTCAGACAACGTACAAATTTAGTTGCATCTGCAAACATTTGTCAATAGATACATATCTATTTCAGGGAACATAGTTGTATTGTAACATAGTTGTAACATGTCAACTATGTTCACATAAGGGAACATAGTTGTATTTGACACTGACTTGTTAATAAATAAGTCATTGCTATATTTGAATATAGATTGTCATCTTATATAAAGCACCTTGATAATCTATTTTTAAAGGATGATATATTATAAAAAGATTATTATTAAAGAGTATTTCTGCTAAAATCATTTGTAGAAGTAAAAAAAAAACAAGATAGACGTAGCTCTTAATGCATGTTGATGTCAGCTTGCATCTGTACAAACACATTTGTCTCTGCCACGATGAGTCATGTCATCTAACATTGTAACATTGGGAGGATTTTCAAACCACAATGTAAGCAAAGCATATTGGGAGAAAAAAACAAACAAACATGAGAGCTGTCATACATCTAAAGTCCCCGAAGTACTTTCTGTACGTCATAGCAAGTGAAGCTGAGATCTGAACCTCCTTGTATTGACAGCTTCAATATCGCCCACAGACATTATACCTAAAGAGTGTGTTAGTCTACATGTTCTGCTTTGCTTAAAAAAACGTCAAAACACAATTATACCTTATAAGGCTTTAAAAACACAATGTAATCCTGCCAATAAAATCTCACCTCTGGTCCTTCTCAGGGTCGTCAAAGTGTGCAGGAACAAGAGAAAAGAACTTGCTCATCTTCAGCCAGAGGTCTGATTGGGGCACCCAGCCGTTGTGGGCATGTATGGCATGGTACTTTGCCATCTGCCTCGCAATGTGCCTGTAAACAAATAAAAATGGCTTTTTTTAAGGTTTAGATTACATTTTCAGTGTGGCCCTACAGTGTGTAATATAAACCGTTCAAAAGTTTGGGATCGGTAAGACCTTTAAAACATTTTTGAAATTAGTCTCATATGCTCACCAAGGCTGCATTTATTTGATCAAAAATATAGTAAAAACTGTAATATTGTGAAATATTACTACACTGTTTTATAGTAGGACATATTTTCAATATAATTTATTCCTGCGATGGCATAGTTGAATTTTCAGTATCATTACTCCAGTATTCAAGTGCTGCTTCATGTGCTGGTTTTGTGCTCAAAAAACCTTTCTTATAATTATCAATGTGAAAAACAGCTGGAAAGTTCCAAAGAATTCATTTTTTTTTAAATATAGATGTCTTAGCTGTTCATTTTGCCCACTTTAATGCATCCTTGCTGAATAAAAGTATTCATTTTTTACCCCAAACTTTTAAACGGTAATGCATTTAAACGCCAACACTTTAGTCATCGCCCTGCTAACACAGTAGCCTTGTTCTTTCACAGCTGTCTGAGGCCCGACAAGCATTGGCGGGAGGCCTGGGTCAGCGTGCGAGAGAGAGAGAGAGAGAGAGTGCAATGCGTCATTCATGTCTTAAGGGATTACTGGGTAAGGTTTGGGGTTATGTGACAAATGTCTGGCTAGTTGGAGGTCAGCGCCAGTATCTCCATCTCCGTCAAGCCGTCCTGAATCAATTAGCTCAGTATTACAAAGGATGATTGGATTGGAACATGCAGATTCTCACCTGAAGATGGCAGGGCTGCGGATGTGCTCGGGCTCCAGGGCCACTCCCTGCAGGAACTCATAGCACAGGCCATTGTTGAAGGTGCAGTAGAGGCGTGGAGCACATCGGTGCGCCTGCAGGACACGGAAACTCTTCACTTCGTTCTCACGATCCACAAACAGTTCTGTCTTGTACCCATAGACCCGAACCAGGACCACGTCCTGCATGGACCCACCGACATGACAGCCAATCAGCTTGTTCGTGATGCCGTCGGTGAAAGACTGCAGAAAGAGGAAGAAAAAAAACAGAGGTCATTGATTTGAGCTCGCTCAGATGGTTTGAGGTTAACCTTTAGTGATGTTCATTAAAAAACTCTTTGTGAGATCAGCATCACATGCTTCGAGTTCCTTTTCTGTCTCTCAGCTGAAGAGAAACCTCTTATTTACATGTATACAAAAAAGATTGATCACCAAACCCGGTGTAACCAAAACGGTTAAATTACTTTTAGTTTATTTAGACTCAAAAAGTTGGTGTATTCAGGGTGACAGAGCTGAACAAATTTACATTGTCTACTAATGTAAAAATGGAGCGTGTTTGGGACGCCAAGCATTCCAGGCCACAATCATCGGTACTATCTGGGATTGACTGGTAGTGGGCGGAACATCAGGAATTTGATTTCTGCCAGCGTTAGAGTGGTCTGGCATGTGCTGAGCACTCAATTTTGTTTCAAAGTTGATGAAAACAACCCAATACATATCTAGTTTACCACCCACATGCGAGCGGCATGACACACCCCTACCAACTCTGTTTATACAAGGAAACACTGTTCCGCACCTTAGGCTAAACAGTGCTAGGTTTACAAGAATATTATGGCTTCCGACATGCGGGTTTACACTGTAATGGGGAAACGAGTTCATATGTGGTTTGTTTGTAACTTAAAGGGACAGTTCATCCCCAAATGAAAATTCTGTCATTATTTACTTATCTTCATGTCACTCTTTTTTTATCTGTGCAACACAAATGAAGATATTTTGAAGAACATCTCAGTTTTTTGTCGTTATGAGGTCCAATGTTGTTGGGATATTGTTCAGATTTCTTCAGCTGTGAAAATCATTGATAAAGTACCAATTACCTCATGGAAATTTCCACTCGGCCATCTCAATCAGAGGTCATTCGATTCAATGCCACAACTAAGCACTTGAAAAACTTGATTCAAGGTGTCTCCCCTGATGCACAACTAAAGAAAAGATTCCTATATTCGCACTTCTCAACAAAACAAAGGCAACAGAAACCTGAACCGTCACATTGAACATTGTTAACGCCGTGGTCAATAGTCAATTCATGCAGGTTCCTAATTAATGGAACTTACTTTGAACATGCTACGTTTCTAAGAAACTCCATGAAATGCTGCTTGTCCAGAAAGACTGAAAACTTCTAGAGGAATGAGTAGTCATGTGAGTCATGTTCTTGGAAAAGGCAATTCTGCGAAATGTCTTGTTCAATCATTAAGGCATTTTAGGCTTTGTGTATAGATGTCCTCCACTGTACTCTTGATTCCGCCCATCTCAGGTTAATAAATCATGTATGAACGCTCTGGGGTGAACAAAGCAGCGTAATGTCACCATCGTCTTTCTGCGTCAGCTGTAAGCACACACCTATTAGTGCTATAGTAACTTCACTGGATATCAAATGACATGACACTGACTGTCCAACGCAAATACTGACTTCCAGCCATTTTAGAAATTAGGAATGCTGTATGAGGCCCTAATGCAAGTAGAACATTTCCTCATACTTCATTCATCTGTCCTGTCAATCTCTCAGAACAGTGAATGACATCCACCCAGATTCCACATTACATAATTCTTAGCAAAGCATCAGTGAATGGTCATTCAAAAGTTTAAAAAGAATATCTTGTATACCTTTTCCGGTGCATTCAGGTCTTATAAACTGGTTCTAGTATCTGATAAATTCTAATAAAACTGGAACAGACACTATTAACTAGTAACTATTACTTACACCTTAGTAACTACGTACATACACCTATGACTAGTACAATTATAATAGATACCAACAACTGCTGTGATACAAGCTGGAAGTGAACAGTTCTCCATACACTGAATAAATTGGTAACCTTTAAATTAACTGGTTTTATTTGATATCACTGCAGGGCTCGCAAAATTTCTAAATCCCTGGTAGCCCTTCGGGCAGGTACTCGTCAGATTTTGGTAGCCCAAAAATTAATTTAACTAGCCCAAATAAAATAAAGACCATAAATGTCAATCAAAAACATTTTCAATACACAAATATCAACGAATATCAAGGAAAGAGTTTTATTTTACTATTTACAAGGTATCTGCAGAATTCTTAAAAATCTATTTAAGGCAATTTGAAAAATTATTTCTTATACCATTTGTTAGAGATTACACTTGCGGTCGGAGGCATAATAAGACCACGGCGACTGGAAATTCCAGTGGAGGTGAATTTATTGTACAGATAGTGTAGATCTCACAGCAAAAAAAACAAAAACAGTATTTACAAGTCTCTTTGTTGGACCTTAGCCACAACAACAGTTGCGTAGTTTGATTAACAAACTTCCAAGCACAAGCTTCTATTGCTTACTCCCTCCACACAAACCAACCTGACCCTCGACCACGACGACTGGCGACCCACATGTACAACTCCGGCAGCCATTTTATAGTCTAGGCCACACTCCGGGATATACCAATCTACAGGTAAGTTTACTTCCTTACATATGCACTTCTGATCACATTATGCACATAAAACAGCATCTATTCAAGTATACATTTCACAAATCCTAATATAAAAATACAACCTATGGATGAACAAATGTAAACCTTGTTTTAGGTACATTGGACTCCCCCCTCCCAGTGACGTCATACCCAAAATGGTTTCTCCCATGCTTAAATGCTTTGGGTTAAAAACAATTCAGGCTTGGTCCCTGGTGTATTACAAGCAAGTAAGTTATATTTGTTATACTGTGTAACTTAACTTTAAATAATCAAACGTGTGTATTGTAGTTATTTATAATGAAAATGAATGAACAATGTAGCGGCTAATGTTACCCAAAACATTGTGCATATATCCACTACACCTAATGAACAAAATACACATCGTACCCTCACATATCTTAAACACGTAACGTAATACACAATACATTCGAACACTCACAGACATTATACAGGTCCGTGTATACATGATATGAGTGCCGGCAAACAGACTATGTTAATGCTGCATGCAGTGTATGTGTGTGTGCCAGATATGGTGTACGTGCATACAGTTCATTCATCATCATGGGGTTGCTCCGTGACACCATTTAATGTATTTAAAACTGTTTAAGGCCTTAAAAACTCTTCAGTTTAGTTGTATCAAATTTAAGTGCCCGTGGGAGCAATGTTCCCTCTATTTTTTTTTCTTGCGGAGCAAAACTTTTCTCTATTGGGCGGACATTTCGGGCACCTGATCAAAAGCATTCTTTATACCAGACCTGTACAGCACGCACACAAAAAAGTGTGTAACTTTTAACTTTAATGTGCTATTTATATTTGATTTGACCCTTGATGTAACTAAATGATGTACATTTTAGGTTACCTGAGAAAATATTTTTACTGTACAATACACTGATCAATAATAAAAAATAAAGTTTCTTATGCTCATCAAGGCTGTATCTATTTGATAAAAAAATACTGAATATTATTTCACAAAATAATATTGTGAAATATTGAAATTTCAAATAAATGTTTTCTATTTTAATATACTTTAAAATGTAATTAATTCCTGTGAAGCAAAGCAGTATTTTCAGAGTCACATGATCCTTTAGAAATCATTCTAATATGCTGATTTTTAATCAATGTTGGAAACGGTTGTACTGCTTTTTTATTTTATTTTTTATACTGTATTTTTGGGACCTGTGATATTTTTTTTAAATCAAAAGAACAGTGTTTAGTCAAAATAGATATTTTGTGTTACAATATAAACTATTTAAAAGTTTGGGGTCAGAAATTGTTTTCTTTCTTTTTAAAGGTACTTTAAAAAAAGTTAAATAAGCTTTATTCAGCAAGGATGTGTTAAATGGATCAAATAGATAGTAAAGACTTCTATTGTTAGAACATATTTCTATTTTGAATAAATGTTGTTCTTTTAAACGTTTTATTAATCAAAGAATCAAAGAAAAAAGTAACAGGTTCCAAAAAAAATATGAAGCAGCACAACAGTTTCAACGCTGATAATAAATCATCATATTAGAATGATTTCTGAAGGATCATGGGACACTGAAGACTGGAGTAATGATGCTGAAAATTCAGCTTTGATCTCAGGTATAAATGCTATTTTATAGTATACTTATTGAAATAGGAAACCAATATTAGAAATTGCAATAATATTTCACTATATCACTGTTTTTTTTCTGTATTTTTTAAATGAATACAGGCTTGATGAGCAAGAGACTCAAAGTCAAAGACTCAAAAACAAGGTCAATTATTTGTCAGGTTTATAATAGAGCCCTAACATAACATATTATCAAAACAAACTATTTAAACTGGTAGAATAGAATAGAATACAAACCGAAGCAAAACTTAAGCTTAAATATAAAAAACGTGAACATATGAATTCTTCTATAGCGGTCTAAACATCATTATGAAGTACAGTTTGTTCAATAGTCTTGTGTGTGACTGTACATGTTTCAGTTTTGTTACCCATCCTTCACTATTTCCAGCACTTAATCAAGCCACTCTTCTTTAATGCATGAGGACGTTTTATTTCACATGTCATTGCGTTTGCGTTGTCTCTCGTGTTGAGCGCACCGCAAACATTGAAGTATTGAGTTTCTACAGTTTCTATCGTTCTCTTTCTATGGAACCTGTAAACCGCATTCACTGGTTCTAACTCTGTCGTGACATCAGCTCTACAGCGGTTTGCCCGAGCATTGCTATTCTTTCCCTTTTACTGCGGCATTCAATCAAATGGCTTCCCAACTCATTTGAGTGTGCGCGAGGCACATTATTTCTTCTGCGCGTCCGCGGTGGAAGAAGAGCGCGGTCGCGCGCGCGCTCAGCTTAGAGGGAACACTGCGTGGGAGCCCTGTATTTATTAAGGTAGCCCGTCGGGCAGGGCAGTGATACATTTTGGTAGCCCGACTGGAAAACACAATAGCCCCGGGACGTCGGGCTAGAGATTTTGCGAGCCCTGCACTGAATCAATACATAATTTAAACCAACAAAACTAAGTTTTACAGATTTAATCAGGTAGTAACAGACTTTAAAGTACCAATTACAGTTTACCACTTTTTACAGTGTAGAATTTAAAGGCAAAATTTGCAATTTGTCATCATATCTAATTGTCATAGCTAATTGTCATTATTAGGATTTATGGAATTAGTATTAGTATCTAATAAACAGGTATTAACTACTAATTGAAAAAGATACAAGTCACTTTTGGAATACTTAAGTAATTAATTAAATAGTAATAACATAAAAACAGACACTAATTCGTTTAAAGGAATAAATAAGCTAGAAAAATGCAACCGCCACCCACATTCTTCCCTTTGTAGTTTTACTTTGCATTTTACTGCTGCTGTAATTTTTTCACAATGGTACATTAAATACATTGTAGCATGCATGCATGCAAGAGCAATACATTTTTATGAATGAGAGTGTTACAACATGAGTGCTTTGACAGCTCGCATTGGCTGCTGTGCTGTGTGTCTGCTAGCGCCATGGTGCCGACGGGTCCATCTGGTGACGCAGCTCAGGATTTGAAGGCGCAACACGCCTAACTTCGCTTTCTGCATTATATAATGCGTCAAAACGAGCTGCTGTCAGTAAATGCTGACTTTCTGCATCAGGTAGGGTCGGCGTGCGACCACCCGAATCGTGCGCGAAGAGAAAAGAAATTACCTTCATTTTGACCTCAGAGGGTTTCCAGTGGGGTCTCAGCGTCTTGACGAGTTTCAGCGCTCCGGCTCTGTAATCGTGCTCATCTAGAGTCACGTCTAATTTAGGAACCTCAGGAGCGCCTTCTGGAACGTGAATGTAAGTGGCCATTGCTGTAAATGCTCGCGGCTGCTGCTCTGAGACGGGGAAGATTCAATGAATGCGATTAAGTAAAGCAGGGTGCGGATTTAAGCTCAGGTTCTGCACGGTCACGCCTCCAGTGGCGCTGTTCGATTCGCGAATCAACTGAACCGACTCTCAGAGCGTTTTGAAGGGACTGTTCTGTCCAGTGAGGATATTCTCTGATTAAACCTGTGTACATTTCTTACGTGGAACACAGAATAAAACTACAATGTCAAAAAAGATACAAAGACGTATTCCATATAAAAACTTGGGGAGTCTGAAAGTCTGGTTGTTGCAATAAATTTGGTGTCATTATCTTTGTGTGTGTGTGTTCAATGAGGAAAAAGTCATAGAAACAACATGAGCCTGAGTAACTGATTGATTATCCAATTTTATAGTGGATAATCCCCTCGAATCACTGAAACAGCACACGATTGTACACTGAAAATATAAACAGAAGTATTTAACGAAATATTTAACTTGAGCGATGATTTAAAAGACATCAGTGAATTGGTTTTTGAACCGGCTCGTTCAAGTGAACTATTCGAACGAACCGATTCGCTAAAGTGATTCGGACTTCAGAGCCATCAGATGATCCCACCCCTGTGCGTTAAGAGGCTGTCGCGGTGCATGCTGGTACTATATGACTCACACGCTGCTTTACATCTAGAGCTTTCAGGCAGCGTTTCTGTGTCACTAAGATAATACTCAGATAGAGAGGCTTTCATGTTTGCTTTTCTGTTTTCCACTCATGAAAATGTGTGCTTACTGTAGATGTTCATCTTGAATCATGATTTTCAGAGAGATGATAGTGTCTGTAACAACCTGTGATGACAATCACACACGTTACAGTGATTCTGAATATTTCAGATTGACTTTAAAATAAATGCGTTTCATTTATTGTCAATATATTATAAATAAACAAACTATAGAAATATGTAGGAAACTATTTAGGAAAGAATGATGGATTAATAGATGTCGAGTTATAGATATAATTCATTCAGCATGTTCTGTGAGTCTTTCCAGAAATTTCTCCCCTGCCTTTCTACGTGTCCCATAATGACCCTGGTATTTATCATGACATTACATCACAGAATATACTTCCGTTTGTCAGCATCATCATGTCTGTATGTAAAACATCCACCGCAACCTGTCTGAGTGTTATACATATTGTGACCACTGTATTAAAAAAAAAGCACCGTTCTAATTTTATCCTGTACATGTATTTCTTGCCTACAGGGGGCTCTTCGTGGCTCAAAACGTTTAGGTAACGCTTTACAGTAAGGCTGCACTAATATGCATTAATTCATGCTTAATTAATGCACAGATAATCATGAGTTAGTGTATAACTCATGAAGAACTAAACCATTTATTAATAATTACTGCGTCAGCAACTAATGAACATTCTATATGATTCATAGATTAAGTAATCAATAAATTGTTATTAGTTAAATGTGTCAAAGTATTAATTCCCTAATAACATATTGCATTAACTAATAGTGTACATTCATATGTTAATTATCACAATGGGTTGAAGCATGCTTGTCAACTTCCAGTTATATGCTTTAATTAATAATTTAGCTAAAGATTTGCAAAGGTATCTTCATGTTATGACTAATTCAAAATCCATAACAACAATTACTTAATTAGTTAACAGTTTTGTGCCTCAACAAGTAAAGTCATAACATAATGATACTTTTGTAAATCATTAGTTATTGATTAATGAAAGCAGACAACTGGAAGTTGAAAGGAATGGCTTCGACCCAATATGTTATTAGTAAATTAATACATTATGAACTAATAACAGTTGATTGATTACTTATTCTATGAATCATATAGAATGCTCATTAGTTGCTGATGCAGTAATCATTAATAAATGGTTTAGTTCTTCAGAGTTATACATTAATTCATGATTATCTGTGCATTAGTTAAGTATTATTTAATGCATAGTTGTGCACCCGTACTTTAAAGTGTTACTAACGTTTACTTGATAGATTAAAGGAAAATTGATTCATAGTCGTTATTATTAAATAATTATTTAATAATATTGATACACTTCCTCTTTATAATGCCATACAGCCTCATAATAATAACATTCTCGTCATTTTGAGTTCGTGTCACATAATACTGAACATATGTTCTCATATACACGATTATAAGCTTTTCTTATAGGCTTTTCTTCTTTTTTATATTACACCATAAACTTAAAACATTTTACAATACGTAAAATGTGTACAATACGTGTTAGCAAGCATTTGATGTGCATTTACATTTTATATGTACTAAAATAAATTAAATTAAATTATTTTTTTAATTACATGTTCACATTATCTTTCGAAAAAGGACGCTGCTCTCCACGTGACACGATTCCGACCAATCCCGTGGCGCCGCGGGCCGGAAATGATGGCCCGGTTTTCACACTAGTGCTTCCATTATGTTCCTGTAGCGTTAGCGAGGGCTCGAGTTTAGCTTACACACACTCACACACACTTCGTGTAGCTGGTGGCACAGCACTGTAGCTGGGAGTGCAGCTCTGAGCTCCACAATCCTCCCCGACACGTAATCTGGCCACAAAGTACTGGTGTGTGTCGTTGTTTTGCTGTCTTTGCAAGGTAATGCCTGATATCCTGGCTAACCAGGCTTGTGTTAGCTAGCACATCTGTTCTATTCTGTTAAATACCTTGTTTCTAAACATCTTGATTTTTTTTGTGTGTGTGTGTGTTTGAGTTAAATTCCATATGTGTCCTGTCATCTTTTTAGGTCTCCAGTGAGTATGGCTATGAGACAGACTCCTCTCACCTGCTCTGGTCACACCAGACCTGTTGTGGATCTGGCGTTCAGTGGAATAACTCCTTATGGATATTTCCTTATTAGCGCTTGTAAAGGTAGGTGTGTTCTTGAATCTTAGAACCAACCCTTGACAGTAAACCTGGTCTTCTTGTTTGGCATTGAGCATATAGAGTAATAATTTAAGTAAGTGACTGTTTATAGATTTATTGACTGTAAAATATATCTGAAAGTTAGTTTTGGTAATCCAAAATTGCAGATGGCAAACCTATGTTGCGCCAGGGAGACACAGGGGACTGGATTGGGACGTTCTTGGGTCACAAGGGTGCTGTCTGGGGTGCCACCTTGAACAAAGAAGCTACAAAAGCAGCTACAGCCGCAGCAGATTTTACAGCGTAAGTACAGCTAGTAACAAAATTAAATGGGGATAATTATCTTGGTGAAATGTTATTTTTCATTTTCAATTTATTTATTTTATTATGACAGAAAGGTATGGGACGCTGTCACTGGAGATGAGGTCCTTACCCTGGCGCACAAGCACATCGTGAAATCTGTGAACTTCACAGAGGTAATACTTGATGCATAGAGACAGGTGTTTACAACAACATTAAATCCGCATATTAGAATGATTTCTAAAGGATTGTGTTACACCGAAGAGTATTAGCTGCTGAAAATTCAGATTTGCCACTGCCAGAGTAAATTACATCTTAAGATATATTAAAATGGAAAGGTTGTTTTTTTATTTTAATAGTAAATTTCAATAGAATTTAGTTATTTTAAATTGTAATGTTTCATGATATTGATGTTCTTACTGTATTTATAATCAAATAAATGTAGCCTGAGCATCTAAAACATTTTTTTACAATTCTGACCCCAAAGTTTAGAAACATTAGTGTACTTAAGTTTGGAAATACTTAATTCTTATATGTGAAGGGAAATACTTTACTTTTAAATATATAACTCTTTCATGTCATTTAAAATTCAAGTATGTTGCGATATAAGGCTGAACAATGTTAAGATTAATTTTTTCATCTCTATAATTCAAACTATGCATGCAACTACCATTTGTTCACAGCATGAATTGTCATTTCAGTAATGTCACTTCATTTCACGTTTTTGAACACTATTAATTGGGCTGTGGTGTTTTGTTAAACGGAAAGTTTTTACCAGCTTATGTTGAATCAACAGGACAGTAACTGTCTCCTGACTGGAGGGAATGATAAAGTACTGCGCATCTATGATCTCGGCAAACCAGAAGCAGGTATGTAAAGTGACTTTGAATTTGTTTTGATTTCCAAAATCCAATTCCTTGTCATAATTGCTTAAAGCTAAAATGGCATGTAAGGCTAAATGGCATTTGTAATACAGAACCCCAGGAGATTGCAGGCCACACCTCTGTCATAAAGAAAGCTCTGTGGTGTAACAATGACCAACAGATTCTCTCGGCTGCTGATGACAAAACTATCAGGTGAGTGTCCAGAATGGTAACGGAGAAAGTCTTTGAATTTACAATAGATAGTTTGCCTTTATGCAGACTGATATTTTATAGTAAGTCTATATAAATGTATGTGTGTGAGATTCTGAGTTTGTGTTGTCTTTCATGTGTAGACTTTGGGACAGGAACACAAAGGAGGCAGTGAAGACTCTGTCGTTTGATGCCTCTGTCAGCAGCATGGAGTACATTCCTGATGGGGAGATCCTCGTCATCACATACGGGAGAACCATTGCTTTCTACAATGCCCACAGGTAGATGGCTACAAACTGCCATATAATGCAAATATTTCCTCAAGGTCTAATTAGGACAAAAACATGTTCTTAATGTATTGAGAACTGAATGTCAAACGGTTTCTGTTTGATTTTCTCAGTTTGGATCTGATTAAGGCTGTTGATGCCCCTGCTTCCATTCACTCTGCCTCACTGCATCCTGATAAAGACTTTTTTGTGGCTGGAGGAGATGACTTCAAACTTTATAAATATGACTACACCACCAAAGAGGAAATGGGTAGGAATTTAGTTGCTTAATGTAAATAACTGCATTATGTAAAAAGCTTATTAGATTGCTTCATTAATATATACTTATTTGTTCATGCTTGACATTGTTTGTCTCTCTTTCAGAGTCATATAAGGGTCACTTCGGGCCCATACACTGTGTGCGGTTTAGTCCTGATGGAGAGCTGTATGCCAGTGGCTCAGAGGATGGCACTCTGCGTCTGTGGCAGACAGCTGTAGGGAAAACATACGGACTGTGGAAATGTGTCTTGCCTGGTGAGTTTATATAGATATTGACAAGACAGTTAGCATGTAGGGCTGTACAAGTGGTTAAATTAAAACTGAAACAGCGACTGCAACTTAATTAAATATATGCATGCCACTACATTCTTTTACACAAACAGCTCATGATCCAGTGTTTAGTTTGCAGTAAATGCTACTCTGAGTTTGGGTTGCTTAAAACATGTATTTGGAAACGCATAATGCTCCAACCTTCTTTCCAAACGTGTAATGAGAACTTGAAGCGTTTAACTGACTGTTTGCAACAAAATACAAGTTTAAGGGATCTCTACAGGGTTTTCCACTCAAGTAAAACCTTGGTGAGAAGAAATTAAGACAGCCATAAATATTAGTATTGAAAATTTACAGCTGTAATAAAACTCTTCAGTAGTTTCAGTAGCAGTATCATCAATACTCCTATTTTTATTTAACAGTTTCTTATTTTTAGTGTTTTATTTTAAAATAAGTTTTTCTTATTACTAAATAAAATTTATTTATTATTTTATAGTCGTTGATATATCTATCTCACAAACTTTAATCACAATTTTTTTTTTTTATCTGAAAAATGGGAATTTGATTGCCCAAATCATGCAGCCCTATAGGATGCATGTATGCATGATTCAAAAAGATGTTGACTTAATTTCTGAAAGCCTATACATATATTATGAGTCTAATATGCATCTATCAATTAACCAGAAGAAAAGCTTGCAATATATGAAATTATTACAATGCCATATAAGCTCTAAGTCCAACAGAATTCCAGCACTGTTGTTAGATTTTGAAAGGCTTATGACAGATGTCACTGCTTTTACTTCAGCGATTAGCTCACAAGTGGCTTGTTTTGCCTCTCATTTGCAAGAAGAAATGCTCTTTCCGCTCTGCTGTCATACCTACAATATCTGGTACGATCCTGCCTGAACGAGAATGAATCAAATGCCTGCTGCTCATCAATAATTAAATTCTAAATCAATTATTTTATCAGTGAATTTTCTATTTGAAAGTGCCAGGTCAGGAATAGGCTTCATTGTATCGGATTCTGTACCCAACTCTAAAATCTCTCTGTCCCTTTCAGAGGAGCTGTCATCAGAGAACTCTGAAGCGCTGTACTGCCCTCCAGCAGAGATCAAGGCCTGAGTTGGGATAGAAAAAGGGAGACAACGAGGCAAAGGAGGAGAGGTCAGGGGACGGGATGGGTCAAGGAAACTACACCCCAGCAGAGTGCTGTGCCACCACCCTTCTTCACATGAGACAGACCGCTCTGCCGAGCGTGACTTTTGAGCGTGGAGACAAACCAACACACTTTGTGGAAATGAGCATCAGGAAACAGCGGTAGAGCTGAGAGCGCTAGTTCAAATGCTAATCCTCCAGCTGCCTGCTCTTTCTTTGATACCCATGATACACCAGTCAGCTCTTTCATAAGCGGTCGGTTTCTGCAGCACTGTGATCACTTTGGTTAAGATTATTCATTTTTTTATTTTTTGGTTTTACAACGTGTGCTTTCAGTACATTTTGTTTGTTAATGCAAGAGCTCAATCTTCAGTTTGATATCATCTCTCAGCGGAAGTGCTCCTGAGGAACGTGTTATTCAAATGTTTATCAATAGTGTGAATTTGTGGTAAATGTTTTCCATGACAGCCTGGGAAATACGTAAACATTTAAAGCTTAAAAGTGACTTAAGTTCTTTAATAATTTTGTCTTTGGTTGCAACATGTTGTATCATTTGGCCAATAAAATGATGACTGTTTTGAATGTTTTTGTGTTTTTTATTAATCGGATAATAGAAGTCTTAATTTCAAAACATTACAAATAATACTGCCATACTCTGCACTTTAATTGCCCATTAGTCCACCAGTAGAGGCCTTTAATTTCTAGTCTAATTTTAAAATATTTTTTCGTTGTTATTTATTTTACACTCGAAGGACTTTTTTTGAATTTGGTAAAATTAAGTGAATCTTTCATAAACAAGTGCTTCAACCCATCTATTTATCGCCTGTGATTTTTAAATAGTCTAACTACCAATCAGAGCGCTTCTTTCTGCGGAGCGCGTCCAATAGGGGTCTCTCTCCTAAGATGGTCACTGATCCCATAAAAGAAATCAGTCAGCCAGCGATAGTGTCCTGCTCAAGCCAACAGACATGTCGGATTTTCTGGAGGACCCGGCTGTGCTAACTAAAGATAAGCTTAAAAGTGCACTGCTGGCCCATAATGTGGCTCTGCCGAACGGCGAACAGAAGAAGGACGTATACGTGCAGCTGTACTTGAAAAATCTGACCGCGCAAAACAAAAAGAGCAGCGGCTCTCCAGATGTCTTCTCCAGCGACGAGGAACTGCCTCCAGCCCCCGTGGTCTCCAACAGAAGCCGCTCTGGCAGGGTGGGTTGCTTGATCTTCCTCGGTTTGGAAATGCTTGCTTTGTTTTGGCTGGTTATTTGATTTGCGTGTAAAATGAATCCAGTTGAGTTGAGTTTCGAATTGTATCTGGTGTATCAAGTCTTACATGTTCTAATGGCGTGCTTGTTTGCGTAAAATGACGAGGTTAGGGTTATCAGAGTAAATAAATGTCATAAGTGTCCCGTTTGCCAATGCCTCACAAATGAAAACTAACCGGCATGGCCAAAACTTGAACGAAGTTATTTTTGAGCTTAATCAATTGAGTTATGTTAACGTTAGATTACAAAACTGTTCGTATGGTCGTATTGGTCGAACTGGTCGTATTGAAAATGTGTATGAATTTTATCACACTCACGACATATAGTCGATTTTAATGAGTAGTATTAGATTAAAACATGCAGTAATAGCTACGTTTAGCCAAGGATTGACAATGTTTTTGCTATTTAATCACTTACATTATATTTAGGTTCTTAATGACTTCTAATGAGCTGAATCATAGCTGTAAGTAACGTTACCCTAACTTGGTCTCTTGGAATTACAATGAAAGGCATAAGTTAATCAAAACACATGTATGCTTAGTCTGAACAGCAAAATGTATTTCTTGCTTTATTTGAACGCTTATTGTAATATTATGTCTTGCAGAAATTTCAGGGATCACGTTCGTACGCAGTGCCTTGAAAGATTCATTTTTAGAACATGGGCTTGAAGCGAATTGTTCGAAAGAACCGATTCGAACGCTCCTTCCTATTACCGGGCGACAATTTCCCGCGTATATGCGTCGGTATGATTCATTGATTTAAATTTCAGTCAAGTGTTTAAAATCCACTTAAAATCATAAATGCATGATTTACAGTGATTATAACGTGTCGGAAATCTTACACTGCTATATGTTATCTCGGTTCCACATCTGTTTTAGCCGTCCATTCAAGTCACAGGAAACGTAAAAGCCCCAGCTTTATTAAGAACACTAAGGGGAAGATCCATACTGTGGAAATTCTTAGCTAGGATAGCATAGTAATTCAGAAAGTGTTGTTTTGCTATGCTTCTAAGTCTGGCGATGTTGCTCGTCCTTTGCATTTCAAGAATAATGCTGAAGTGATAACACCTGTTCTTAGAGACCCCCCCCCCCCCCTAATACCCATAGCCATTACAATACATAATAAGCACAGTGTGCTTATTGGTTATATCTTTTTCAATTTTTCTATCATGTATGAGGGTGTGTCTGTTGTTGGCATTATTTATACAGATTTCAGAGTGAATACTACAAGTTTCAAGTTAGTTTTGGTTATTCAGCCCTCCCTGTTTACCTCAAACCTCCTCTCAGACACCTACACAGAGACCTTTTATGTTTTAACAGAGATGATTGATGATAAAGCACCTCTCTATACGCCAGTGAATGAGGTAGTGTGGCCTGTCATCATTGTGGAATCTTCCTGAAGGAGTTTGTCTGTCATTAACCCCCCCTCCTCATCTGGTCTGCCAAAATGTTTTTTAGTAATAAACATGTAAGTGAGTATTTATCTGGTATAAAAGACTACTCTAAGCTCAGTTGGTAAACATCATTAAAACTGGGAATTTTCAGATTTTCATTTCAAATTTTAAGTCAGCTACTCTCTCGTCTCTCTCTCTCTCTCTCTCTCTCTCTCTCTCTCTCTCTCTCTGTCTGTCTCATGCATAAAGAGGTAGTTTGTACTGTAAACATTAAAATGTGTTTTTCTACTCGCTAAGCCTATAGTATTGTACAATTGGATGTGTATGTACTTGAATATAGGATTTATTTTTTATAATTTAATTATTTATTTTAATCTATTTGTTTATAAATGGATTGCATTTATAACCAACCTTTCATTTTAGTTTAATCCCATTTTACATTATATAATTTATTTATTTATGCTTTAAGCACTTTTTTCCCCCCTAGATTTTTCCAGAGATCACCTAGCACTCTTTTGTGGCCCCCTGGGGTCCACGGACCCCATTTTGATAACCGCTGACTTAAACAAATGATCGAATAGGAAGTCACAGGTCTAGGAGTTATAGGATAAAATGAGAGCTGCACAAGACTGTTTTCATAGTAGGTTTGGTCCCTTTATTGAGGAAATACTTTCTTGTGAAGAGGAATTTCTGCTTCAGCTGCCAGATGTGTGCGTGTTGTGTGTATTGCATTCCTCTTTAAAGTTGCTATCTCTCAGATAGTAATTTCCGAAACACGTGACGCACATCTTTCGCATGTTTATATCGGCATGCATAGTATACTTCACTGTTATTTTTTTGTAAATTGCATGAATTGTGGCCCATTTAGTTGTCTGATCTTATGTTCAAACTCTTCAATGCAAAAGTGTTTCGAGCAGATTAAGCTTTTTATGTTCCAATAAAACAGGTTTAGAAGCTGTGATTCAAAAGCCACAATTGGGTAAATTGTGTGGGTAACCAACAACATCATGCCTCATTATTGTAAATTTTCAGAGAGTTGACTTATGCCGAACCACGTGTGCTGACGGCATGACGGCCATTTAGTCCACAGACCCTGTTTTTCGTATGCTGAGTCTGACATTGCCAGAAACTTTATAGGCATGAGGGTGTTGTCTGTGGACTAAGGAAAGGTTTTTTCCCTCCATCCTGCTGGAATGCTGCGATTTATGATTTTTTTTTTTTTTTTTTTGGGGGGGGGAGTAGGCAGTGTTCCAGATCAGCCCCTGTGAAGGCCCCTGACTGAAGCTCATGCGCCTTCACGATCTCCTCCTGCCTCTCATAACACATTCTCTTCTCCTCCACTTCACTGTTTTCACAATTTCTCCTTGGTCACATGGTCGTGTTTGTTGAGCAGGGCTTGACTCCAGGGAATGTGGCTGGATTTGCATTGTTCGTGCTTTGTCCCACTCCAAAAGTCTGTGTTCTCAATGCCTCCAGTCCCTATCATCACTATCTCAGTGGTACTTTGCAGAAGCATTATTGATTTTTCATTTCACTGCCTAATTTAACGTCATTGGTTTATCCAAATTGACATTTACTCCTGCAGTTACATGCTAGGTATAGGTTTTCTTCATAGGGCTTGTTTTTAAACTCCACCCAGCTGTTTCTTATATAGGTAATAGTGTGTGTATATAGGGCTGGGGGGGGGGTGTAAAGAATGTACTTTTTCCTTTGACACAAGCTTGTGTTTTGGAGCAGGCAGGGCGCTATATTATTCTTTCACGTCTTGTTCCATTGTGTAATCAGGAGCCTGTCAGGCATGTTTAGACACCTGTTGCTTTAACAAGTTCAAATACTTTACCATGATGTCATTTTGACATGCGGTGCTAAAGCTTTGCAAAGTGCATGTGAATACTCAACTGCTATATTCACTAGGTAAAGATAACGTTACCTTTCTTCACAGAAAGCCACCAGGAAAACCGACAAAGTTCGTCCAGAGGATGTTGATGTCACTGATTTGAGCAACGAGGCTTTGAAGGGCCTGTTACTAAAGTATGGCCTTAATCCTGGGCCCATTATTGGTAAGCCGTTTTTGAGATTCAAACTCGCCACGAAGTGTAAATATTTGCAGATATTGTAACGTTTCAACAGTGGGCCACCAAAAAGTACTTGGAGACTTAAGCAATACTCCATTGTTTTATATAACAAAATCAAACCAAGTGGCATTTTATTTTAAAGATATATGGCATAACAAATACAACAAAGTTGTTAAATGATAAAAACGATACATATACAGTTAATTACTGTATATGTACAGTAACATATTACAGGTTGTCAAGTGCTGGTAGAAAATGGTTAATATATGTGAACCACATCTATTGAAATACCCCTCCCAAAAGATCTTATAAAAACCTCATGAAATGTAATATACACACAAAATGTCACAGAGCAAAACAACCACCCAAAAATGTTTTTGCTTCTGGAATAATCCAGTTGTCTTGTGCTATTATGCAAGGCTATCAGTAAATCAGCAGTTTCTCCAAGCATGCGGCTTTGCGCGTTTATCCAACTCTGGCCTGAATAGTCATAATGTCCTTAAATGGATGTTGGAAAGCTCTTCAGATAATGCAGCAGACTTTCTCACTGCTTGTTATGAATGGGACAGAACCCTTTGATGCCAAAGCAATTTTGATCTGAATCCGGCTCCAAATCAAACAATGCATTTCAGAAATATTGTGTCATGATCAGAAGAAATTGACTGATTTGGCATTAACCACTGTCTTCACAACAGCGTCCACTCGGAAGGTCTACGAGAAGAGGCTTCAGAAACTGTTGGATCAAGGTCCTCCTGAGACTGTGGCCCCTCCCTCAGAGACATCACAGACAGATGGCAGCCAGAATGGGAACACAAATTCAGAACAGTACAGTGACAAGGAGGAAGGTAATGGACAAACGGATCCCTTTAAAAGCACGTACTGATAGAAATACATCAGTTATTACTGATTAAAAATGCTCTTTTGATTGTTTGTCAGAAACTGTAGTTCCAGCCCCTGTGTTTGTGCCTGTGCCTGAACCGGAAGTAGAGGCCGAGTCGATTCCAGTTGTGGAGAGACCAATCAGGAGCAGAGGGAATGTGCCAGTGACTAGCAGAACACGCAGTGGCCAGCACAACAGGGTGAGGAAGAAACTTGTGCTTGCTCGTACTTTTCCTTCTCTTCTTTTGCTGCTTTTGCACATCTGCCAAAATGCATCTCTGTTAAATCAAATTGTTTAATCTGTTTACCTGCAACTAAGGAAATGTGCTGTTGTGTCTAGTAGTGGCTGAGTTATGTCAATATATAGGGATCAAAGTGGCAGATATACACTACTGTTCATATACAAGACTGGAGTAATGGCTGCTGAAAATTTAGTTTTTCCACTTCAGAAATACATTTACTTTTAAAATGTTTTTTTTTTTAAAAAACACACAAATGTTTAAAATTGTAATAATTTTATTGTTTTTAACTGTATTTTTTATCAAATAAATTCAGCCTTGATGAGGGTAAGAGGCTTCTTTCAAAAACATTAAAAAAAAATGTTTTACCAACCCTAAACTTTTGAACGGCAGTGTTAAATATATTAACTCAATATAAAATCAAAATCACATTTACTTTTACACAGACTCTTACTGTCAACATTTCATCATTGCACAATATTCCAAAACAAAGATAACGCGTTATTTGTGATATTAAATGAAGGCATAATAGCTTGGTTTTTCCCATGAATGACTTTTCCAGCATTGATTTAACATTCATTTAGTTGGGCTTAATTCTGGTATGGAATAGCTACTTTTCACAATTTAAAAATTTCCTCGTATATAAATTAATGTTTTGCCTTTTTCATTATTTTGTTGCGGTTTCATTCAGAAATGCATCTCATTAGAGTAGTAACGTGATTTGCGAATATCAGTGCACAGAAATTGTCCAATTCCTTTCACTTTGCACAATATTTGTTCAACATTTCATGAAAATATATGAAAGCCAGTTAGTTTTTGTCTGTAAATAAGTGTGGTGGTTGGTTTTTAAAATCGACACCCAGGCAAACTATAGCTTCTATTAAGCGAGTGCAGTTAGTTTAAGGCCGATTGTGTAATATCCGTAAATTAATCTGCCTGGCCAAAGTTGTGAGTATGTGGCAAATGAAGCAAAATCAGCTGGCTGAAGATATGTTCACATGATTTCTATTACAGCTAGCACTCCCACTATCTCATATCGCTTCGCTTTTTCATTTTAGCTTCAACTTGGCCCAGACTTTAATCCTCTCTTATCTTCTTATTCACCTTCCTCCAGATGTGCTTGGCTTTCCCATTCTTGTGTGACTTTACTCAGTTTTGCATCTCTATGTAGACTTGTTCAGGTCACTTGTAAACAAATAGCCAAGAGAATTCTCTCATTAAAGACTTCTTATTTTCAGTTGATCTTGATTCACATAAAAGCTGTTCAAGATTGTACAAGTACAATTGTTGCATCCCGTTGCAAAAGAAAAAATACAAACAGTTTCTTTTTTATTTTTCACGTTACGTCCCCACCTGCATATTTTCCCAGCATTATCTGTTCAGGGTTCAGTAGCACCACCTGGTGTAGAAGAGATCTGTCCTACTGCAGGTGGTCACATGACTGCTCTATATTTGAATGTTGTCCTACCTGCTGTCAATATCAGATAAGATCCATACTTCTGTATGGAATATTCTAGACCTTTTGTTGTGTGTGTAGGAGGATGAGGAGGAGGAAGATTTGCCGGTTTTGAACATTAAGAGAAAGTTGAAGAGATCTTCTCACAGGCTGGATCAGATGGTTCCTGCAAGCGACGACACTGTAACATAATCTGTGGTTATGATATGAATGTGCATCACCTAGTTTCTGGGTGTGGTGATAAAGTTAAAAAACACATTTTGGTTTGCACATTGGTGGACAGGGTTTGGTTGAGCTCATATTTGTTTCACAAATGAGCCAAGGCCATAATATATTTTGTTACTCAATGGTAAGCCAGGTCTGTATGCATGTGTGGTGTTTTCAGGAGAACTCTGAGCTCTCATCTGCAGAACACTACTCTGTTTCTCAAGACAGGAGAAGAACAAGACCTGTGGTAGGTGGCCATGACACTACCATATTGCCAACTGCCTAAATTATTATCCAGACCTCATGAACATGCTTTTATCTTGGCATTAAAGGCAGCAAGAAAAGAGCCCAGACCTTTGCTCACAGACAGGATGTCAAAGCTCTCATCTAAGACTGAATCTCTGAGACGACGCAGTGCACCAGTCCGCTCATTTCGGCCTGATTTGGATGAGGCTCCTGTCACTAATAAGGTGTCATTCTGCTTTAAATAAACAAAACCTTGTCTGAGACTTCAGTTTGACATGAAAGGCAAAACGATTGAAGTTCTCAATGAGTTTTTATCATTTACGCACCCTCAACTTATTCCAATCCAAACCTGTGTGAGTGAGTTTGTTCTGTTGAGCACAAAAGATAATATTTTGAAGAATATTGGTAACCAAACAGTTGCTGGAAACCATTGACTTCCATTTGGAAAAAAATTCAATGGCTACCAGCATTTGGTTACTAACATTCTTCAAAATATTATGTTTTGTGTTCAACAGAAAAAATATTCATACAGGTTTGGAACATGTCTCATTTTTATTTTATTTTTTTTGGGAAATCATGTCTCATAGGATTTTTCTGAGCCCTCAATAGTGAAGGAGGTCTCTGTTTCACTGGTGAGGATGAAAGCACCACCTTTGGTAGGTCCAGAAGAAATCTCACACATGAATATGAGCTGCATAATGTTGTAGGTCCACAGTGTTTCTTATGGTGTCATATTAAAGGCAGAACCAAAGGATCCCAAACCCTCAAAGCACTCCTCTATGTCTGCGACTGACTGGTCAGAATCACTAAAACGTCACAACTCTCCTTACCAGTCAACCTTATGCAGTTTACATAGCGCCACTCCCATTGACAAGGTGTCAACCTTTTAGAAATCTTCCACGTCTTTCAACTTGAAAATGAAAATGTCACGTTTAATAGAGTTGGTAATTGTTTTTTGTGTCACTCTTCTCTGTAGTTTGAGAATGCCGCTGAAATCACTTCTCCTCCAGTTAGACCATCCAATCAAGAGCCGCTAGTTTCCCTGCTTAACACTTTGTGTTGAGGTGATGATACACACATCCATATTTAGTTAATGCTTTTAGTCCTAAATCACCATTTTGTACTTTTGTCCATCTAGTCAGCCTCAAAATGCATATTTGTGCAACTTAAAGGATCATAATTGAAATCAGGGGGCAGTCGTGGCCTAGTGGATAGAGAGTTGGACTTGTAACCCGAAGGTTGTGGGTTCGAGTCTCAGGTCCGGCAGGGATTGTAGGTGGGGGAGTGAATAACCAACTCTCTCTCCACCCTCAATACCACGACTGAGGTGAGACCCTTGAGCAAGGCACCGAACCCCCAACTGCTCCCCGGGCGCCGCAGCGTTGGCTGCCCACTGCTCCGAGTGTATGTTCACTACTGAGTGTACACTTGGATGGGTTAAATGCAGAGCACACATTTCACTGCTGGTTATACTCTGTATAATTGTGTATGTGACAAATAAAAACTAATTATTATTATTATTAATTATGTTCATGATCTCAGGTGGATGGCAAGGGTATGCAGGACATGCTGAGCTGTAGATCTTCGAGCTGTGCTCCTGTGGTATGTCTCACGGCAATCCATACCCATTTTAAACATTCGTTTTAGTAGCTCATGAGGTTCTGTTTCTTCTCTGAAAGTGTAGGAAGTCAAATCTGTCACTGTATCGAAGCTTTCAAAGCCTAATTTGAGTCAAACCAAACCTTCCAAACCCTTGATAGACATGGTGAGCTGTCTTTCACCTTCCTGTGATGGAAAAAGAGAGGTTTTCCCATCAGACTCATTTTCATTTAGGGATTCTTCATCCCGTACGGCTTTAGAGGACTCTCTTCCTGTCTCGTATGACATTTCCCAGGTTTGCAGTTGATTCATTGTTGGATATTTGTTTTTGACATGGTAATATAATGTAATTTGTAATTTACATTGTTGGTTTGTCAGGAGAGCTTTGGCTCATCAAAGACCGAGTCCAAGACTAGACAGTCCAAAATCATTCCTTTCTTTTCCCAAATCACTTCTGTCCGAGGAATTGATAGCAGCCAAACGGGGACGCCAAAGACAACAACGGTAATTTCATGAGCTGTATGGTGTTTGGCTCCAAAGGTGTATAAAGGTGATGAGGAAACGTGGGATTCACAATCTTGGGATTCAAGAGTCACTTAGGTTATGCACGGCTGTAGTGTTATATAATATCTTTCTTTCTTTTGTTTTTAAAGTGAAAACTGACAACATGGAGTTTCCATATCGCAACACTTGTGGTGGTGTTATATCCTGCCCCAGTGTTCACGTCTTTGTGGCTTGATGTCTTTGTGCGCAGGTTGAAAAGGTGTCGGCTATTGATCAGACCCCAAGGACGGTAGAGAGAGATGTGCTTAAAGAGATCTTTCCCACTGAAAACCTCAACACTCCTACTGGAATCAGGTATGTAGGAAAGAGGTTTCTAGCATTCCCACTGATCAAACACCAGAGCCTTATGCATTAGGGTCGAACACTAATGAGGGTGTCCATGCCTTTAAAAATCTGGTTTAAAATGCCCCCTAAAGCTATACAATTTTAAAGAAACAGTAAATTTAATTATAAACAAAGTGTCAAATGGTGAAATAAGTAATGAACTATTCTCCTTAGACCTTGAATATATGTGAGTGCACAATTAATAATAATCTCAATCATTGTTTTGCTAAATGTATTCAAGGTAAAAAAAAATATATATATATATATATATTTATATTATTATTATTATTATTATTATTTGTACAAATATAATTTGTAACTCATGAATATCAATACATTTTTGGAGTCACTCCGTTTTTTTAGTTTTTTTTTATTACATTTTAACTTGAACCAAACTGATATTTTGACATTTCAAAATAATTTTTGTTTTTGTCTGCCTGTTTGCCACATTACATGACTTCCATTTGCTGGATACACAGTTTTCAGATATTTGCATATATATATATATATATATATATATATATATATATATATATATATATATATATATTTTATTTTTTTTTTATAATAAAAGATTGTGGCAAACAACTTCGTTTTTGTTTTTTGTTTTCAGACAGCTGTATCACCCTGATTTTTTTATTTTTTTTTATTTGTCTCCTAATAAATATCAAAAGTATTAACATGCTTATCATAAGAGGTTTATTCAAGTGATTGTGTGATTAAAACTGAGTTTTTATCATTCTTAAAATATATACACACAAACAACAGATAAGTTCCAATAAAAGATAAGTACCAAAAGATTGCAAATAAAGCTAGAACTATAAATGTTTTTGTTTTTTCAAACGTGCGTAAAATGGACAAAGTAAAATAATTTTTGTAAAAGTATTTGTATTTTGGTCTTAAGTCAAAAAAATCTTTTACAACAAGGTCAATTTCTTGAAGCAAAATTTTCCAAAATATTGAGACTTATTTTCAGAGAATTCATCTTAAATTAAATTTATTTTTCAAATGTATTTTTAGTGCCACCTGTCGCCGTCCAATCAGAGGAGCAGCTGGCCGGCCCCTGGTCGGTGACACATGGCTGGACGAATCCCGTCTCCGTCTTAAGGAGCTCAGAGAAACCAGCTCCTCCTCCACCTACACAGAGACCCGATCTGTTCCACGTGTGGCCGCCGTCCCTCTAACCGCTTCCAAGCCCGCGGCGCCCCCTGCTGTGAAGACCAGAGCGCGGCGCAACCTGCCGGTGTGGGTGCAGCTTCTGCTGCTCAGTGCGGTCGCTGGATTCCTGTTCTTCGTCTACCAGGCCATGGAGACTAATGAGGTTGGACTCTTCAAGCAGAGCGGAGCAGATGATCGCACCAGCAAATGAATGCGGATCGCCCCACTCTTTGCCCTCTTTATCGTACTCAGCCAGTCTGTCTCTTTGTTGACTCAGCAGCCATGGACTTTTACCTGCGATCTTTATAGATTCATACAAAGACAGATACCCAGAGCTTTTGCATTATATGTCTGCTCATGCTCTCTTCCAAATGAACCGGTTTAGGGGAATAAAACCTGGTTATAATTTTAAAACGGTGGCTTTTCTTGCCTTTGTATGTTGAGTGTTTGTTTGTTTGTTTGTTTTTTTCATTTGTATTTTATTTTACTGCATAATGTTGGTGCTGTCTGTGAATGGGAGTCCGAGTTGAAGTGCTGAAGGAGTTGGCTAAATACACTTGTTTTCTTTGTAAACTACATTTAGCATCTACTTGTGACAATATTTTGGCATTTATTTTCACATGTAGCTCTTTAAAGGTGCCGTATCCATCTTAACATTGATGCCCCTTGTAGTATTTATGTATGTTGTTGAAATACAAATATTTTCAATAAACTGTTTTGCAATGTAAGGTCATTTTAATATTTTTATAATTTTATTCATTTAATTTTTTTTTTATTTCAGGATCTTGGAGTTGCAAGTAATTTTCTAAAATGTCAATAAATTTGAACCGCCTAATAACATTAATTGAGAGTTTGCAAGAAGAACTAGACTCTAGTTTGAAAAAAAAGATTTTTAAATGTGTTTTCTCAGTTTTGGAAAATGTACTCTATAAATTGTCAATACTGAATTTTAAAACAGGAATTTGGGTTAATAAACATTGCAAGATCTTTATACTTCTGTTACATTAGTAGAACTGGACAATGAGTAAAACGTCCGCCATTATGCCCTTTACTCTGCTTTTAAGACTACGATACATTTACGAATCAATATTCTGAATATGTATTTATTTTACATTACAAGGTGCTGCGGATTTGTGAGGTAAAGCTTGGAAGGTTCAGGTACTTTTTATGTATATGACAGAATATGGTTTAATAAAGCAGTTTACCTCATTATAAATTTCAGTTTGGATTATTTTTTATAAGTGTGTGTATATGTTAAACCTAAATCTTCTTAACTTATTGTCTAAATGTTGAGAGAACGGGTTTGCTGCAGTACATTGCAGTTCTTCACAGAAACACGGAAAAGTCTGACCTCACTTTGATCTGGTATAGGTAAGGAGGATATAACTGTGCACGGCCCTGTGCTCTGATCCAGGAATAGACCATCTCATTGAGTTTAATCGCCTTACACTAGCCTCCGCTGTGCGTAATATGCTCACACACGCTACCATACGCTCAGGTTTGCAGTGAGACTCAACCATCAGTTATTACAATTTAGCTGGACACATTTGCACTAATAACACTCAATACACAGAGTAGTGTACTTGATTAATTGGTGGTGGGGGTTGGGTTTTTTTTTTTTTTTTTATGAATACTAGTGTGGCCCATAATTCCTCTTTCAAATGGATTGGTGTTCACTCAGTGTGATGACATCACAGAAGGTCAGGGTGATTTAGTCTGAGGTCATCTGATGTCTCAGATTTGCCTGCCGCTGATGCACCCAGGAGGCGCCGTTTCTTTACAACTGACAAGTGAGTGCACTTCTTCTTTCAACATGGATTTCTAAAATACTTGAATGAGAGAGAAATACTGTGTTTCTCAGCAATGTATGCAAAAAAGGGCTAACTTTTGTTTGATTTTAATTGTCACCTGTCTGTTTTGGCAGTAAACCCTGGTGGAAATGTTCCCAACCACCCTAACACAGCTGGCACGGTCGAATCCTTTCCAGGCTCCTCTTTTAACCATTCAACCAGATCAGCAACAAGAGAGCCTGCAGATAAAACGCAAACTTGCTGCAGCAGCTTATGATGGTAAGAATCTCCTGAATTGGAAATTTGGTAGCGAAAAATAGTAGACTAAAGTCCAAAATAGATTATTTTAAAAGTTTTGCTCATTTATTTTTTGCTTGCTTTGTTTGTACATATTTCAATATTTATTTAAATTTTATTTTGTCCTCATATGTTTTTTTTATTTGTTATTTTGCTAGTATTTTGGGGGGGGGGTATGTGTTGTAAGATTTTTGGAAAGGTTGCTGGTGTTGTGACAATGCTCAGTGGAATTACACTACTATATTTAAAGTGCACTCAGACTGTCAGATGTCCATTTGTAAAGAATTAACCTCCTCCACAAGGATTACACGTCTGGCTAATAGACTTTACCTTGTCATTATTGGCTGTTAATTCCTAGACGCTTTTTCTCAAGAAAATATTGCACTACTTGAACATGAAAGACACCTTTTTACTGTTAAAAGAACAGCTGACCCAAATATCTTTATATACTTCTTTCGCCCCTCTTTCCATGAGACACAAAGAGAGAAATTTTGGTGCTGATTGGTGTCATCTATCCAATTAAAATGAATGAGGACAAAACATGCAAAATATCCTGATTGTACTTCTAATGGTTTCTAAAGAATATATAGTGTCTTCTGCAGTCGTGCCATAGTATTGTGTGACAAACTCAATTTATTCAGTTATTTACTGTTAACCGCTGCAAACTGTTCATTGAATTAGTAAGTTGAACTCAAGAAAGGCATAATATCCGATTCATGACTAAATCATTCAGAATTTGTGAACTTTTTCAGACTCAAATGCACAATTCATTCTCAATTCATACAACGCTACATCTGTTATGAACTCTAATGATTGTGCCATTGAGAACTCTGTCTTATCACACACAGACAGTATTGATGTTTGTGATGTTAAATGTGTGTTTTTGTCCCTCAGATGCAGATGTGAGCTGTGAATATGGGTCAAATAAATATTACGCCCTCTGCGGTTTCGGTGGGGTTTTGAGCTGTGGTCTCACACACACAGCAGTCGTGCCCCTCGACCTCATTAAATGCCGCATACAGGTGTTTGTTTTACTTCTCTAATGTAACATTAAAACCATATGTGTCAAAACTAAAGAAATTACCAACTTGTTTTGACTGAGTTTGGAAAATGCATCATTTCTGTTTTCTTCCAGGTGGACCCGGTTAAGTACAAGTCCATCTTCAATGGCTTCTCAGTTACCCTGAGAGAGGATGGCTTTAGGGGTCTGGGCAAAGGGTGGGCTCCAACATTCATTGGTTACTCCATGCAAGGCCTTTGCAAGTTTGGGTTCTATGAAGTCTTTAAGGCCCTGTACAATGATATGCTTGGAGAGGTGAGTCTCTACTTTCGGGAGACAAAGAAGGTCTGAAAGACTGTCCCAGAATACGTATTTTGGCATATTTGTTTGTGATCACTGCTGTTGTTTGTTTTGGTCTGGTGAGCAGGAGAATGCTTATTTGTGGAGGACATCAGTTTATCTGGCTGCATCCGCCAGCGCTGAATTTTTTGCCGATATTGCACTGGCTCCTATGGAAGCGTGCAAAGTGCGCATCCAGACGCAGCCCGGCTATGCTAACACCCTGAGAGAGTGCGCCCCCAAAATGCATGCTGAGGAGGGGCTAAAAGCGTGAGTAGATACCTAACCCTCTGGTATTCCTCACTTGGGGGTCACACTTAAAATCCTCAGAGGTCTAAAGAGACCAAATAATTAATAAATAAATAATAGATTTTTTGTTTATGAAATTGTTTCAGTAATATTTTTTCTTTAATAAATATTTCATGGTACTAAACCATATTTACCTCTAAATTATACACCATTTATTTCTACATGAAATAATACAAAACAAATTTCATATTTTTTCCAATTAATACATAAAGTTAAAATGAAGCATAAGTATTTTTTGAATGTATATATATGGGGCTATATAGTGTATAATAAATAAATATTGTTTTATATAATCTATACATAGCTCTGTGTATGCCCTATTTGCTTATAAGTGTATTTTCAGATATAATTGTTTGTTTATTAGGTTTTGTGTTTGAATGTATATAGACATTCTCAAAGGCTGTCGGTGTATTTGTCTGTGCAGGTTCTATAAAGGTGTTTATCCCTTGTGGCTGAGGCAGATCCCCTACACCATGATGAAGTTTGCCTGTTTTGAGCGAACCGTGGAGACCCTGTACAAGTACATAGTACCAAAACCACGCACTGAGTGCTCCAAACCTGAGCAGCTGGTGGTGACCTTTGTTGCTGGTTATATCGGTAAGTTAACCTCAAAAGTGGTTAGGCCCTTAGAGACAAGTTTAGAAACATTTAGACATACCTTTTAGCATGATATGTCTTTGTAAAGAGTGCCAGCTCAAGTTTGCATCGATAGATATAGATACTGATAAGCTGTGCTGTATGTCTGTCCTCAGCTGGAGTGTTCTGTGCTGTGGTGTCCCATCCCGCTGACTCTGTGGTGTCTGTCCTGAATAAAGAGAGTGGCAGTTCAACTGTTGAGGTGGTGAAAAGGCTGGGACCCGTAGGTGAGTCACTGCATATGCATATATATAATACTGTTGATCAAATAACAAAGAACAAAACCTGAGGGCTTTGTTTTGCCATAATGTCCAGCATACTGTACATTATCTTGCTTATCACATGATCACTTACCAAATAAATACATTCATAAATAATTAAATACTGATTTGACTTGGAATCATTTTATTACGTAAGAAGAAAAGACTGTGGAGTGGCTAGCACAGCTAGGAGAAAACTGTAATTTATACAATTTAATGGCCATTATAAAATAATATTTCACCACAGAATATCACGACTGACCAAGCAAAAGTACATTAAAAAAGCAATTATTATACTTTGTCACCTTAAATATTTGTTGGTGAAATATGTTTTCTGTTGTCGTTCCTGTCGCATTAGTAACAGTTCAATAGGAGCTCTGTTCCAAGAAAACATTGGTACATGACCAAATGTAATCTGGAGTCCATTTGTGGATGATTTCAAATGAAAAAGTTTATTTTCCTGATATTTATTTTATGACAAACAATATTAAATGAGCAACTTTTAGACTGTTTCATAGCATATACCCTGTTAAACATTATCTTGTTAAATTAAAAAAAGATACAGATGTAAACTGTAGCATTTGCAATTTATGTCAAAAGACTTCCCTGTGGTAGATTTATTTATTTATTTATGTTTAGCATGTACTGTACTTGTTTTTATAATTCAACACACACACGTATAGATGCCCTCAAACAAAAAAACAAATCTTTTCAGATTGTTTAGGCATGTATCTTCAGCATGTCTTGTGTAATATTGTTAATTCCCCCATCAAATTGATTTATTTTTTTTATTTGTTAAAACACTTTTTATACATGGTTAATGTTATTATATTGCTCATAAAAATCATTAGACCTTGAAGCACCATTTCAATTGTTTGCAGAGAGATGTAATACTCTTTATTACCAAAAGAGGAGGCTGTTGCTCCTGGACTCGTTCCGATTAGATCAGCTCAGTATCATAGGGATCTCATTAGAAATGACAAATGACCAATTCATTTTGTTCTTTTATCTCAGATGATTAATTATTGGCATGTTTAAGGGTCATGAGATCTAAGGGGTAGATTAGCACTGCTTAGTAGCAGGTCTATATGTGTGTAATGTATGTTCATATGAGCAATGTTTTTCCCACAGGTGTGTGGAAGGGTCTTTTTGCTCGAATCATTATGATTGGCACACTGACCGCTCTACAGTGGTTCATCTACGACTCAGTGAAGGTGTACTTCCGTATGCCCCGTCCACCACCTCCTGAGATGCCCGAGTCCCTTAAGAAGAAAATGGGTCTCCTGGATTACTAGACTCCTTTCTTATCAACACTATCCTGAATAACTAAAGAAAGGCAAAGATTTTTCCACATTCACCACTTGCAAGGAACTCCACAGACGCTGGAGTGTTTATCAGTGATGAAAGCACTAAGGAATGATCACTAGGTTTCCCAGTGTCACTGTATGTCTTTATGAATATTAGAGTAAAATCAATCACACACTAAACATCTGGAGATTTTTATGTGACTCCTGTGTGTTTTGTCAAACCGTTTTGCTCTCAATATGTAACTAAACTAACTAAGACCACAAAGACTATTGGATTAATCTTATGGAAATAGAATTTCGAAAATAGAAAAAGTGTATTGTCATTATGTGTAGAATTATAAAAAAATTCTATAACTAGGTAATATTGGTGTGCACATATTTTATATATAGTTTAAATATGTAGGCTTATTTTTATACAATAGAACAGGGTTTAAGTGTTATCGTTAACTAAAACTAAAAAAGATTGTCAACTGAAATAAAGCTGAATTAAACCTAAAAAATGTTGCGGTGGCACCTGAAATAAAATACAAGTTTAAGATGAAATATTAGAATTACTGAAACTAAAACTGAAATACAAATTCAATTAAAATTGAGGCTAAATAGAAATATTGAAAAATACTAATAAAAACAAAAAAAGCATATAAAAAATAAACTATAATTTAAAATGAACTGAAAATGAAAACTAGAATATAAATGATTATATATTATATTATAAAAGCTAATTCAAAACATTAATAAACACTATAATAGTATATACATAATACTAAAAAAACTGTCAGATTGTAATAGAAATGCTAATGCCAAGATCAATTAAATAAAACTGTATAATTAAAAACACAAAACAATTACATGATCTTTTAAAACTATTAAATGTTAATTAAAAAAAATTAATTACATTAGAAGCTGTTATGACATTCATATTTTCTGAAAGGTTAGCATTATGTCAAGTAAATATTTTAGGTCATTCTGGTTCTGTTGACAAAGGACAATAAAGATGGAAACTCCTGCTCTGGAATATCATCTGAATACACTTTTAATTAGTTTCATTTATGAATGTTTTATAGCATTTTCTAGTCACATTCAGAGATGTGTCTCGATGGCTTTGAGTGGCCTGTAGGAGTGATGAACAGATCCTGTCTCATTGTGATGTCACAATGCCCTTGCGTTCTCTCTCCTCTTCTATTCTCATCAGCTTGATGTAAGCAACAGGAAAATAGTGACCCGTGACCTCAATACAGCTCTCAAAGAGAGATCCTATCAGAGGAACGCCAAGCAGAGAGGGGTCATTCACTTCGCAGAGTGTGTCTACATTGTGAGGGTGTATGAGTTTTTGAGAGGGAGGGATGGGGATAGTCTGTGTTTGTGTGCTCTATTGTTGTCATTATATCCCATTTGGTTTGTCTTGTTAATGTGGTTTGCAGTGGCAGAAACATGAAGTTGAATTCTGAGAAATGAACGCTCTGTGATTTGCTTCCTAGGCTGCTGATGCTGAGGGTCAAAGGTCATGGGAATCCGAGTTGCATTTCCCTGTAACCTTTTCGCCACAAATGCAATCACTCTGTAATGGCTCCACATGCACCTTCACCTCCCTAGTGAGTAATGCAGCATCAAGCCATCAGAAGTGTGTTAAAAGCACATGATTTCACTGTGCTTTTGGTATATAAATCATACAAGCTAGAATGAATAAATGAATCAAAACCCACATGAATTCAAAATACTGTTCGTGCAGCTGGCTATCTTTAGTAAACATGCATAGAGGGTTCAAGCAGCTGTTTGTGAACCAGGCACTGTGTCCCAATGTGCATACTATCCACTCTATCTGTCCTAAATAGTATTGAAAATGACTACTATCACAGAATTTAGGATGGATAGTATGAACATTGGGACGCAGGGAGGGTTATTATAGTTAACTCTTCATATTTGACAAAAATAAAGATTTGGTACTGTTTGTATACATTTATGGTAACACTTCACAATAATGTTCTATATTATAAGGTTCTATATGTGAGCCTGGAACACAAAATCAGTCTTAAGTGTCATTTTTTTTTTAAATTGAGATTTATACATAGCTGAATAAATAAGCTTTCCATTGATGTATGGTTTATTAGAATCGGACAATGTTTGAAAATCTGGATCTGAGGGTGCAACAAAATCGGATAGCAATGCAATTACTAATCAAAAATTATGGTAGAAAATTTACAAAATATCTTCATGGAACATGATCTTTACTTAATATTCTAATGATTTTTGGCATAAAAGAAAAATTGATCATTTTGACCCATACAATGTATTTTGGGCTATGGCTACAAACATACCCGTGCGACTTAAGACTGTTGTTGTGGTCCAGGGTCACATATATAACTATATTTAATGTATTAACTAGCAGTAACTAACAATGAGCAGTACATTTGTTACCGTATTTATTAATTGTTGTTAATGTTAAAATACAACTGTTCATTGTTAGTCCATGTTAGCTGACATCCATCAACTAAAATGAATAGCTACAATGTTTAATTTTCTAATAATGTACTAGTAAATGCTCCAGGTAACAAATGGAACCTTACTGTAAAGTGTTACCACATTTATAATATTTTGTAAGGCAATAAAGGCAAAAAGAAGCAAACAATCAATCAATCAAAAGAAGCAATCAAAACCTGTACAGCTTCACCAGTAAATACCATCCTCTATGTATTTGTGCATGTGAGTGTGAGCTAATGTGTCTGTCTCTCTCTATTGTCACAACCCTTGTCTCATAAAGCCTGAATGCAGTCCTCTCGGTGGGTCACATGGGTTCATTAATAACCAAAGGATTGGCAGCCGCTGTAATATTCCATGAGAGGGATTGAAGAGCCGAGGCATTGGAAAATGAATTACACACCTTATTAGTTTAATAAAGAAGAAGAATGTACATATGCACTATTTAGCCAATATAAAACTTCCATATCAATGTTTCATTTTTGCAGACTCTAGTCAGAACGGTCAGAACTCGCTATGGAAGAAATCCTATACATTTCTCATGTTCCAGCTGCCCTAGTTACCCTCAGACCCCCCCCCCCCCCCCCCCCCCTCTCTCTCTCTCTGCAGGCCAGTGATTGGTTACTGATTAAATGGGTGGTGGGTTTGTGCTCACTGATTGGTGGGAATAAATGAGGTGAATTTTAGCAATGAGGGACAAACCCCTGATGTACACAGTTATTGCACTGTTTGGACACTAAATACATTTATCAGCCAAGGCAATAGATAAATATTTAACTTAAATTTCTCAACTAGCATCTAATAACTAATTTCAGTGAGATGACAGGTTGTATTTGTTCTTTGGTATTTACAAAGTGCCATTTTTAGACTACAAAAATCTAAATTTAGCAGGATTGACACAATTTAGATAAACATCATGTGAGTCAAGCGTTCTTTGACAGCTTGATTGCCTTAAAGGAAAACACGTGAATATTCAGTTTTTATTTACTCACCCTTATGTGATTCCAAACTGTATGACTGACTTCACTCTGTGGAACACATGATGTACTTTTTCGAGAAATCACTCATTTTGGTAAAACAAGTTTGGATCGTCATGAGGGAGAGTAAATAGTAGAATCTTAAATTTCTTTGTTATTATAGTGGCACTGTTATAGTGGCTGCCAGGATGGCAAGACCTAGGGGGCACAAACAGTTATGTAATACACACAGCCTATTACACAATCTTTCCACAAAACCCAGCACTAACTAGACAGAAAGGTGTCCCATAATCCCCCAACACACACACACACACACACACACACACACACACATACACACTCTCTCACACACACACACACACACACACACACACACACACACTCTCACACACACACACACATACACACACACACACACACAGCTCCTTGTCTTCTCTCTTGCTCTTTTCTTTATCATCTTTCTCCATTTATTATATTTCAACTCCTTTTCCCTTGTTTAATGTACATATAGCTATACACACATTCTTCCTTTTAAGCAAATAAAGACAATGCCCTTAATGCTGCTCAAATGTCCCTGACTGATGAATGCTCTTATTGGACAAGCCAGTGGGAGGAACAGGAGCCTCATTGGTCCCCATATTTAGGAGAAAGTATTGTTTGATCATGAGAAGGCAAATGGCTGTTGCTGAGTTGCCATAACACAAACATTGATTCTATTTACATCTATCTATCTGGATCCAAGATGAAATAAAGCTATTTGACACTTGTTCTATCATGCTGTTATTTAGTTTTCAAAATTAGATCATGTTTTGTTTTATTTCAACCTTTGGTTTCTCATGATTTTACATAAAGTAGGCAAGCATTTTTTAATGTTTGAGTTACCACAAGTTTTACTTCTTTTGTTGCAGGCATCTGGATGTGTTTAGTAGGCAGCTCAAAACCTTTGCAGGTCATGGTTGCATAACACACATAACCCCGCCAGGCAGTTCCAGCGACTCCATTGGGCAACCAACATTACACATAATCAAATGAGAGCTCAATGCAATGTTTTCATTGTAACATTTAACTGCATCATGCTGACTGGGATACGACTCTAATAAGTGGAATATATTGCATTAATACAGATGCCATTAAGGTGCAAGGTCAGTGAAGAGGAAGTATTTTTATGATGACAATGAAATCCTTGACATAACTCTCCAAGGGGAAAGTGGGCCGTTCTGTCGTTCTCTTATTCCTCATATCAGTAAGGGCATCGCATGCACTTGTAACAGTAGGTCATACGCTCTCTGCGTAGCGCTGCACGCTCAAATCCTGCTCCTCCGCGAGTCACGCGCTCTCTCACCGGTGCTCAGCGTCTTTCACTGCCCTTCCTGCAGCTAAGGATACTTATTTAACATTCCTGCAACAAATGTAGGTATATGGTTTGAATGGCTGTTTTATTGCGTCGCATATGCCTCATCTAAATGAATTCTCTCGATTAGCATTGTGATAAACGAGCACCGTCGTCATGGTGCGATAAGCAATGTCATTGAAGAGTGGCGGATAAATGCGCGTTTAGTGATGAATGCGCCACACCTCGAGATTTAACGAAGTTAAAAACTTTAGTAAAGTAACAATCGTATTTCAAATCTAAATTGTTGGATGAGCAGCCAAGGACGCTTGTGTGGTGCATGCATGAACATGGAGGAATCCAGTGCACGCTGAACTTGAATTTGGCCTTGTTTAGGAAGCGCTGATGGAGGGAATGGAAACTGCGAATGTATGATTAACTCGAGACGCTTAAAATAAGAGCAGATCGATTACCATCATGATTTAACAATTTATTGTTTGTTTTCGAACGCAATCGCTGCATCTGAATCGTCAAGGACGTCATAAGGACAGTTGCGTCATGATAGTTTTATGAGCGCTAAATTTTTAAATACTTTTTCTGATTATTAATCTATGCTAATTTTCTGTTGTGTACACAATGGCAACAAGCATGTATTATTTTTGTATCTAAAAGGAGTAAATATTTATTCGAATTGTTTACAATATCTTTATTTTAGCTTGAAATATGTAAACAATTTTAATTTAATATGATTATATATCTATCATTTTTTGTTAAAATGAAATTATTTCCTCTCAACAATATCAGTAGCTTAAGATAGGTTCTCCATTCACTAATGGAGTTATGTTAATTAGCAGCAGCATTCCAAGATAAGGTTTGGAGATAAAAGCATTGTAGCTGTTATGGCCAGGGAGAATTGCACTCAGAGACATTTTATGGTAGCAATATCTAAAAAAAAATTCTAGATAATAATATCTAACATCTAACATAATCCTCATGAGCCCATTGAGGATTAGTGTCACACATGAACTGTGTTTCTGTCAGGTTTTGCATGCTCCTAAGCCTCTGCATCTGGTGGTGTTTCATCTAGGTTTGTCTAGTCAACTGTAATAAACTTGATTGGATGGAATTCTAAGAGCCTAAACACAAATTATGATGTTATTTGCATAATGCATTTAGAAGTCTCTTAGATGCTGCAAATTATTAATTATAGTTAGTTTTTATCAGTAGTAATTTTTTTTTTTTTTTTTTTCTCTTGGACATTGACTAACATGAACACAAATAAACATGCATGTGTAGAAACACTCCTTCAGTTTGTCTAGATTTAGCAAAGGGGGGCAGAGTGACCTGACTCCAGTGGCTAATTATATTACTGAGTGGGCCTCAGCTTGCAACTCAGGATATGGGTAATTTGCTCACTATGGAGTAATGGTTTACGCATTGAGGGTGACCTTATTACCTTGACCCAGCTTTGGTGCCTGACCATGTCGAGTTTAACTGCAACTTTTACACAGTTAATGTTTACCCCACAGATTCCTGTCAGTTTCTTTAATCTTTCCTATTATTTATCGTACGCTCCTAATAGTTTGCATTGTGAACATGATCTGCCCTGTTCTTCCAGCGGGATCATGGCCTCAGTAATGCAGAAGCTGATCACTCCTCTGGCCAGTGGCCCCGCTGAGCCCCCCAGGAACAAAGTCACAATTGTTGGCGTGGGACAGGTGGGCATGGCATGTGCCGTCAGCATCCTGCTCAGGGTAAGAGACCCTCATCTTTATCACCAAAGTGTTATTTTTAGCTTCTATAGTATTGAAATAAAGGTGCGGTCACATTTACCATTGCTTGGCAAAGTTTTACTGGCAAAATCCAGTCATTGCAAAAGGAATCAGTGTGATTGGGAGTTTCACTTGAGGGCAAAAATGTTCCCCATGCTGATTCAAACCGGTCATGTGAATACACTACCTTCACCTGTGGCCACACCTTTATAATGAAGTTGTGTCAGGTATTTCAAGTAATAATGTTTCGTATTGTCTTGTAGGAGCTTGCAGATGAACTGGCTTTGGTTGATGTTGTGGAGGATAGACTGAAGGGGGAGATGTTGGATCTGCAACATGGCAGCCTTTTCCTCAAGACCCCTAAGATTGTGGCTGATAAGGGTGGGATGCACTTTATTTTTGGGGGGGGGCTGACTGTTAAAAATCACATTGTTTTATCAGATTAAGTATATTAATATACTAAGACTAGATTTCTCCTGTGAAAATTCACAGAACAGTGGTAAATGTGGATTGTGCCTTATTTATTCAGTACAGGTATCCAAAGTTTTGGGTGGCAGTGTGTTTATTATGATTTTTATTTGGCTGACAGACTATTCTGTGACTGCAAACTCTCGTATCGTGGTGGTGACGGCCGGAGTGCGTCAGCAGGAGGGTGAGAGCAGACTGAACCTGGTGCAGAGGAACGTCAACATTTTCAAACACATCATCCCTCAAATTGTCAAATACAGTCCTGGCTGCACCCTCATCGTGGTGTCCAATCCAGGTGAGCAAGCACACACTCTTACAACGGGCTTAGTTTAATTAATTTCTTCATTTTGATGTACCACAACCACTGTGAATAAATGAAATTATCCAAACAAATCCAGCAGATTGCCTGTTAAAATAAGATTTTTAAATTAAGTTATCTGTATTTTTCCTAGTTATTGGCAAATAATATCTCAGCCAAAGATAGATTGTGAATTCTAATGAGACTTAAACACAAAATGGAACTCTAAATCTGTGTCCATTTCAGGTTCCTGTAGTGTATAAATAGTAACTGGTTGTCTCTCTGTTCATACAGTGGATGTTTTGACCTACGTAACCTGGAAGCTGAGCGGCCTGCCAAAGCACCGTGTCATCGGCAGCGGGACCAACCTGGACTCTGCTCGCTTCCGCTACATCATGGCCGAGAAACTGGGCATTCACTCCAGCAGCTTCAACGGCTATATCCTGGGAGAGCACGGAGACTCCAGCGGTGAGAGAGGGAGCTGAATGAAGAGGAAAATATGAGCTAAAATGGGTGTGGAGAGGATGAAGTGCGTGTAGAATGAGTATTAAAATGGATGAATGTGAACTGCTGCATGATGTGACATGGTTTCAATCATTCACAGCATATTTGATTTTTTATAAAATGCTGTTTTTGTGTTTAACAGTGCCTGTGTGGAGCGGAGCAAATGTTGCTGGAGTCAGCCTGCAGAAACTCAACCCTGACATTGGCACAGATAAAGACAGCGAGAACTGGAAGGAAGCTCACAAGATGGTTGTGGACAGGTAAATCATAATCCTTTGTCATAAGCTCTGTTATCTGACTGTTTGGAAATTAGGAATATAGATTTATACATTTTAGTTAGCCACAGTGCTGTTGAGAAGGTGAATTAAAAATAATTTTCATACAGAATTTTACTGTTCAAACCCATATGCTATCTGTTTTATTATTAGAATTATTAGGTTTTGTCAAGTTTATTTAATTTTTTACACACAAAACAGTTCAAAGTGAACATCTCCAAAAAGTAGCTAAGCTACATGTACTTTCTAATAGGTACTACATTTAGTTTTAAACTTACTTTGCAGCCATTAAAATGTTTGTTCAATGTAGTTTGAATGATATTTGGACTTGCTATATTCAACCTGATGTCACGGTCACGTGACCTACCAGCGTCAGTTGTCGCTTCACGATTATTCACAAATCTTCTCCTGTGGCCATATGAGATGTTAATCAAATGCGCACTTAAGAATTTCCATCTCTTCCAGGTGCTGTTCGTCTACTTTTATTCTAAATAATAAATTCAGAAGTATTACTTGTCTCATACTGTTTTGTTTTCTGCTTATTATATAGTAGGGAATTAGTGAAATTTAGATGCGGAGCTTGTAATCCAAATCTAAAGAAATGACACTTGCAAGGATTGGAAAAGCATGACAGGTGTAAATAATGACAAAGTAAATATCTATTGTTAATTAGTTACTGCTATCTTCTCTTAGTGCTTATGAAGTGATCAAGCTGAAGGGTTACACTAATTGGGCCATCGGCCTCAGTGTGGCTGACCTGACCGAGACCCTGGTGAAGAATCTGAACAGGGTCCACCCTGTCTCCACCATGGTGAAGGTGAGAGGAGTTAACACTCAGTTTAATGTCTTGGTAGAATCATGATCCTTCTTATCACAGAACTACACGGAATCAATTAATCAAGGTCCTTCGTTGTTGTTATTAGTGATCACTTCATGCGTTTCCTGTTGCATGGTCTGTAGGGCATGTATGGTATCGGCGAGGAGGTGTACCTCAGCCTGCCCTGTGTGCTGAACAGCAGCGGAGTGGGCAGCGTCATCAACATGACCCTGACCGATGAAGAAATTGCTCAGCTGAAGAAGAGCGCCGACACTCTGTGGGGTATCCAGAAAGACCTGAAGGACCTGTAGATCAACCGCTGGACACCACGCACTCCTTTCCTAAACGCTGTTCACACTCCCTCAGTATCTTTACACACTCTCTAACTCTGTCGGTCCTTTCTTCTCACTTGCTTTTGGACACGGTTGCTTTGAAGTATTTTTTTTTATTATTTCGGTGGTTAATGTAGGCATAATAATCCAAAATGTGGAATTTTTCTTCTTAAGAGAATGATCAAAGGGAAACCTCTTTGGTTCATCACATTTACACTTGTTAACTAGTCGCTCTGTGTGGGCAATAAAGAAAGAACCAACACCTCTCTTATCTAGACATAATTTAGTGAGATCATTAGGGAACGTTCTTGGGTCTTTCTGTTTAAGTCAAGAGGAGAAGGGACTGAAGTGAAATAGATACAAATGTATTCATTCTTCTGAATCATGTTGTGAGTGTGTATAAGATTAAGTTAATAAATTAACCCATTCAAATCTGTCTGTTGGCTGTTTTTGTGGTCTCCAAGTACTAATACAAATGCCTTTTTTTTTTTTTTTTTTTTAAGAACATATATTTTTAAAATAAGCCTTGTAGCCTACTGGATTTTCAACAATAAGTGTGCAAATTATACAAGGATTTTTAAAATGCATTATTAAATAGAATATATCCTACACCGGTATGTAAAAATTATTCTTAAGACACTCAACCTTTTCGTGTCAACTTACAAATATTAATTCTACCTCTCCCCCTAATTCGCACCCTGTCAACAATCATAAATGCATATGATTTACTTAAAGCCATCAAACAATATAAAACGTTTATTGCACAAATACAAGAACTCAGTGAAACAAGTGCGCCATAAAATTCCATGATTGAGAAATAAAAAAGCATAATAACAGGCAAAGCGTGCCTCAAATAATTACCCACAGTTTTCAATCAAGCAAACCGCATCCTTCCATCGGATAGAAGAGTGATTTTCAAGAAGTTTCTAATTGTTTTCTCAGGTAAAGCATCATTGGCAGCAGGTGCTTGTGTTTGGGTCTGTCAGTGTCAGTAGCTGTCGCTTCATTTCGCTTCCCAAAGCGCAGCCCAAACGGGTTGTAGTTGAATTTACTGCGTGTTAATCGATGTTTGCAAGAAATATGACTCGATTCGTCTTTTTCTTGGAAGAAAAAGCAAAGGCTTGCGTCGTCCGAAGTGCTGGGCTCGTCAAACTGCCTCCGCTCCATGGAGAGAGAGTGCTGCTTGGAGTCTGGAAAGTAAGATATCCTTTTCAGTACACTTTCTAACAAGCTTTCATTTGATTTATTTTCCATATATTTTGATTGCAAAGCATCATCCTTACCTGGAATGGGCTCATATGTGTCCATGTCAGTGAACGGTGCTGTCAAAGCTGTGGACTGACAGATCATTGCAGACATGAAGAGAATCAGTGCCTTGATTTTCATACTGCTGAATTGTAAAGCTTATGAAGCACAGCTGAGCTTTTCTCTCTTCAGTGAACAAACCCATTCTCTGCTGTCCTCCTTCAATATAAAGCTTGGCTGGTGACATCCTCTGACCTTATTTTACATGTATGACTGTCTGAGGCAAATAGGACCTCCCTGTAGCCTCATCCAGAGCATTTTAAATGTTAAAATGTAAGCTTTTTCCCTGGAAATCCTGTGGTAATTTGTACACTGAAATTCACTGCGATTATTCAAATTGCTGTTGAAGTTCTGCTGCAAAACCCACCAAAAACACATTATGTGTGGTTTTATACACATCACACATTTTAATTTGAGTTTTCTCTCATTCGGTGTCAGGGAAAACATATGAAAGTAAAATAAGGGCTTTCAGCAGGAAAACATGAATGAAGTCTCTGTAATGATGTACAATCATGGTCATTTTCAGTGCCTTGTGGAAAAATATAGTAAACTTTCATTGTCATCTTGCCATGGTAATAAGGTCATGCCTGGATATTATAACAACAAGAAAATATTCCTGGCATAATGTGACAACACATTATCTTACATGGTGTGAGTATGAATTATGCAAAAGTGCGATGGTTTTTGGTAAGAGCTTTTTACCCTCAGCCTTCGTTTTTTTATTTATTTTTATTATTTTTTTGTGATGCTAACACCCTGAATGTAAATAGCCTACATGCAAATTATTGAATGTGAAAATGTCATTTTTGATAGTGGTAGCCTGATAAACTTCTAAGGAAAAGTACAGGTCAGCAAAAAGTTTAACAGTAGTTTTAAGTTTTTACTTTACTTAGTTGAAATAGCCTACTGCAATGATGTCTTTTGAAAGGTAATAAAAAAAATTTTTTCTATAAAACATGCTCTATCAATCTATCTATCAGCATGTTTTTTTTTTTGGTTGTCTGTGGCATTTAAAAAAAATTGTAATTTGCTATAGAGCTTTATTCTTTTTGTATGAACTTTAATGGATCCCATTTAATGCAACGTAGACTCCGGACTGTCCTGTAAAAAACGTGTTTTCTCTATAAAAACAAATAACAAATGTTAAAAGTTAAACGTCAAACACGCGTAGACATGCGTCATAACTTGTGTATTTACTTTTTCTTTATTTTTCTCTTTATTTTTTTTATTTTTTAATAGAATACTGTTGTGAAAAAGGATATATCTATGATATGCTGTTTGTTTTATAGAAGCATTAGATGGACCAAAAGAGGAATATGCACTAGGTGTGTGTGCACGTGTCGGTCCCAGTCAGAGGAGTTCACGCGCAGCGGCCAAATCTTTCTCCTTGATGTCTGTGGACTTCAGACACGCGATCACAGTGTGCACATAAAGACTTCAGTAAAGGTTAGAGGAAGAGATAGAGCAACAGGTCACAGTGTGTCCAGGACCTCCAGGCGCTCCTTTAATTTGAAAAGAAAGTCTTTGTGGCTGTTTAGATGGTTTTAGCTTCTTTACTTTTACCACAATATTAGTAATTCGGCCCATTTCGCATTTGCAACAGCAGTTGACAGATAAAAACGGTTTGTGAGATGCGACTATCCAGATCTTTGTCAATAACGTCATTAAGTGGACTTCCATTATGGGAAGAGGAAAGTCTACCTGTGCAAGACCTCTTGCTTTTTGAGGTCTCGTGGGAAGTCACCAATAAGGGTAAGAATTTAACACTGTGTTTTCAGTGTGTTACATGTTTTAATTTATGTAATTTAGTTTTTTGTGCATAATTTCCAAATTTAAGCCATTTCGTCAAATTATGCAAATTGTATGAATATAATATATGATTGTATTTATGATACATGCTAGCTATTAGATTAACCTTTGCTAGACAAATGTACGGGCCATTTTATTACATAAATATTATAGTTAATATTCGAATTTACAACAAAAAAGTAATGTTCATTTTCCTATTGGGTTGTGGGCTATATTATGTAACTATACATGTTATATGGCTATTATGAATCTAAAGTGTGTGTGTGTGTGTGTGAGAGAGAAAAAAAAAGGGAGAAAGAAAGTTTTGTCAAAAGGTATGAAAATATATGATTGTATTTGATAAGCTAGGTGTGAGATTATCTTTTGCCAGAGAAATATATGTAGGCCATTTTATTCTAAAATTACTATGTACTTTTCCATCACCTTCATTTCCACCACATAATAATCATCTTTTAGATGTGCTGGAAATTACATCTAATGTAGTTTGTTCATGATGGCTCAGAAGGGAAATAACCTGTGACGCTGTCGCATATATAGTGCACAAATTGTAAGATTTCTAAAGGTCCATTACCAAAAGTACCCATAACTGAAGAATCACTTTAAAAATGTCAAATTCAATAATTTCTTATTACCAAGCTCATATTTTTATTGCATAACCTTAGCAAGAATCTAGTTGTGATTTTGACCCCTGAAAGTGCATTTGACCTCAAGACTGTTCACCCCATTATCAAAAAGCTTGAAAATAGTTCAACAAGACAGCTGTCATTTAGAAAAAATGTGTGCATGTGTGCAGAATTCATACACTCTTGTATCAGTGGGGCTGTATAGCAGGTTAAACATTAAGCTTCAGATCAATAGTCAGATTTTTGAGACCTAAATCTATTTTGGAAACGGTTCTAGTCTTTAAGTTCTAATTTAGCTAATCTTCTCTGTTTCTCATTTGTAAATGTTTTATTCCCTTCACAACTGTGCATCTGTCTTCAGTTGGGGGTATATACACTGTTATTCAGACTAAAGCAAAGATCACTGTGGACGAATGGGGAGAGAACTACATCATGATGGGACCCTACTACGAACACAACTTCAAGACCCAGGTGGAGAAATGTGAACCTCCAAATCAAGCCATCAAGGTCGCCATGGACTCTTTGATTAACAACGGTTGCCAGGTATTGCATACATGGTTATTGGTGATGTCCTTTCACATGGTCTGCATCTTATATGTAGACCTTGGTCCAGTTCGTTGAGGGTTGTAGTCCTTTGACCAATTAAAAAGATGCTTCTGGCATTGACATGTCTGCTGTATCAGTATCAGATGGTAGTATTAAAGAAAGAAAATAAATCAGATTTTATGCAACAGTGTATTTGATTATAAAAATTGTATTTATTTGTCTTGGTCTCATTTTGACCAGCAGGTGACACTACAATATAAATTTAGAGAGAAGTTTTTTTATCTATTTATTTATTAAGTATCTTTTATTTATTAATCCTTGGGACATGGTATATAACAACAGGACCTTTATTAGTATAGTTAAAAAAAAACACTAAAACAAATCAATTCATTTTGAATATATTTTTACACACACACACACACACACACACACACACACACACACACACACACATATATACATATACAGTAAATGTGTGTGTGTGTGTAAAAATATATTCAAAATGAATTGATTTGTTTGATATATGAATTGATATATGTATGTATAGAAATGATACTGAATAAAATAATAAAATATACTGCAAAATAAAATAAAAGATAATTAAAAATATTAGTCATTGAAATAAAAGGGACATCTTCACACCACCTACAGTTTTTATTAGTATTGTTTTTGGCCCTCACTTCCTCTGTACATGCAGGTGCACTTTGGCCGCTGGTTGATTGAGGGTAGTCCATACGTCATCCTCTTTGATATTGGGGCCGCTGCCTGGAACCTGGACCGCTGGAAGGGGGATCTGTGGAACGCGTGCAGCATCGGGCTGCCCTATCACGACAGGGAGGCCAACGACTCACTCATCTTTGGTTCTCTTGTGGCCTGGTTCTTCAAGGAGGTGAAGAGAGACCCTTTGTAAACGCCACACTAAAACCATCTGATTTTGCTTGCCTGGATTACACTGGATTATTTTTCTAGTTTCACCTTTACTTTTCTAGTCTATCCTAGATAAAATATGAATTGATGTAGTGTATGTTAACTTTGTGGGATAAAACATTGGGGTTTTATGGAGTAATGTGCTGATGATGTTTAACATGTCTGTCTCCCTCCGCAGTTAACAGACCAACTACAGGACAAGCCCAACGTAATTGCTCATTTCCACGAGTGGCAGGCTGGGACAGGACTTGTACTGAGCCGCTCCCGAAAGATTCCCTTGGCAACTGTTTTTACCACACATGCCACCCTACTGGGCCGGTACTTGTGTGCTGGTAATGCAGACTTCTATAACAACCTGGACAAGGTGAGGATTGTTTTGACACTGTAAACCAGCTGTTCTCAACCTGTTTGACTTGTTTGACTGTCCAACACAATCTTCAAAGGCCTGTACATATTATAACTAGTTCTTTTATATGTCTGGGATATACATGGGTGGCTTGTCCTGCAGGTGATACAGACTTAAATTATGTATACAGTGCCTATAAAAAGTCTTCATACCCCTTCATTTTTTTTCACGTTTTATGTTGCAGCCTTATGTTAAACTGTTTTGAATTACTTTTTTTCCACATTAATCTACACTCCATACACCATAATGACAAAGCAAAAACAGAATTTTCACAACTTCGTAAATTAATAAAAAATAAAAAAACGGAAACAAGTACATTGCATAAGTTTTCATACCCTTAACTCAGTACTTAGCTGAAGCACCTTTACAGCCTCAAGTCTTTTTGGGTATTATACGACAAGCTTTGCACATCAGCTTTGCATATCTACCATTCTTCTCCTCATGTCTTCACATCTCAAGCTCTGTCAGGTTGGATGGGGACATATGCACATTTTCAGGTTCCTCCAGAAATATTTGATTGCATTGAAGACCAGGCTGTGGCTGGGCCACTCAAGAACATTCACAGAGTTGTCTATAACCCCCTCTTGCTGTGTGATTAGGGTCATTGTACTGTTGGAAGGTGAACCTTCTGCCCAGTCTGAGGTTCTGAATGCGCTGGACTGGGTTTTCATTAATGCTATATCAATATTTTGGTGCATTGAGTTTTTCTTCTACTCTGATGAGTCCCTCAGTCCCTGCCACTGAAAAACAGCCCCACAGCATGAGGCTGCTACCAGTACACTTTACTTTTGGGATGGTACTCTGCAGGTGATGAGCAGAGCTGGTTTCCTTCAAACATGATGTTTGGAATTGAGATTCATCAAATCAGGGAATCTCGTTTCTCACAGTCTGAGGGTCCTTTAGGTGCTTTTTTGCAAATTCCAAGTGTGTTTTCATGTGTCTTCACTGAGAAGAGGATTGCATCTGGCCACACCAGCATAAAGCACAGATTGTTGGAGTGTTGCAGTGATGTTTGTCCTTCTGTAGGTTTCTCCTATCTCTACATATGATCATGGAGTTTAACTAGAGTGACCATCAGGTTCTTGGTCACCACTCTAACCAAAGCCCTTCTCCATCATTTGTTCAGTTTGGCCAGGAGGCCAACTCTAGGAAGAGTCCTGGTTGTTCCAAACTTCTTCCATTAAGGGTAACAGAGACTACATGCTTCTGTGAAACTTCAATGCAGCATAATTTTTTCCGAACTCTTCCCCAGATGTGTGGTTTGATGCAATCCTGTCTCTGAGCTGTACAGGCAGTTTGTTTGACCTCAGGGCTTGGTTTTTGCTCTGATATGTTAGACCTTTTATTAAGACGTGTGTGCCTTTCTAAATCATACCCATTCAATGGAAACAAGCCACAACACAATGGAAACAAATCGCTCCACAACGGAAACAAGCCACAACACAAGAAATTAGCACAACACAATGGAAACAAGCCACAACACAACGAAATTAGCACAACACAACGGAAACAAGCCACAACACAACGAAATTAGCGCAACACAACGGAAACAAGCCACAACACAAGAAATTAGCACAACGCAATGGAAACGAGCCACAACACAACGAAAGTAGCACAACAATGGAAACAAGCCACAACACACTGAAATTAGCACAACACAATGGAAACGAGTCCCAACACAACGAAATTAGCACAACGCAATGGAAACAAGCCACAACACACTGAAATTAGCACAACACAATGGAAACGAGCCCCAACACAACGAAATTAGCACAACGCAATGGAAACGAGCCCCAACACAATGAAATTAGCACAACACAATGGAAACAAGCCACAACACAACGAAATTAGCACAACACAATGGAAACAAATCGCACCACAACGGAAACAAGCCACAACATAAGAAATTAGCACAACACAACGAAATTAGCACAACACAACGAAAACAAGTTGCAACACAATGAAATTAGCGCAACACAATGGAAACAAGCCACAACACAATGAAATTAGCACAACACAACGGAAACAAGTTGCAACATAATGAAATTACCACAACGCAACGGAAACGAGCCACAACACAAGAAATTAGCACAACACAATGGAAACAAGTTGCAACTTAACGAAATTACCACAATGCAACGGAAACGAGCCACAACACAAGAAATTAACACAACACAACGAAATTAGCGCAACACAATGGAAACGAGCCCCAACACAACGAAATTAGCACAACACAATGGAAACGAGCCCCAACACAACGAAATTAGCACAACACAATGGAAACGAGCCCCAACACACTGAAATTAGCACAACACAATGGAAACGAGCCCCAACACAACAAAATTAGCACAACACAATGGAAACGAGCCCCAACACAACAAAATTAGCGCAACGCAATGGAAACGAGCCCCAACACAACGAAATTAGCACAACGGAATGGAAACGAGCCACAACACAAGGAAATTAGCACAACGCAATGGAAACGAGCCCCAACACAACGAAATTAGCACAACACAACGGAAACGAGCCACAACACAAGAAATTAGCACAACACAACGGAAACGAGCCACAACACAACGAAATTAGCACAACACAACGGAAACGAGCCACAACACAACGAAATTAGCACAACGCAATGGAAACGAGCCACAACACAACGGAAACGAGCCACAACACAATGGAAACGAGCCCCAACACAACGAAATTAGCACAACACAATGGAAACGAGCCACAACACAACAAAATTAGCACAACGCAATGGAAACGAGCCACAACACAACGGAAACGAGCCACAACACAACGGAAACGAGCCACAACACAAGAAATTAGCACAACACAACGGAAAAGAGCCACAACACAACGAAATTAGCACAACGCAATGGAAACGAGCCACAACACAACGAAATTAGCACAACGCAATGGAAACGAGCCACAACACAACGGAAACGAGCCACAACACAACGGAAACGAGCCACAACACAAGAAATTAGCACAACACAATGGAAACGAGCCACAACACACTGAAATTAGCACAACACAATGGAAACGAGCCCCAACACAACGAAATTAGCACAACGCAATGGAAACGAGCCACAACACACTGAAATTAGCACAACACAATGGAAACGAGCCCCAACACAACGAAATTAGCACAACGCAATGGAAACGAGCCCCAACACAATGAAATTAGCACAACACAATGGAAACAAGCCACAACACAACGAAATTAGCACAACACAATGGAAACAAATCGCACCACAACGGAAACAAGCCACAACATAAGAAATTAGCACAACACAACGAAATTAGCACAACACAACGAAAACAAGTTGCAACACAATGAAATTAGCGCAACACAATGGAAACAAGCCACAACACAATGAAATTAGCACAACACAACGGAAACAAGTTGCAACATAATGAAATTACCACAACGCAACGGAAACGAGCCACAACACAAGAAATTAGCACAACACAATGGAAACAAGTTGCAACTTAACAAAATTACCACAATGCAACGGAAACGAGCCACAACACAAGAAATTAACACAACACAACGAAATTAGCGCAACACAATGGAAACGAGCCCCAACACAACGAAATTAGCACAACACAATGGAAACGAGCCCCAACACAACGAAATTAGCACAACACAATGGAAACGAGCCCCAACACACTGAAATTAGCACAACACAATGGAAACGAGCCCCAACACAACAAAATTAGCACAACACAATGGAAACGAGCCACAACACAACAAAATTAGCACAACGCAATGGAAACGAGCCACAACACAACGGAAACGAGCCACAACACAACGGAAACGAGCCACAACACAAGAAATTAGCACAACACAACGGAAACGAGCCACAACACAACGAAATTAGCACAACGCAATGGAAACGAGCCACAACACAACAAAATTAGCACAACGCAATGGAAACGAGCCACAACACAACGGAAACGAGCCACAACACAACGGAAACGAGCCACAACACAAGAAATTAGCACAACACAATGGAAACGAGCCACAACACAAGAAATTAGCACAACACAACGGAAACGAGCCACAACACAACGAAATTAGCACAACACAACGGAAACGAGCCACAACACAACGAAATTAGCACAACGCAATGGAAACGAGCCACAACACAACGAAATTAGCACAACACAACGGAAACGAGCCACAACACAACAAAATTAGCACAACACAATGGAAACGAGCCACAACACAACGGAAACAAGCCACAACACAAGAAATTAGCACAACACAACGGAAGCGAGACAAATTTTGGTATGAATCCGATACCGAGTAAATGCAGGGCCAGTATCGCCGATACTTGTCATTTAAAAAACATAAATTTAAATGACCAACTACACTTAAAAAAATTTACAAAAACTAATGTTGATATGTCTAATATTACGTTCACCTTAAAGCTATGTGGCTATTCTTTGCCTTTCGAAAAGGACTTTGCAGGCAGAGAAGAAAATGAAAGCAATGCGCAGTTTCATGTTAAGTATTTTCCTCCCTTAGAAAAGAGTTATAAAGAAAAAAAATTAATAAATTGATAAATTGAGAACGTAATATTAAAAGACAAAACTCAGTAGCCTATACATCTTATTAATGTTGCAAACTAGATATACAAGTAAGCAGATGTGCCCAGAATATGAAAGCAATGCTCAAAGTTTTCACATTATGCATTTTCCTTCCATAGAAAACTATTATAATGAAAAGTTTAACATAAGTGGCTTATTGAATGAAGACCTATTAAACCACAACTTGTTTATTATTGAAAGTTTGTTTTGTACATACTGTAATATTTGTTTGTTATTATTGCAATAAAAAAGTGATATGAAAAGGCCAAATTCGGTATAGTTTATAAAAATATATACTATGTATGTACAGGTAAGCAGATGAACCCAGAACATGAATGCAACATGCTGAATTTAATTTCCTCTCATTGATAACCAATATAAAAACATTTAATATGGTGTAATGCAGGAAGACAGTAATAAAGACCAAATAAATAAAGAATATAAAGACTAAATTCAGTATACAGTTTGTTAATACAATATATGTGGCAAGCAGCTGAGCCCAGAATATATGCAAACATGCTAAATTACATGTTAAGCATTTTGTTCCCATAGAAAACCGTTATAATGAAAACATTTAAAGTGAAAGATTTCCTTCCTCGCCTTTTCATTTCTTTTGTAGCTCAGAGTTCTACCGTTCCACCTGTAGCCAAAAGTATCGGTTTGCGCTTGGAGCCTCTGAGTCACATGATGGCATGACAACAAAACACAGCATAGCAGGGGTGGAGCAGCAATGTTTGCCTACGAGATGTGAAAAAAGCATATACACCCACAGACATGTCTACACTTTGTTAAATGTATTAAGCAATGTATTAAGTGTATAGGAGAGAAACTTAACGTAAAGTATAGATCTTATCAGGCTAGTTTCAATCCGATACCAGTACAAATGTTGGTATAGATACTATCGATATTAGGATTGATCCGCCCACCCCTAATTAGCACAACACAACGGAAACGAGCCACAACAAAATTAGTCCTGTGTGTTGTGCACTACTGGGCCACCGTAGTCACAACACTATTTGAAGTGAAGTGACATTCAGCCAAGTATGGTGACCCATACTCGGAATTCGTGCTCTGCATTTAACCCATCCAACGTGCACACACACAGCAGTGAACACACACACACCGTGAACACACACCCGGAGCAGTGGGCAGCCATTTATGCTGCGGCACCAGGGGAGCAGTTGGGGGTTCGGTGCCTTGCTCGAGGGCACCTCAGTCGTGGTATTGAGGGTGGAGAGAGCGCTGGACATTCACTCCCCCCACCTACAATCCCTGCCGGCCCGAGACTCGAACCCGCAACCTTTGGATTACGAGTCCAACTCTCTAACCATTAGGCCACGACTTCCCTATTTATTTGGGTAAATAGGTTATTTATTCACATAGATTTTAACTTAATTTTGTAAAAAAAAAAGCACAATATTTGTCATTAACCTACAGTTTGCTTATTTATAGTAATCATGTTTGTATCGATTATCTAGTTTTATTAATATGTCAGTACTAGTAAGATCATGAAAATAGGCCCCCAATTTAAAGCTCTTGCCTGGGGCCCCACAAACCCACTGGCCAGCCCTGGGGATATATAGGTGTCCATATAGGTGTTGTCAGACCTCTGTTGTGTGTGTCTTGTGTTTCCACGTGCTCCCTGTGTTTCCATGCTCATATTTGGTTTGTTTCCTGTCCTCGGTTTATGTGATTAGTAGTTTATTCTGTTCCAGGTGTGTTGAGTTAATTATCCCTGGTATTTAAGTCCTGTCTGTGCTGTGAGATGCTGTCTGGTCTACTCGTTACCCCCGTTAAAAATATTTCTGAAATTTCTGAAATGTTATTGGGGTGGGGGAAAATAGGATTTAATTTATTTCTTGTTTAATTTCATGAATGGAAAAAAACATTATTAATAACTATAGTAATAGATTTATAATATTTACATTAATTATGTATTTGCTTATAATATTAATTAATTATTATATTAATCAACTAAGTATAACTTAAAGTCATCCTGCACCCCCTGGCTAAATTTTTTTTAAATACACAATTTTTTAAATTAAAAAATATATGTATTGATTTATTTGGCTTAAAATTTATTTAAAAGGGAAAAAAACATGTTGCAAAATATAACAATTCAAAAGACATAAGACATACAATACAACATCCCTCACATTTTCTGCTATTTAAAGTGTGTCCCACAGAAATCAGTCAAGTCGGTTAGTGTAGAGAACACTTATTAAAGGTGGAACTGAGCAGGTGTGAGTGCATGCAGTGATAATTGGGCCTGGTGTAGGGAGCATAAAGGTCATCGTGCCTGAAGGTTGCAGGGGTTGATTGAAGAATAATTGACAGCATCTTATGATTTACTGGCTGATGCGATTGCCTTTTGGCCCCACAGAGACTTCCTTCACCTGCTGATGAGGGGAAAGCTCTGAGACTTTTGATTTGTAAATTCTTATTTCCGTAAAGGTTGCAAAAATGAATTTTGGACTCTGCATAACATTAGTCCATAGTCTTCCCTTTTTAAACTGGTCATTTCCATCTCATTTAATTATCCATTTCATGCAGTTTAACGTAGACCAAGAGGCAGGGGAGAGACAGATCTACCATCGGTATTGTTTGGAGAGAGCAGCGGTACACTGCGCACATGTCTTCACCACCGTGTCCCAGATCACAGCTGTGGAGGCCAATCATATGCTCCATAGACAAGCTGGTATCCCCTACATTGCAAAGCACATCATCTGCTCTTATTGGCTTCTAAATATATTATGTTGAAAAGATCATGTTTGCATCTATGGTCCTTGCAGATGTCGTCACCCCAAATGGTCTGAATGTTAGGAAGTTCTCCGCCATGCATGAGTTCCAGAACCTGCACTCCATGAACAAAGCTAAGATCCAGGAGTTTATTAGAGGTCACTTCTACGGGTTAGAGCTCTTTTCTGTCTGCACAATAACACACTTGTGCAATTAAATTTTTTTTTTTTACTTGTTATAATTTTAAAAAGTCTCTTTTCATTGGCAGACATCTGGACTTCAATCTGGAAAAGACCTTATTCTTTTTCATCGCAGGACGATATGAGTTTTCTAATAAAGGAGCAGACCTGTTTCTTGAATCTCTGTCCAGATTAAACTACTTGCTAAGGGTACAGTATGAACAGTCACTGCTGAACTTTAGAAAACACTTATAGTTTCTTCACAAAATGTAATAATCTAGTAGCAGTCAAAGCAAAAAAAAATCATTTCTGATTGTTTGTTTGTGATCATGCCGACTGACAGGTTCATAAGAATGATGTTACAGTGGTTGTGTTTTTCATCATGCCTGCCAAAACCAACAACTTCAACGTGGAGTCTCTTAAAGGACAGGCTGTACGCAAGCAGCTGTGGTGCGTAACTTGAGTGTATAACCTTTGACCAGTTTCAGGGTATTAATGAAATAATATTATATATTATAGTTCTATATAAATGATGTATAAACATTATACATTTATATACAATTTTACCAATTACTTGCACTTTTTACTTATTTTTACTTGTGAGTGTTCACTTTGGATCTTGCTAGTCTATATCTTGGTAGCTAATAACACTTATACTGAATCAGCTTTCCCAAGCTATATTATTATTATTTCTTAGGCAATGAAAAGAAGCCTTGTTCCAGAAATGCCTCTTATTTTTAGATGGCTTTAGTGTGTAAGACTTCTCAAATATATCTTTCGTCTATCTCTCAGGGACACCGCTCAGTCAGTGAAGGAAAAGTTTGGGAAAAGGCTTTACGAGAGCTTGTTAAGGTTGGTGATTTCCTCATACAGAGCTGTCATAACAGGGCTCAAGTAGATGTGACAGTAAATGTTGTCAGTATATGCTAATTATCAGGAAGTGTGAACATCTGACATCATAAACTGGAGTGGGTGTGTAACCTTCAAGTGTTGTTATATTTCACAGCGTTATGCAGGTGTTGATGAGAGTAACAACAAGTTTTGTGATGTCAATGGGTCATTTCAGATAGGATCTCCTCTAATGAAGCTCTCCCGTGTTCACAGGGGTGAGATCCCAGACATGAGCAATATCCTGGACAGAGATGACTTCACAATCATGAAGAGGGCCATTTATGCAACACAGGTCAGACAAAGTGTTACACAATTCTTACAACATGAGAGGCCACATTTAAGTCAAGTCACCTTTATTTATGTAGCGCTTTTAACTGTATCGTTAACTGTATTGATTGTGTCAAAGCAGCTTAACAGTATCAAATAGGAAAATAATTAAAAAATTAACCAAACTGATGTTTAGAGTACACTTCTGCAAATAATTATCCAGTTTTGTATTAAAAAGGTGTGTTGTTTAGTTTAATTCTGGTATAATGCTCATGTTCACTACATAATAGCAAGTGTATTGCAAGTATGTGTGTGTCTGTGTGTGCCCACGTTTGATTTTTTTTAAAAGACATTTATTTTAATTTTGAAAATCTTGCACTGATGTTAACAGAGTTGATAACTGAAAAGGCCAAAAAATTTTTGTTTTGTTTTTTTTTTTAAGTAAAAATATTATTTGTTTTCCTATATTTAGTCATTGGTTATGGATGACTAAGAGTGCCACAAATAAAAAAGATACAATTTTCAATTTATTACTTTAAAATAGAAAAATAGAAAGAAAAAAAGTCCTTGCCACTTTTGAAATTGATAGACATATTTAAAACTGGTTAAATATGTGTTGTGTGAACTATGGTTATGTGTGAACTGTTCAAAGCAATTAAAAAAATAGATGCAGTCTTAAATGTTGTTTAGAATTGATTTAATTTAGTTAATAGTGGTTACATTAAACTACATTTTTAAGCCAATTAAGATTTCTTTAAGTCTTTATCTTTGTCATATTTGTATTTTTGAATTCATACATTAATTTTATTTATTTTTTTGTAATGAACACTAAATTGGATATTGACAATTGTGCATGGCAGCCAATCTTCTATTTTCATACATTTTGCATTAACACCATGCTCTCTTCTCACATGCTAATTAAAATTCTAACCAATTATTTATTTGATAAGTAGCTATGAAACAAGAAAGATAACGTAGTCAGCAGGTCATTATCACAAAATAAATCCCTATAGGATAAAACTGTACATTATTTCTTATGCACTAATCTTAACATACTCACTAGTTTTTATTTAATGTGTGAATTAAAATCTAGATATTATTTCCTCCCCTTTTTGACCTCCACTTAATTGTTGTGGTTATTGCAAACAAGGATATGATGGACATCTCAGAACTAATGAATAAGCGTTCTTGGGGGGGTTTCTTTCATTCATCCATGTTTTTTTATGAATGGTCTCTAATCAAAGGTCAGGCTTAGGTTATAGTGAATATCGACATACTACGCCTCTGTAAATCTGTGGTGGAATCCCCTGCATCACTCTGCTGGATTACTTGTTACAGAGCTTAGTGACGTATTTAACCACGTTTCCTGACTGTCTGCAGTCAATCGATTTGAATGTGTTACTGAGATTTATTCTACAGCGTTTTAATGGCAGTGTTATGAGCAACCAGTCAATATACAGCCACTCTGGTTAGATTTATCTGGGTATCAATATTTCGGGGAGAGATATTGATCTGTTAGCGCTGGTGTTTGTTTATAAGTAAGAAATTAGTCTAATATTTCTGGAGGGTTTAAATCCATTTACTTTTTTCCTGGGAATGACCCAGTCTCTGGAATTTAATAGCAAAAATAATGTATAGAAAGCATTAAAATGGTAGTAGAAACACAGAAGCAGAGCAGGCAGCCAATTTTGATATTAAAATTACGATTTTTTAAATGATTATTATTTAAAATAAATGGAATGGAACAACATTTTTATTTAATGACTGCTTATGGATTGCTGTTTTTATTTTCAGTACACTTCCTGTCAAATACTCTCACATGCAGTTGCATCCATGCATTTGTTCTCCATAGAGACACTCTCTTCCTCCAGTAACAACTCACAACATGCTGGACGACTCCACAGACCCGATCCTGAGCAACATCCGCCGTATCGGCCTCTTCAATGGACGCAATGACAGAGTGAAGGTGTGCAGTCATCTATATCTTATGCCAGTAGACTTTAATTAAAAGCAGCTAAAATGTAGGGCTCAATATTAAAGGGATAGTTCATCCAAAAATTGTGCCATTAATTACTCACCGTCATGTCATTCCAAACCTGTAAGACCCTCGTTCATCTTCAGAACACAAATTAAGATATTTTTGATGAAATCCGAGCGATTTCTGACCCTGTATAGACAACACAACTGACACGTTGAAGGCCCAGAAAGATAGTAAGGACATTCATCCATAATTTTATGAAGCTACGAGAATACTTTTTGTTTGCAACTTTATTCATCAATTTCTTATCGTCTGTGTCAGTCTTTGCCGTGTGTTCAGGAGAGTACCACACAGCAAGCATGTGGTACTGTTAACCCAGGGGTGGGCGTCCTTTTTCTGTGACACTATTATGCAAAAATTATTTATTTTAATTTTTACATTTTTTTTTTTTATCATTTAAATTTTTTATTTTTATTTCTCATGATTAATTATGTCTCAATTATTTTTATTCCAGATTGTGTTCCATCCCGAGTTCCTGTCGTCTACCAGCCCCTTGCTGCCCATGGACTATGAGGAGTTCGTGCGTGGCTGCCATCTGGGAGTGTTTCCATCCTACTATGAACCATGGGGCTACACTCCAGGTTTCACACAGAACACACAAACATGCACACACTTTCACATCCATTTTATGAGCTTTCACATTCTTACATCCAACATCTTACATTTCAATCAAAATTTGAGCCTGATTTGATTGATTATTTATTAATATGGGTCCATTTTCAAAGGTTTTTGGGAGGGAAAAAATAAAGAATAAAAAATTACCACACATTACCACGCTTAATATTTTGTCCTTTTGTGTATATATTGTATTTGTATTTCATACATGTTATTTAAAGTGTAGATTTTTTTTTATACATGGGATCGGTGTTGGGGAAAGTTACTTTTATATTGTAAAAGTACTCCATAAAAAGTAACTAATTACGTTACTTAGTTACTTGTTATGGTAAGTAATGTGCTATGTTACTTTTGTGTTACTTTTTAAATCTGGGCTGGGCTTGCTTGTTTGGTTTAATATAAAAAGTTATGTTTTTGGCAAATGTAAAAGCCCTTTCACACTAAATGCAAAATGAATAAGCCTCAGGCTGAAGGAAAAGTATATTCACATCTATACAGTAGAATGCAAGAGAAGAAAGTTTAACACTCTACGGAAATAAAAAAAAGAAGCATAAATGTTAGTTTATCTTCAGTACTTTTTGCTCATAGTTGAATTGGATCATCGATGGTCAGCAGCAAAGACATTGGTTAATAAAATGGGATTAAATACATAAAGCATATTTGTGTTATTTAAAATTGAATTATTCTGAGTTTCACATTTCATAGTTTTTATATTGAGGAATACTGAATCTGTTTTTTGCAAGTGAGATGAATTAATGCATGTTCACATTTAGTCTAGAACTACAATAACATCATGTTGCACAGCACACACAATGCCTCTGCGCTTACTCTCGTTTTTTCTCAACATGGGAACAGGAGACTTGCCAGTCAATAAGTAACTAGCATTACTTATGACTTTTTAATGTACAAGAACATTTAAATGAGTTACTTTACCCCGAACACTGCATGGGATCTCTGATCTCATATAATGATATCATTTTTTTGCACCAAATATTGCATTATATTACTCTCATCTTCTGTAATGTAATGTATTCAGGAGAGTGTACTGTCATGGGCATCCCCAGCGTGACCACCAATCTGTCTGGGTTTGGCTGTTTCATGGAGGAACATGTATCTGACCCCTCTGAATATGGTGAGTGAATAAGTCACTGCTTTCCAAAACTATCTGTACAGCTCAGTTTTTTATTTACAGTTATCAATACACTTCGTATTTGATATAACACACTGAATCTGGTACAGCTAGTTATGCTGTTGTATCTGCACATGTGTTGTAGGAATCTACATTGTGGACCGGCGGTTCCGTTCTGCGGACGAGTCGTGTAACCAGCTGACTCAGTTCATGTTTTCATTCTGCCAGCAGTCGCGTAGACAGCGAATAATCCAGCGCAACCGCACAGAGAGACTCTCTGACCTGCTGGACTGGAGATATCTCGGACGGGTGAGTATCATCTCAGCTGTTCATTCCGGTCTGATTCACTTTGTTCCATTGGTTAATATGGTGTCTCTCCGCTTAGTTCTACATGCACGCCCGACATCTGGCCCTCAGCAGATCCTTCCCTGGTAAATTCAAAATGGACCACCTTAACATCGCACCGGTGAGCCCTGCTAACACACTCACTCTCTCAGACACACATTAATGCCCTATCATGTCCTTCTATCACTGTCAAAGAGAGCATTATGGACTCCTGCACTCCAGCTAAGTGCTTAGTTTCATGACCCTAGAGGGCAAGGACATTATATAAAATACACTACTTTCCATTCATCATGAAGAAAGAATCATGTAAAAAAAACAAAAACAATTATGCATCACAACTGTTGATAATAATAATATATAATAAGCACATAAGCATATTAGAATGATTTCTGAAGGATCATGTGACACTGAAGACTGGAGTTATGATGCTGATAATTTAGCTTTACCATCATAGGAATAAATTACATTTTAAGTACATTAAAGCAAAACGGTTATTTTAAATTGTAGTACATACATTAAAATTGTAATAAATTAATAATTAAATGTATGAATTGCTTTAACTGTATTTTTGATCAAATCAGGTCCATCCAGAGCCCCTAATATGACATTTGCAGGTTTCTTTTATTCATGTTTGTTGCATGCATGGCAAGGACTTATATGATGTGTACTTGGGGCATCGTGGATTTGATTTTATTATTTCTTGAGGCTATAAGCAGCCCTGAAGGGCAAAGTAAAAAAAAAATCACCCTGAGACTTTTTGTGTTGCATTGTTGTTGTTGTCATACATAGCAGGAAAAAAAATACATAAGAACTTAACTAACTTATATAAAAATTCTCATATATACCTTGCCCTGAAAAATAAGTTTATATGACATTATTCATAGACATTACAGATCTTGAAATCATTGTCAGCATCACAAGTTAATGACGATGTGGCGCAAATACTTCATAGCCACTGTGTTCCACCTCATTTCATGCTATTCCGAGTGTTATTGAATGTATGTGTGACATTTAATACTCCAGTGATGAGGATGAACTGCTGTTGAGCTTCATTCTTGAGTTTAATTGACAGGATAACATTTACCTGCACAGGAAGATGACTTGATCTCCATTCGAACTCTGGTGATCCCCATAGACTCACCCACAGATGATCTACACATATGCTTTACTAAGATTACACACACACACACACACAGAAAATTAAAATGACAAATAAATCTGGCGTGTATATCAATTAAATGAAACAAGTCTGTAATGTAATTATGACTCATTTTCAATCACTTTTGATCACCATTAATTCAGAATCTGTAACCAAAACGTTTTGATTCCACAGACACAAGGCTTCCATTACCCCAGACCCACTTCCGTCCCTCCATCCCCATCGGCTTCCCTCCACTCCACCCCTCACCACAGCGATGAGGAAGATGACGACACCTATGACGAAGAGGAGGAAGCTGAGAGGGACAGGCAGAACATCAAGGCACCGTTCACTCTGGGTGCAGAGCCTGAGGGTAAGAGCAAACAACCGCTGGAAAATGGGAATTAAGATCTGCACCCTCCTGCTCCAGTAGTTCAGACTCTAGGACATATTTACACCCCCTGGCCTTTGAGAATGTGCTACATTTGTCTGACTACAGCTTTTGAATGGATTATCACCCAAGTGTGAATGGGAAGATATTTTTAACATAATGGTGTTTAATCACATTGAGAATCTGGGATTAAATAACCCATTTAAACTTGTAACTAATGAAAACTGAACCATGTGAACTCATTTGTACATATGATTCTTGCTTCCATTGAAACTCAGGATGCTCTTGAGCATCTCAAATCATGCTGGAGAATGAACATGCAGAGTTCATGCTGCTGTCATTAAAGCAAAAGTGGGACAAATCAAATACCAAGATAGAAAAATTTGTTAATTCTTCAGTTCAACTTTTAAATCATACTACAATACTGTCAACTTATCATGAAAGAGGTTGTATTCATTAAAAAATGCAAGTCTCTTTTGGATAGAAATTTGGTACCAAACACGCATCTTTTTAGTGTTTTAAACCAAATTTGGCATATTGGTGCCATATGAGGCTATAATAATTTGTGCTAATGTCGAAAAAGGCACCTTTACGTACATGCACTGCCTTGCGAAAGTATTCAGACCCTTTCCATTTTTTTCATGGTTTATGTTAAACTGCTTTAAATTACTTTTTTCCACATCATTCTACACTTGGAATTTACAACAAAGCACCTAAAGGAACCTCAGACTCTGAGAAACAAAATTCTCTGCTCTGATGAACCTCAATTCCAAGCATCATGTTTGAAGGAAGCCTGCAGAGTACCATCCTGAAAGTAAAGTGTGGTGATGTGCAAACTCAAAGCTTGTCGTATAATACCCCAAAATACTAGAGGCTGTAAAGGTGCTTCAGCTAAGTATTGAGTTAAGGGTATGAATACTTATGCAATGTACTTATTTCAGTTTTTTTATTTGTAATAAATTGACAAAGTTGTGACAATTCTGTTTTTGCTTTGTCATTATGATGTATGGAGTGTAGATTGATGTGGGGAAAAAAGTCATTTTAAACAGTTTAACATAAGCCTGCAACATAACGTGAAAAAAAATTAAGGGGTATGAATACTTTAGCAAGGCACTATATATATATATCTATCTATATCAAAGATAAGCAAAGTTCAGCCACAAAAAAAAATCCCATCTGTGTTTTATTAAAAACTCACACTCACAGTAGTGGTTATCAGTGCAAATTCAGTTTAATTCATTGAGAAAATGTTCACACATGTATTTTACAGACCAGTCAATTCACATGTTGATTTAACATGAGAAAATGAAAAGGGCAAAAAAATCTGTACAGTTAATTTTATATTACACAATTTCAATCATCATAAATAGTCTCTTTTCCAAGATGATATGTCTTGAAAAAACAACCCATTATTTCACCTAAAAGAAATAAAGAAATAAAAAGAAAAACAACCTTCCTATCAGTCTTTATTTCAATGATCAGTCCAAGTGGAATCATACAAACAATCTGGAGACACACAGAACTCTACATTACTCAAATCTAGCTGTTATAGTGTTGAACAGTGAGTAATGAACCTTCAGAGATGTCAAACACGGGCATCATTGTAGTAGAGGATGAACTTGAAAACATTAAATTCCACATGGCTCACAAAACTGGAAGTATTCAGATGAAAGAGTGAGTTGTCAGTGCTCTTTTAGCTGGTTTTAGTAAGGCTCACCCTCGTCTCTGGCTTGCTGGAGAACATTTAAGAGAAATGCAGCCGCTTTAGAGATGCTCAGGTCTTCTGTGTTTTGGCTGCGTGACTCTGTGGAGAAGAACAGTTTACATATTAATACTAATATTTATTTATAAGCTTACAATTATTATTACACTTTCTTCGTATTAAAGAAGTTGTATTATTACCACTTTAAAGTCTCAGCAAGCATAAATAACAGTTTAGAAAACAGAATTACTGTGAGATTTTTAAATAATTAATCATACCTAAGCGAATTGTGTCGTACAAGTCACCTTCATTTCTGTCTTCTGACACAAAGCGACGTCCCTCTATTATAAACAATAAAAGTTCATTCAAAATCGTACAGAAAAGTGATTGTACATGCAGTTTTAAACACAAATATGATTGAAAAACAGCAGTAACATACGTGTGCCCTTCAGATATAACATGGCTTGGGGCGTCCAATTCCGACGCTGAAAACTGCCCTTTAATTAAAAAAAAAGGATTATTTGCACTGTTTTATGTAGAACATCATTAAAAATAACAAAATAAATAGCTAATTACAATTTTAAAATTAAAATAGTGAAAATGTTAATAAAAATGACACATTATTTGCACTTTTATGTAGAACTTTGTTTTTTAATTATAAAAATGTAATGTTTTATATGTATAAAAATAAAAAACGTTTATAAAATAACATTTTCAGTGAAAACATTGTATTATAATAATTGTTTAAATTAAAATAGTAAATGTTTAAATAAATAATATTATATCATACCTTGGGCGCACTCCAGGAATGGGACACAAATGTTGCCAGAAGTAAAAGCGCAAGTGCGTAAGCCGCAAGAGTCCTTAAATCCTGAAAGTCATGTTCAAATATATCATATAATTTATCAAGAGCATTGTAATCAGCCTTGTATATCACTGTATATTAGCCTCTTTTCTCTTCATTGTTAGTTATGCACGAAAGTATCAATACAAGATTAAAATGACTAAATTTAAGCATGAATGTGGACTTACTTTCATAGTGTCAGATGTTCTCTTCAGCTGCTGAGTCTCAGAGGCAAGATCAAAAGTGAAGACTGTGAAGTCTGTCCTTGATATTTATAATCACCAGGGTGGGGGAATGTCGAATGAATTAGTCTTCAGCTATAGGTCAAGTCCCATTGATTCACAACAGGGCCGGACCACGAACCTTTCAGAGCGATTAGTTAACCCTTCCTTTAAAAATAATAAGGCTACTTTACTGCTATGACGTTTGAAGACACGATAGCAGGGCTGGGTACACTTACATCTGTAAGCTAGGATGCTTTTTAGATCTGCTGAAGGGAAATTTCCATTTGTGTGCACTTTTAATAGCTAACTAATGAAAAGAAGAGGACGGAAAGTATTGATATGTTTACACCTTCAGCAATGAAGCGTCTCAAATACACCAGCTAATCGTTTTTTATGAATGAACAGTGAGCGGCTGATGGGGTTTCCCTGCTGACACTACATATATAAATATCTGCTGGGCTCTGCCTACAAATTACTTGCAATTTATGTCTCTTCTAGAAGGGAATAATAATGGATAAGAAGCATACACCCTAAACGTGTATGGTCTCTGAAATAGATTACAAAACAACAAATCTTACCAGATTAAAACTACAGGTCCTTCTCAAAAAATTAGCATATTGTGATAAAGTTCATTATTTTCTGTAATGTACTGATAAACATTAGACTTTCATATATTTTAGATTCATTACAACACAACTGAAGTAGTTCAAGCCTTTTATTGTTTTAATATTGATGATTTTGGCTTACAGCTCATGAAAACCCAAAATTACTATCTCAAAAAATTAGCATATTTCATCCGACCAATAAAAGAAAAGCGTTTTTAATACAAAAAAAGTCAACCTTCGAATAATTATGTTCAGTTATTCAGTTATGCACTCAATACTTGGTCGGGAATCCTTTTGCAGAAATGACTGCTTCAATGCGGCGTGGCATGGAGGCAATCAGCCTGTGGCACTGCTGAGGTGTTATGGAGGCCCAGGATGCTTCGATAGCGGCCTTAAGCTCATCCAGAGTGTTGGGTCTTGCGTCTCTCAACTTTCTCTTCACAATATCCCACAGATTCTCTATGGGGTTCAGGTCAGGAGAGTTGGCAGGCCAATTGAGCACAGTAATACCATGGTCAGTAAACCATTTACCAGTGGTTTTGGCACTGTGAGCAGGTGCCAGGTCGTGCTGAAAAATGAAATCTTCATCTCCATAAAGCTTTTCAGCAGATGGAAGCATGAAGTGCTCCAAAATCTCCTGATAGCTAGCTGCATTGACCATGCCCTTGATAAAACACAGTGGACCAACACCAGCAGCTGACATGGCACCCCAGACCATCACTGACTGTGGGTACTTGACACTGGACTTCAGGCATTTTGGCATTTCCCTCTCCCCAGTCTTCCTCCAGACTCTGGCACCTTGATTTCTGAATGACATGCAAAATTTGCTTTCATCCGAAAAAAGTACTTTGGACCACTGAGCAACAGTCCAGTGCTGCTTCTCTGTTCAAAAGTGGCTTGACCTGGGGAATGCGGCACCTGTAGCCCATTTCCTGCACACGCCTGTACACGGTGGCTCTGGATATTTCTACTCCAGACTCAGTCCACTGCTTCCGCAGGTCCCCCAAGGTCTGGAATCGGTCCTTCTCCACAATCTTCCTCAGGGTCCGGTCACCTCTTCTCGTTGTGCTGCGTTTTCTGCCACACTTTTTCCTTCCCACAGACTTCCCACTGAGGTGCCTTGATACAGCACTCTGGGAACAGCCTATTCGCTCAGAAATTTCTCTCTGTGTCTTACCCTCTTGCTTGAGGGTGTCAATGATGGCCTTCTGGACAGCAGTCAGGTCGGCAGTCTTACCCATGATTGCGGTTTTGAGTAATGAACCAGGCTGGGAGTTTTTAAAAGCCTCAGGAATCTTTTGCAGGTGTTTAGAGTTAATTAGTTGATTCAGATGATTAGGTTAATAGCTCGTTTAGAGAACCTTTTCATGATATGCTAATTTTTTGAGATGAGCTGTATGCCAAAATCATCAATATTAAAACAATAAAAGGCTTGAACTACTTCAGTTGTGTTGTAATGAATCTAAAATATATGAAAGTCTAATGTTTATCAGTACGTTACAGAAAATAATGAACTTTACCACAATATGCTAATTTTTTGAGAAGGACCTGTAGACCGAATGAAACAAGTCTGTCTCATTCCTCAATATACATGAGGAACCATTTGTCATTCTTTAGGTCACAAGAGAAAAAATAAATTGTCATATTCATTTTTATTAATATCAACAAGAACCATAAAATTAATAACATTTATTTTTAGTGCTGTCAAACGATTAATCGCAATTAATTGCATCCAAAATTGTTTTTGTTTACATTATGTATGTGTACTGTTAATTTATTATGTATATATACATTGAACAAAATTATAAACGCAACACTTTTGTTTTTGCCCCCATTTTTCATGAGCTGAACTCAAAGACTTTTTCTATGTACACAAAAGGCCTATTTCTCTTAAATATTGTTCACAAATCTGTCTAAATCTGTGTTAGTGAGCACTTCTCCTTTGCCGAGATACTCCATGCACCTCATAGGTGTGGCATATAAAGATGCTGATTAGATAGGATGATTATTGCACAGGTGTGCCTTAGGCTGACCACAATAAAAGGCCACTCTAAATGTGCAGTTTTACTGTATTGGGGGGGGGGTCCGAAAACCAGTCAGTATCTGGTGTGACCACAATTTTCCACAACGCAGTGCAACACATCTCCTTTGCGTAGAGTTGATCAGGTTGTCCACTCCTCTTCAATGGCTGAGCAAAGTTGATGGATATTGGCAGGAACTGGAACACGCTGTCGTATACGCTGATCCAGAGAATCCCAAACATCCTCAATGGGTGACATGTCCGGTGAGTATGCTGGCCATGCAAGAATTGGGATGTTTTCAGCTTTCAGGAATTGTGTACAGATTCTTGCAGCATGGGGCCGTGCATTATCATGCTGCAACATGAGGTGATGGTCGTGGATGAATGGCACAACAGTGGGCCTCAGGATCTCATCACGTTATCTCTGTGCATTCAAAATGCCATCAATAAAATACACCGGTGTTCGTTGTCCATAACATATGCCTGCCCATACCATAACCCCACTGCCACAATGGGCCACTTGATCCACAACGTTGACATCAGCAAACCGCTCACCCAAAAGACGCCATACATGCTGGATGTGGAGGTCCTGGGCTGGTGTGATTACAAGTGGTCTGCGGTTGTGAGGCCGGTTCGATGTACTGCCAAATTCTCTGAAACACCTTTGGAGACGGCTTATGGTAGAGAAATGAACATTCAATTCATGGGCAACAGCTCTGGTGGACATTCCTGCAGTCAGCATGCCAATTGCACGCTCCCTCAAAACTTGCGACATCTGTGGCATTGTGCTGTGTGATAAAACTGCACATTTTAGAGTGGCCTTTTATTGTGGTCAGCCTAAGGCACACCTGTGCAATAATCATGCTGTCTAATCAGCATCTTGATATGCCACACCTGTGAGGTGGATGGATTTTCTCGGCAAAGGAGAAGTGCTCACTAACACAGATTTAGACAGATTTGTGAACAATATTTGAGAGAAATAGGCCTTTTGTGTACATAGAAAAAGTCTTAGATCTTTGAGTTCAGCTCATGAAAAATGGGGGCAAAAACAAGTGTTTATAATTTTGTTCAGTGTAAATACAGTATATTTTGAAAAATGTACATGTATATACATTTATATTATATTATACTAATCATTTATTATATACATATTATATACATAATTATATTTAATATAAACAACATATGTTTCTTAAATATATACATGCATGTGTTTGTATTTTTATATAATAAAAATACACAGTACACATTCATATTATGTAAACAACATTTTATTTTGGATGCGCAATCAATCTTTTGACAGCAATAATTATATATATATATATATATATATATATATATATATATAAAACTTATTTGTATTATTAATTACAGTTATTCTTAATGATGATAACGTAATTAGATTTTGATATGAATAAATTATTATTAATGTCATTTTATATTAATATTACAACCATATTATTATTATTATTATTAATAACAACAAAACCTTTTTAAAGCCGCTTTTGAGGAACCCCAAATGGTGTGTCAATAACTAATAAAGCAATAAGAATAAAAATAAAAACACTGACCTTTTCAAGTTTTTAAATTTATATTTACAAAAGTTTGTGGCAGCTGAACAATTCTGAAATCCCACCATTTTTGAAGACAGAGAAAAAAATTAAATAGTTAATAATAATAATAACAACAACATCTCTATATGCCAGTCTGATTAGTAGCAGTTTATTTTCACAAAAAAGTGTAAATTTCACACAGTTTCAGCAGGTGTGATTGGGAAAAAAAACAAACCCAAGAAATTAGACCAACTCTCCTCCCTCTTTAAAATACAATTATAGACACAACCGTGTAACAAGGCCATTATTGTAACAGAATACAGACTTCCAGAAGTCGCTTCTACACATTCAAACAAAGATTCCTCATGGGAGGGTCTCCAGTAACTTCTACATGAAGTTTGCATTTATAAAGTAGGGCACAGCTGTTCAAGGATGCAGTGATGCAGCTGTGCTTTGGCCGGCAGACGAAGGAGTGGCTTGTTCTCCACACTGCACAGTTTGCTTTTCACTGACGTAAATATCACTCAGACGTCCTTACAATGGAAACACGTCTGAATGTAAAGCTTCTGTAATACGACCTCTATACTTCTCATGGCTGTTTTAAGGTAAAGCTTTAGAAAATCCATCATAAATAAGTGGTAAAAAAAAAAAAAGAGAGAGTCTTTTAAACCATGTTGTTGCTTTCACTCATTTTGTCCACATACTGGAGAAACAAAAAGAGGTATGGAAGGATTAAGACACTTAAAAAAATTTAAATTATAGATATAAAATTACAATTTTGATTCATGACAGGTTTATCACTTCAAATACTCAGTGCACACAGGACAGCATGATTCATGCTCGCATGCAAGACACAATTAGCAGTGACTGACCAAGATGGCTGACTGTCCGCTCAGCCTTAGGAAGGCATTAAAAGAACAACAAACAGATGTTGAAAGACACTCATGGGGTGAAAACTAATGTGTGTTAGCTACTAGTTGAGTGGTATCATCAGTTTGGGTTATGCAGTTGATTGATATACTACCATTCAAAAGTTTGAGGTCGGTAAAATAAAAATAAAGTTTTTGAAAGTAGTCTCTTATGCTCACCAAGGCAGCATTTATTTGATCAAAAAATAAAGGAAACCCGTAATACTGTGAAAGATTATTACAATTTAAAATACCCATTTTCTTTTTTTAAATACATTATGAAATATAATTTATTTCTGTGATGGCGAAGCTAATTTTCAGCATCATTACTCCAGTCTTTAGTGTCATGTGATCCTTCAGAAATCATTCTAATATGCTGGTTTGCTGCTCAAGAAACTTTACTACTAATTATTATTATTACCAATGCTTAAAACAGTGCTGCTAAATATTTTTATGAGAATATGTTTCACAAAAATATTACATTTGACAATTTCAGGATATTGTAATATTATTAACGTCACTGCATCCTTACTGGAAAAAAAACAATATTTCTTAAACAACAACAACTTTCAAACAATAATATATGGAATTTCAGATAGAATAGAATTCTCTTGTATTAAGGTGGTATTTTTAAAAACTAAGGAAAAATATTACTTCATCACAAAGCCCTTAATATTGAAATATTTGAATATATGTGAACAAAAATCTGTATTACTTTGTGGAAAAGCATGTTAGTCTCATAGCTGCTAAAGCAAGCAAAAGCTTTTGAAGTGAATTTATTTGAAGACTTTGTCCTAAACAGACATGATGTAATAGGTTTGTATTGATTATTAATTTATCTGTTCACACTGATGGTGTAAATGTTAACACAATCACATTCAATCAGAACATATTTGTTTAATGGTTTGGCAGCTCATTTACACTTTTCATGTTTGTTATTTGTCCTTTATTGCATAATGCCTGGTTAGGACGTGTTAAATTCACTGCAATCTTAGATTACCCTTACATGGAAATAAAAGCAAGAGAGGAAGGAAAAATATCTCTTCTTCATCACCCCGCTGGCCAAAACTTACCCCACTAATGAAGGGAAGATTCAGCAAGTATCCCAGCACAGGAATTCTCCTGATGAAGCCTACGACCACTGGAAAGAAGCCCCTGCACATGAAGAGAAGGCATTAGCATGTGGACTGATATATCATTAGGAATTATTTATCGAAATGTTAGTTAATTTTTCTTTCCGTTCTTTTCAGACTTCATAAATAGTTGTACATTATTTTTTTTAATAATATAATCATTTTACTTAATATTGTGTAAAATAAGTGTTCATTTAATTCTCACTTTCTCATTTACTATTAAATTATGTAATTTAATATCTCAATTTGCATACATAATATCTATATCTGCCTTCAGTCAATCTGTATTGGCATCAGTCTGTTAAAAACCATTCAACCTCTAACATATCAGCTTAGAGCTACTAGTTTTGTAGATGCATAATTTGCCTTGATAAGAACTCTCTAATCCTGTAAAAATACCTGAATAAAAGAAAGAAGCCATAAAACTCTAGAATCACTCCGAGTATGGGCCATCCAATCAGCACTACAAAGACGCCTCCTAGGAAGAAGCCGGTGGCTTTCATTTTGTGTTTCTGAAAGAAGAACCTGAACGTCCTCTCCAGCCCGATTACAAATGCCAGCCCGACAACAAAAAAGATCTGAGACAAATAAAGACCAAGAGAGAGGTAAGAGATTGCCTTTGGGTTGAGGGATATGTGCTTATGTGTGTCTATGTGCACTCATAATATAAGTTTACAACAAATTACGGTATAAAAGTTTAGTATTTTAGCTATTATGAGAGAACACTTAATACCAGAAAAATCTAGAGCAGCATAATGAAGAATATGATGGAAAAAGTAGAAATGTGTAGCAAAACAATACTATTCGCAACAAAGTTATAGGAAAGAAATTGTTTAGAAACTAGCACACACATGCATGAATTTTTTTTTAAAAGCTTGTTAGAATTATATTACATGTTTGTTTTATATATATATGTGTGTATATGTGGGTGTGTGTGTATATATGCATATACAGTGCCCTCCATAAGTATTGTAACAGTAAAGCCAAAATTGCTCTGTTGACTGTGGAGTCAAGACATTTGCAAATATGATTAAAAGATGAATATGAGACAAAACTACAGAATGTCACATTTTATTATTAGCCGTTTCAACACATACATGTTTTACCAAATAAAAAGAACAGCACTTTTAGAGTTCATCCCACTCATTGATGTGAGCATAAGTATTGGGACAGTTGAACATAAGGCAGATATAAAAGATTAAAAGCTATTATTTAGTTGCAGATCCCTTGCGCACAATCACAGCAGTGAGTCTGTGACCCATAGACATCACCAGACTCTTGGTCTCATCCTTTGAAATACTTTTTCCAGCCTTTAATGCAGCCAATTCCAATTGTTGCTTGTTTTGGGGAGTTTCTGCCTTTACTCTCCTCATCAGCTGGTGAAATTCATGTTCAATCAGATTTAAATCTGGAGATTGACTTGGGCAATCTAAGACTTTCATAACTTTTTTGATTTGTCTGTCATCAACTACTGTTGTTTTCTCAGCCGATCAGGTCATTGTTGGTTGCTGGTGGTTTCCAAACTCTTGATTTCTCCATGCTCTTTATTTTTGCTATAGCTATAATTGACTTCCTCTTTTCTTTTAGCATCTAAATTGCTTGCTTTTCTCTCAAAGTCAGCTACTCATCTTCATCCTGGTTTTTGTGTGTTAACATCGAGTAGAAGTAATGGATATAACTGATACAACACATTCCCTGCTTTTAATATCTGAAGAATTAATGCAACAGGACACAGCAGATCACTTAGAAAGACCTGTGAGGGAACTGTTCCAATACTTATGCTCACATCAGATAGAGGGATGAAACTCTAAAAGTGCTGAACTTCTTAGCTGCTAAAACATGTATGTGATGAATCACCCAATAATAAAACGCGACATTCTGTAGTTTTGTCTCATATTCATCTTTTAATCATATTTGTAAATGTCTTGACTCCACAGCCAACAGAGCAAGTTTGTCTTTACTGTTCCAATACTTTTGGAGGGCACTGTATATATAATATACAGTGCACAGCATAAATGAGTACATCCCCTCTGAATAAATATAAAATATGTATTTTTTGTAATGATCACTAATATAATTCATGGAAAGATGGCAACATTTAAATGTATTAAACAAATACTTAATAAAAACGTAAATTAGACAGTTTTATTTAAATGAAGGATTGCAGAAATTAGTACACCCTAGATTTAATTCAGCAAATGTATAATATTCTAGTACTTCAGAACTTTAAGTATACTGTTCTGACCCTTCTTGGCACTGAGTGTACAAGTTCATGACAAATTTTCGCATCTGTCCTGTTTAACTCCAGGAGGACGACCTCCTTGAATACTCTGGTCTTTAATGGGGAGTTTTGCTCAGCTCGTCTCCACAGCTGCTCAAGAGTGCTAAGATTGAGTGAAATGCATGTCCACTGAAGGATTTTCACCTTGGGAGAATGAATATCTTCATTGTCATGTTGAAAAAATGCCCAATAATGCAGGGAATGAGGGGAGGGTAGCATCTTCTGTTTCAAGTTTTTGTATTCCATTAAACAATAGTGTGTGAATTCATGACAGCATTGATAAAGTACAACTCCCTCACACCTTCAGCACACACATTCATCCCTATATAAAAGCTTTACTACCACGGAGCGTAACTGTGGGTACCAAGCACTTCTCACTGTACTCCTCCTCTAGCAACTCCAGATCATTTTGGATGCTTTTGGATCCAAAACGATTGACTTGGTCTCTTGATACCAAAGTATGGATTCCCAGAAGTCTCTATTTTGTAAATATGGGCCTTGGAAGAGGTTAAATGAGTTTATTTTGCTTTGGCTACAGTAGGTAATTCTAATGGTGATAACCATGCATGTCACTTCTGCAGGCTGCGTCATACTCTGTGAGATAAAGTGTCACTTTTTTCATAGCTTTTGCCGGCTCTGAGACACTTGCTCTTTTTCTAGCAAAAATTCACTGATCATGAAAACATAAAGCAAAGACCTGATTATTTCAGGAGCCTTGTCACAAGTCCATTGTTATTGAATGTCGGTGCTGCTTCTGCTATATTTTAACTCTTAAAACAATAATTTGGTATTCCTCTTGTACCATTGTCCTCTTTTATGCTAGGGAATAAGTCACCTGGCAGTTCTCTCCCAAGTGGTTCCACTGCTGCCAGCATTAAGTCTGAGTATGATTCAGTGCGCTATATAACACTTTTAATTGTCAGGTAATTACAGGTCTTTAAAAGTTTTGGTTCAGTACACTTACCTGTTGATCAAAAATAGCCTTAAACCTGTACACTTTTTTTTTTTTTTTTTTTTTTAGTAAATTTCAGGAGGGTGTACTCATTTTTTCAACTCAGCATTTTATCACTTTAAGAAAATCTTTTGCTAAATAATTTTGACATTCTTCTTCGGTAATTGATCAAGCAGGTTTGTTGGAACATTATATCTCCAAAGAACCCTAATATGTCATCTAAGTAAAGAGTAATTGCTGAAACATTGCTAGGGGGTGTACTCATTTATACTGTGCACGGTATATATAACAAACATGTTATATATACATATATAAAACATATAATACACATTTTTTAAATATACTGTAATTGCTCTGATAAGAAATGAATAAAATATACACTGTTCATATTCGTTTCTGATTAGTATAATTAAAAATGATCATATAGTTATAATATACATATGCAAGGCATAACCAAAAAATGTTGTTAAAATATATAAATGACAACATGAGAACACTCACATTTCCTATGGCAAGGAGAGCTTTATCGAAAAACAGGATCATCCCAAAAAACAGAAAAAATACACCAAATCCTGTTAGCCCCATTCCAATTTCTGTCGAGAGAGGGAAAGCCATACAATTAAACCAATACATATAATTTGCATTTAATACCACACAAATGTTAGATATTAATTTGCTAATATGATCGTTTCTTATTGATGATTATGATGATCATATGCATAAAACTATGTTTACAGGACTGTTCTGGCTTCATGCAATCAGTCTGGAGCGGTTCACCATCAACATTAAAGCGGTTTTAAGCCAGAATATTTATTTAGTCTGTTTCCTGACATGTAATTCACCGCCAATGACTTATTGTTAAACTTATAACTGGTTATTAGACTTATTACTGGTGGAGTGACATCTGTATGCAGCTGCACACACACATAAATACTAAAGACAGGCGAAATAATAAAGACAATAGGCTTTGCAGATGAAAGCACTGGCGCTAGACATTGTGTGAGGAAGAGCTGTCAGTGAGAAAGGTTATGTTAATCTTACTCTGGGAGTCGGTGAGTGAAATCATCTTGGCTTGTCTCGCTCGGCAGCTGTCACAGGAGCGGCCACGCGTACCGGAAACACTCACTTTCGACTTCCGGAAAAAAAAAACTTTACAAACCTAGTGCATCTCGTATTAATTTAATATTTTGAATAATTTCTATTTTGAATGACTACAACTCTTAAAAAAAAAAAAAAAAAAAAAAACTGAAGCATATTTTAAGATATTTAATGCGTTTTTGCGTGCCAAGTGATGACGTGATAAGTCACTGTAGTAAATATTAGACTATATTTAAAAATATATATATTTACTATAATATTGTCGTAGTTTACATACATAATAACCTTGATAAATGTACACGGAAACGCAAACGTTGTATTTGGAATACTGAGAAAGTTGTTTACTTCCGTGTCCACCGCGCCATCTGCCGGTCAATATTTGCAACAACACACTTTTAACCATAGATAGATAGACAGACAGACAGACACAGATAGACAGACAGACAGACAGACACTTAGATAGATAGACAGACAGACAGATATATAGATAGACAGATAAATAGATAGACAGACAGACAGACAGACGGACATATAGATAGATAGACAGACAGACAGACAGACAGACAGACATATAGATAGACAGACATATAGATAGACAGACAGACAGACAGACAGACAGACAGACAGACAGACAGACAGATAGACAGACAGACACATAGACAGACAGACAGATAGATAGATAGACAGACAGACAGACATATAGATAGATAGATAGATAGATAGATAGACAGACAGACAGACAGACAGACAGACAGACAGACAGACACATAGACAGACAGACAGATAGATAGATAGACAGACAGACAGACATATAGATAGATAGATAGATAGATAGACAGACAGACAGACAGACAGACAGACAGACAGACAGACATAGATAGATAGACAGACAGACAGACAGACATATAGATAGATAGATAGATAGACAGACAGATAGACAGACAGATAGATAGATAGACAGACAGACAGATAGACAGACAGACACATAGACAGACAGACAGACAGACAGATAGATAGATAGATAGATAGATAGATAGATAGATAGACAGACAGACAGACAGACATATAGATAGATAGACAGACAGACAGACAGATAGATAGATAGACAGACAGACAGACATATAGATAGATAGACAGACAGACAGACAGACAGATAGATAGACAGACACATAGACAGACAGACAGATAGACAGATAGACAGACAGACAGATAGATAGATAGATAGATAGACAGATAGATAGATAGACAGACAGATAGACAGTTAGATAGATAGATAGAGACAGACAGATACAGTTAGATAGATAGACAGACAGACACATAAACAGACAGACAGATAGATAGACAGATAGATAGACAGACAGATAGACAGTTAGATAGATAGAGACAGACAGATAGAGACAGTTAGATAGATAGACAGATAGACAGACAGACAGATATATAGATAGATAGACAGACAGATGGATAGATAGATATGCTTTTAACATCGTACATGTTGTCTTCCTATGGAAATTTCTACATTGTTTTAAATTTTTAATGGCTCTTTATGTAATTTGTGACATTTTGACCACTCTTACTTTAATCTTTCTATCTGATGTATACTTTCATATAAGAATAAGTGCATGTTTTTGGCATTTTTCATGAATCATTTGGTGTCACATTATTTTTTCAAGCACCATGCTAACCCCTTGAACCTCTGGTATATTTTAGACAAATTATCCAGCAAAGCTTTTTATTGCATGAAAAGAGTAAAGTTTTCATTTGAATGTTGCACTTCTTAAGTTCTACCTTTATTTAATTAACAAAAATGTAATGTGTAGAACATTAAATTTGGATAATTTTAAGGGTGACATAAGTATTACTAGAAAATAACATACAATAACAATATTGGCAACCAACAACTTAAAACAAGCATTTTATTAGTATAATCTCAGAACTTTATTACATAATATTAAGAAGCCTTTATAAAACATTGCAGTAATTTGTTTCGAATAACTGATTATTATGTGCAGTTTCTATTTGCACTGCAAACATGTTTCTCAAATACAGGAAACCCAAGAACTGCATACACTGCAAGCTGTTTCTGCATAATTATCCACAATGTAACAGCAAAAAAAATCAGGTGTAAACAAATTTACCTTGATTTAGGAAAAGAGAGAGAGAGAGAGAGAGAGAGAGAGAGAGAGAGAGAGAGAGAGAGAGAGAGAATACAATGCAAAATGCAGAACACGTAAACTTTCAAAACAATTTTGAGGCACTATTTGACACGAGGAATATACTGTGCACCTTGAGGGCTCTTTTGTTTATACTTTAACACATACTAGCCTATATTATATTCTTGTTCTTAAATATCCCTCCATCTTCAGTTAATTGCAATTTGCCATATTTCCACACGTGACTTGTGTCCCTTATTCTGGGGGTTTCTTCTTGGCCTCCACATCCTTCTTAAAGGCCTCGATTTTCTTTGAAAGATTGGGTACCTTGAAAAAGTTATAAACAAATAAATTACATCAGATATTGATCACTAAACAGTGGAGCTGTTCTCTATTTAAAGACTAGTACTATTTAGTCCAGTCTTATTAGAACTCGTTTATTACAAGAGTTTAGACAGACACAAGAGTTAATATGTGAATAAATATTGTTTTTTATAACCTCGTAATTCTGTGCCAGATACATGCCAACCACGTTCCCCAGAGTGAAGCCAAGCTGGAAAAACAAACAATGCTCAAATATCAGCAATATTATATCACAGATAGATACATTCTTCTATATTATAAATGATCCGACTGTAAATGTTTATATTTAACTCAAATTAAACCTTTGATTAGCTAGTTACTTAGTTGTTAGCTACTACAATATGAATTAGCAAGCGAATAAACACACGTTTACAATCTCACAAACAGATATAAGTACTTACTATGAATTGCATCATGATTAAAGCTTTGAAATGGTGAAAAGAAACTAAATAACAGTGACAGTGGACCCGAAATCTAGTATGGTTCTGCGTTTGACACGGTTAGCCTTCAACTAGCTTCGTATGTCATCAGCAGCATCAACACACCGGAAGTAGTGTTCTTGCAAAATAAGAGTCTTAAATATGAAGTAAAGAGCACACGAAATGTTTAAATATAGACCAGATTGTGATTTAACTACTAATATATTTTTTCCCAACATACAGTAAAATATGAACTGATTTTTAATTAATTAAAAGTTTAATTATTATTTTTTTTTTTAAAGTAACGAACGAATATTGAAATGCTGTCAGATGAATGTAGAAACAGGGTTAAAATAAATATTAACTAGTTTTCACACTTTCTTTTATTATTATTTTTTTAGTGCTTGTTACACTACATATACTTTGTTCTTACATCTTGAAAACAAACAATACATATATTGCAAAATTGTTATATTGAAGGTATGTCATGTTGAAACAATGGCTTTCCACACAAAGATGTGATTCATTCACTTGTCACAACGGCAAAAATAGTCACCAGCTTGATCTATGCAGTTAGGTAATAGTTAAACTAAAACAATTAACATAACTGAACATAAGAGCACACACATTATATAAGGGAATATCCTTAATTTTCAAATACAACAGTAATAAAACAAACATGCCTGTAACCAAAGCACAATGATATACAAACAGCATACACAACTAACCCAAATGTTGATGTCTAAAGGATAAAAAAAATAATCATGCAGTCGTAACTGTATAAAATGACGCTACCAGGACCAAAAAAACCCAAATACAATTCCAATTATTTTAACAATTTTGTTCAATTTTATTTATATAATTAAATAATTTTCCCTCTTTATATAATTTCAAGTTTCTTCCATTTCAAATTATGCAGAATAAGAAATTCAGACCTTGTTTTTTTCCAAGTATAAACACAGTTAATATTTGTAATACAATACTTACAAAATAACGTGTAGCAAACACAAACTATAATTTCACTTTCTCCATGATGGATTTCAATATGCTCCAATAAACATTTTTTATGATCTAGAAAATGGGCATGGGAAACAACACGGGTATCTCTAAAGGCATATAACATGTTCTCAAGTGTCTGTAAATGATCTGTGTAAATACATTAGCCTATTTTGGCTAGGTCATTAACCACTGTGAATATAGAAAAGCTTCTGCCTTGCACCTAAACACAGTCAATATACTGTACGCAATGAATCCCTTTCTATTGCAGTAACACTGTCAAGTGAAAACCACATTTAGAGAGATGCTAAAAATATTACTTGGCAAGGAACATAGTTTCTTTGTAACATAAACAGCACCCCCCCCGCCCCCTCCCAAAATCCATCATTTCCCATTTTAAACACCATAGCACATTGTTGTTCTTCAGTCTTCTTCGTACTGCCGTGATTCCCTGAAATCAAGCATCAAATAATTCACTTGGAAACACATGAGTGAAATGTCTGGTGATGATAACGAATCAAGTAAGCGCTGCATCCTGGTTTATTTGGACTCCAGTGGGCTGCTGGGTGGCCCCTGTATGATCCTATTCTGCGGAGCTGGCGCTTGCATGTTAATGAAAAGTAGATTCTTCAGGATGCTCACGTAGAAAGGACCGTAAACCTTTTTGTTGAAGTTGACGAGGTTGGCAAAACTGACCCCAAGCCCCATGAGCTCTGGCTGAATCAGACCCAAGCCTGGCGGCACGAGAGGGGGCGTCCTGTGAGAGTTGGTAGAGGCGAGGACCACCCTAAAGTACTGCTGTAGCCTTCCCTCTGTGGGACAGAAAAGGCACATGAAAACATGATGCAGGCTTTAAGGCAATATTACGAGTTCAGCTCTGACGGCATTTGTTGCCATAACGTTGATTATCACAAAAATTAATTTCCACTTTCATTTAAACAAACAAAAAAAAAAGCATAAATGTGTTACAGCAAGGCAATGGGAACCGAAGTGAATGGGTCAATATATAAATGTAAAAATATCACTGTTTTAATAAAATGTGAACAATATGCTTGTTAATATATATAAAAAAGCTTGATTAACGTTATATGCAAATTTACAACTTAGTTACCATGAAAACAACATAAAATGTAAAAAATTCCAATTTACAATACTTAAATAATACACTGGTATAAGCTTCACATTTCTGCTTTTAAATCCTCCAAAATGTGGCTCCATTTATTTCCATTTTAAGATTAAAATAATTATTTAGGTAATATTACATTGCAAAAAGGGGGATTTTCTTACTTACAAGAAAAAAAAAATCAATGGGCTAAGGAAAATAAAAGTTTATTTGTTTTGAAAAATTAGTTTATTTTTCTTGCTACACTGGCAGATATTGGTCTTATTTTATCCATAAAAAACACTTAATTCTGATGCAGGTTTATTTTTCTTACTCCACTGGCAGATTTTTTTGTTTTAAGCAAAGTGATTATTATAATATATAATTTTCTATATTATAAACTATTATCCATTTTGCTTCTCACGTAAATGTTTCTTGTTTATTTTAAATATAAAATATCTAAAATATTTTAGGTGTTTGTTTAGATATTTGGACTGGTAAACGGGACAAAAAGAATAAGAAAATTATTTCTTGCAATGTCACAAGTGCTGTTGATTGGAACTCCTTTACATTTTTCCATACCAACAAGAGTGCGTATTGGGTTGTTTTCCTGGGTGATGTCACAAATCTGGCCCTTTAAAGTTTCCTGCAGTTCAGCTGGCAGAGCTGGGAAGTTTCTTTCAGCCAGAGACTTGTTGACCTCACAGCAGATCTGAGCACTGATGTTTCCAAGAGCTTCAGTGAGATTAAAGTTTCTGTAAGCCAAAAAAAGGAAAAAAAAAAGGCAAGATCTTTTAGATTGAGACATTCATTATTGCATGTATATAGAAGTATGTGTGTGATGTGTAGGGGAAGGGTAGGGGAAGGACGGGGATCGGACATACGCGCTATGCATGCCCTCCAGCAGCACTGCTGTCATCTTCTTAAGTCTCTCGACAAGAGCGGGCAGGCCTGACACGGCCCCTCCTATTGAGCTGTAGACTATCAGCAGTACAGACGCGACCGTTTGATAGAGCTGAAGAGACCGCTGCATCTCCTGCAACCTCACTTCATCCGTCATCACAGTCTGCAAGTGTTAGATCATAAATCACTCTCAAAGATGCATTTTGAATTTGATATCAATGCTCAGTATGATTGATAATAACTGTGTTAGTTCTCCAACCTCAGGTAATGGGCCCTTGCTCTCGTCCCAGGTGAGCAGTTTGATGTAGGCTGTATTTAGCACCAGCGTGGGGCCTGGTAAGGGTTTGCTGCTCTGCCCAGAATCTCTGTTCTTGTCTGCTGGTGCCATGACTTGAGTGGCCTCTTCTATTGAAGATCTGATCCACTCAGCTGTATGGTCCAAAGCACCTGGGTGAATTCAAATGAAGTTAAAGCTTGCCCAAGTGTGCAAAGGAGTCCAGATACTTTTGGGTGAACTATCCCTTTAAATTAAAATTCTGTCAGTATTTACTCATGTCGATCTAAACCTGTATGACTTAATTTATTCTGTGGAGATATTTTGAAAAATTTCTTAGTGTTTTTTTGTTTTTTTTGACCATTCAATGAAAGTTGATGGTGTCCAATTTTGTGGTGGACCCCATTGACTTTCACTGTACAGACATAAACAGTCAAAACATCTTCAAAGCATCTTTTGTGTCTCACAGAAAAAAGAAAGCCAAATGATTCTGGAATGACAAAAGGTTGATCAATAATGACAAAATGTTCTTTGTTGTGGTGAAAATGGCTGATCCTTTTTAAATGCAATCAGTTTATTTAAAATAATGTTCAATGATTTTATTTGTAGACTTACTGGGAGTTCTTTCCAGAATGCTCTGGAATTTGGCTCTCTCATACTCTACCGACTGCCTCTGAAGCTCTGGCCTGAGGCTCTGGATGGTAAAATTCACCATGTCCATTTTCATCAGGTCCAACACCCGGAAGATTTCCCTGTTATGACACAAGTCAGTTACTTTGCATCAGGTGAATCTTCACATAAAATATGGCTGTTAGTGAAGACAACACAATTACTGATTTGTGCCCCATATGCCCCTTAGTGACTATTAAAGCATTTTTATTATTAATTCACAACCCGTGCTTATGCACAAACATGTGTTCTTAACCTTTTTCTAATATATGCAGTTATATGCAGTTTAATTATAGTTAACTAAGACTAAAGCTAAAATTAAAACCATATAAATATGAAATTAAAAAAAGAAAACCATATTCATTAGTTGAAATACACTTCGACAGAGATATACTTTTAAAAAACTATATTTCAGCTTATGCAACATTTCTAATTTTAAGGTAGTTTAACTTGATGTTCTAAAATAACAGAAATAATTCAAATAAAACCTATATATACACCTGTATATAAACCCAAAACTACTAAAAATGACTAAAAACAAAATTGCTTTAAGTCTTAAGTCTTAAAACACAATTAAAATTAAAACAAATAAATCTCATTCAAAATATTAGCACAAACTATAATAGTATCTCAGATACTAAAATGACACGGCTTATGTGTGGTTTCAGTTGTTCCTACATTTTTTAGTACAAAAGTAATTAGTGATTCATGATTTGTTCTGGAAAACATACATACCTGTGCACACATTATGCACATATTATTTGAGAATGAGATGCACTATTTGTATGTTATTACACCAGCCAGTGAGCTCTGAAGTGAAATTGACCTAGTTCTACAAAGCTATACAAGAAGACACCTTAATATCATACTTGAACAGAGTCACTAAGTCTCCTGAGTTCTCCTTAAGCTTCTTGATTTCATCGTCTCGGACCGGTGCACAGAATTTGCCCATAGTATTGATGATGTACGACACAAGGCCCTGGATATCAATCGCATTGTTATCAGCCTGCTGGCGGATCAGGTCCATGTCCAGAACCTCCATGATCTGAGTACGCAAGCGATTGGCCCCAGGGTTCAGGAAGGACAGCAGGGTCTTTGATGATAAGACAAAAATGATTAAGAAGTCATTTGCCATCAGACTGCTTTTCATCACTGTATCAAAGTAAATGTGTAACTTACATCTCTGATCTCTTCCAGAAGTTTGATGGCGTAATCATAAACAGGAGGGTCATCATTCAGCTCGGTTTCAAGACAGTCCCAGAAGGCCTTGTGCACCATATCTTTAACTCTCTTCTCCAGGCTTTAAGGCAAAAAGGTTTAGATTTAATTGTTCTATATTGAATATTAAATTATATATATGTGACTCTGGACCACAAAACCAGTCATAAGGGTCAATTTTTCGAAATGGAGATTTGTGCATCTGAAAGCTGAATAAATAAGCTTTCGATTGATGTATGGTTTGTTAGGATAGGCCAATATTTGGCTAAAATTCAACTATTTGAAAATCTGGAATTTGAGGGTGCAATAAAAATCTAAATATTGAGAAAATCGCCTTTAATGTTTAGATTTAGATTTTGTCATTTGGCTGACGCTTTTATCCAAAGCGACTTACAATTGGGGAATACAAGAAGCGATTCATCTTGAAGAGGCAATCAGACAGAGGAAGTGCTCGTAACACCAAGTCTCAGTCATTGTTCAAATAAGTACAAGCTAGTAAGGGAGGGAGAGAAAGATAGAAGGAAAGATTAAGAACTTAAAAGTTGTCCAAATTAACTTCTTAGCAATGCATATTCATATTAAATTTCGATATATTTACAATAGGAAATTTACAAAAATCTTCATGGAACATGATCTTTACTTAATTTCTTAATGATTTTTGGCATAAAAGAAAAATGCATAATTTTGACCCATTCAATGTATTTTTGGCTATTCCTACAAATATACCCCAGCGACTAAAGACTGGTTTTGTGGTCCAGGGTCATACATACATAAATACATGTATGTATATATATTTCTAAATGCCTAATTGAATCCAAAATGCATCAACATATTGACTTTTGTATAATTGTGTGTATGTTCTCTTAACTATCACCCTTAACATTTCTATTATTATGAACAGTTACCACGCAAACAAAACATCAAGTGGGGCCTAGATCTGGAGATGGTAATTATATAACAACAGTTTAGTACCTATTTTGGGGTAGATCCGGAGGCTCGAGGTGGAAGTTCCGGTTGACAACGATCTCATGAGCCAGGCTCAGATTAGAGAGGTCCCGAGCCGAGGCCATGACCTCATCAAGTGTTAGGGTTTTTGGTGGGCTGCCTGAGGACACAGTGGCAATTCAGGTTAAAAGACCAGTAGACATTTATACAATAAAAACAACAACAACTTTTGGTTAATTGAAAAAACTAAACTAAAATATAAATGGTAAAACAAAAAAAATAAACATACTGCATTAAAATAAGTTGAAGTACAAAATCGCTAAAACTGAAATAAAAATAAAAGCTAAATAATCAATAAAAATATTCATTAAAACTAATGAAAAAGACAAAAGCACAAAATTACTAAAACTACAATTAAAATAAACTAAAAATATAAAAATAAAAGCTAATTCGAACTATTAATAAATATTACAATTGTATATAAATAATAGTATTAAATAGCATTAGTTTAGATAGTCTAACAGAATAAATGCTAAACTATTTCTGTGATGAATCTAATAAAAATAAATCTACACACATATTGTTTTGCCATTTGAATGTTAGTAGGACACCTACAAGAAGGAGAGTTGTGTTTGCTGGACGAATCGCTGGTGAAGCTCTGGCGAGAACAGTCCACATCGCTAGACGAGGTCAAACTGTCGCACCTTTCCGATGACTCTGTGTCACTGTTCTGGTCCTCGCTGGCCACCGTAGAGGTGGAGGTGGGACGTTCATCGTTCAGTGGCATCGTGAGGAGCTGCTGCAAATTAAGAAAAAGGGTACTGAGAAAGGTTTCGTGGCTAAAATGAAGGCTTTTTTGTGACAAACTTGAAGCTGATGCTTTTAGTGGAAGTGGGGCAATGACTTCTATGACGATAGGATAAAGTTAGAGCTGGCACAATTTCAGTGCTGGGAAATTCCACAAGGATATAAAGCTTCGTTGACATAACAAAGAAAAGTGACTTGCAAAGGCAAGGGAAAATAAATGGGCAACAAAAAGGCTCAGTGATATTCATGTGGCCCACAAAGAGACATTGTATTTTAAATGTGATTCAGACGTTGACCAGTGCTGTCTCTTGGGTAACAGATAAAGCCGGATAGCAGCGTGATCTTTAAAAGCAAACCTATCTCGTTACACTCCTTTGCCTTTATAGGCTTCACTGCACACATGTTTCCTAATGTAACAGAGTAACTGCTTGTCTTTTCAGGAAGTTGAGTCTGCATCAGTAACAAAGTCAACAATGACCTTCATTAATTAATAAAAATACATTCAGATACTAAGAAAGACATTAATGCTACCTATTATTCTTAATGCTCTGACAAAACTGCTTGTTTATTTAACTATCTTGTAATTACAGGTTTATCTATTGCTCATGTGCATTAATGTGGATTAACCTGTTACAATAGAAATACCAAATTTTTCTCCCAGTGCTACTGTAAAACAACAAGAATTTGAAATTGCATTGATTCTCTGTAAATTCTGTCATCATTTCCTCATGTCGTTCCAACGTTTCCTTACTTCTGTGGAACACAATCTCAGTCACCTTTTACTTTGATTGTATGGAAAAAATGATTTAAAGTCTCCTTTTGTGTTCCACTGAAGAAAAATTAAGTCGTTCTGGTTTGGAACAACATGAGGGTCAGAATTTTGTTGTTGATAACTAAAACTAATTCTAAAATGTTTTCTTTAAATAAAGCTGAAATTAAATAAGATATAAATATCAGATGAGAAACTCTTGAAAGGAGTCTTGAAAAAAAATAAAAAAACATGTTGACATCTTACAACTAAAACTAATGTAAATATACAGTAAAGTTAAATAAAAAATATAAAAAATAATAGAAAAGGCTAAAGCACAGGAAAACTACTAAAACTTAAACTAAAATGGAAACGGACAATTTGTATACATACTAAAACGTTTTAATAATAATATAATAACACGTTTCAGTATAAATAAATCATAAAAAAAAGAATATTTTTGGGTGAATCTTTTTTTTCTGCCCCTTTAAGATCATGTTGCTCCTTAATAATAAAGTCACTATAATTTGGTCAAACACACATTTGGTTTGATTTATTCTACATTATATTTAGTGTTAATATAATTTCTAAAACGATCATGTCGACTTCACTATGCATAATAGGACACTTATATGAACTGTATGCCTCAACTTGTTAAAAGTGCTGTAGTTTATAGCAATTAACACATACCAGTACTTCCCTGTATTTGGAGCCTGGTTACACAAGAAAGACCAATGATGTATCAACATGTTCAAGCTCTTCCGTTCTTGTTACTCTCAAAAGAGAGTATCTATTTTGAGCATGGGGGAAAACACTGCGATCTCCTCTCCTATTAGACCGGTTCTCGGTTATACATTAGTTCTCATGGTAAAACAGAAACCCATGCATATATGCACATCCTCAGTCAGCTTTAAATTAGCAGAGAGCGATGACAGCACCACTGGCACCGGTTGCAGCTCATGCTGCTCTGGGGCCTGGGCCTTAAAAGGAGGTGCTGTAACACACACACTGCGGTCAGCTGCTCTGCACACGTGACCTTATCTTCAGCACACAAACAAGGACAAAACACAAGCAAACTGTCAAAGCCGAAGAGCAGCCGAACTGGACTTTCCAGATCATGCAAACCCCAACCCATTTAAAGATTAGCAACGTGGAATCAGTAAACAGTCACTTTATGGTTTGTATGTGAAATAAATATTAATAAACAAGGCAGCGAGCGCGCGCCTGCGCATTTAATAAAGCGAACAACGCAAATACGAACGTGTTCGATTTAATTTTCCACTGTTTTATTATAAATGCTGTAGTAATGCATTTCATTCATTGAGTCAGTGATGTAAACATAACCATTGTCCAGCTCATAAAACTTGCAAAAAAATCATGTATATATATATATATATATATATATATATATATATATATATATATATATATATATATATATAAACTTTAAACGAATAAAACGATGTAACAGTTACCTGAGTCAAGTCCCCGAAAGTGAGGACTTGGCAAACAACAACCGAGTTTTTCCTCGATTTGCCGATGAAACGTATTAATACTCCTTCCTTAGTACACTAGGACTTTAAAGGGCTCTTTAAAATATCACTTGGCTTGCAGTGTTTTGTGAAACTGGGAGAATCTATTATTCTGCACCTATAGGGGTTTCTAGATTTTGTCTTTGGTATAAGAATTAAAGCTATTAAGAGAAATTAATATATACCTGTGGGAAAGAGACATTATAAACTTAAAATAAGCACGAGACGTTTGTTTAATAATAAAACAACAAAAGATGTCGACAATATCGCATGTACGGGACTGGGAGCACCCCCTAGTAACATAATGACACAATCCACCTCGCATGAGCTTCTTTGTTTACGGATGTGACGTAAAAGTACATTAAAATGCTTTGTGGACAAAGCGAACCACTGTACAAAGTAACAACGCATAAAACATTAGTAATTTACTGTCGACGAATGCATGTGTCAGTTTTATTCGAGTTCTGATTCGGTCGATAACGTAAAGCGAATTCGATCTATCGCTTAATCCCTCCCACAGAGGATTATGCTGATTTGTTATTATTCAAAAGACTTCAAATCACTTCCTGAACCTTTAGCGAGATTCTCAAATCATCACAATTATCAAAACATAACGCCAAATTCCTTTGAGGTTTTTTTTTTATTGGTGCTTTAACAAACCGTGTTTTTAACCGCTGAGAGCAGGCCGTTTTCAAACAGAACCGTGGTAACTAAACAAACAGACATTAACCCCTCAGTGACTGGAGAAATATGGTAGTTTATTTGAAAATAATAAAAAATAACTTATAGACATTGTTTTACTACACAAGGCTTGGAAGTGGCTTTACCCACTGCAAAATAAAAACAAATACACAATAAATAGCTTTGTTGATGAAAATGATTTTACTACATAAACAGACTAAAGGCAGTAAATAAAAATTGACATACATTACTATTATCATTTAATTAAAACACACAGAAAACTATGAAGTATTAAATTAAGACAAAGCACATATACAAACATGCACCATAGCCATGTTATTAGCACCATTTTTTAATATTTCCTAAAAAAGCAGGTTAAAAAGCCTAGTTCATTGCAGTAGATTTCTGGATCCCATTAATCACGAACTGAATTCACAGCTTTCACTGTCCTGTTGTTTATGAAGTCAGTTTTCCTGTAACCAGCCTGCCGTAGATTAAAGAAACAGATGACAAAAGTAAATATACATGCAGTGAAAGCAAAATTGGAAACATGTGAATTAATTATTGAACACTCTAGATCAGTCGTTCTCAACTAGGAGGCCACAAACTTCCAAGGAAGCCAAAGGATGACTTGAAATGATTTAAAATAAGACAAAACATGCTTTAAAATAATCTGAAACAACAAAAAATCTAGATATGTCTTAATTTAATACACTCCCTCATCCCTATGAAGAACGAGGGTTCCAATGGTCTTGAGAACTGAGATATATGAGTTACCCTAATTGTAAAAGTGTTATTTCCAGACCTGGGAAAGTCATGCAAATTAATACAATCATAAAACACCATATAAGTGTTCATTATATGTTTTCTTTTAAATTATATATAAGGTATACACACACACACACACACACACACACACAGTCACAAATCCGGTTTATGAACATCTGTTCATTCACCACAAGAGGTCGCTCTTCCATCATATTGACTCTCACACTGCAGACTGTTACACTTACACTGGACTTCAGTTCCCATAATCCATTGCACTCATTATACGCACTCAGCTGCAGCCAATCACACACCTTAAATAGCCATGGACTTCCTCATTCAGATCACTGAGTATTGTTTGCGCATATCGCTAAGTTAGTGATAGCAACTCTACGAAGCCTATTCCAGAGTCTAGTCTAGCCTTGTTCTTAGTCTGTTTACCTGTGTCTCGATTCTAGCCTGTTATCTCGCCTCATCTGTTCGCTGCCTGTCCTGAAGTTTGTAGCTGTTTTTGGAATTAACCGTTGTCTTGCAGTTTCGGACTCTGTTCGCACCTTGCCTGGACTATTGCTCCCGTTTTTGGACCTTCCCTCTCGTCAAGCCCTTTGGATACTGTTCGTTGATCAAAGACCCACACCTGTTTAGTGGACTGCTCTTGCGACTTGCCCTCTATATACTTGTTTGCCAGTTTTCGACCCAGCCTGTGTTTGACCACGTCTCTGTTTAATAAAAGCTCAGCATATGGATCCACACACCTCTTATCTCGTTGGCTTCGTTACAGAATACTCGGCCACGCAAGTATCCAGTGGCTTTTCAAGTGGACAATTGAAGGTATGAATATTGCAAGACTGTTGGTTCAGCGTTCACTGTGGGTGTCGCAGAGGAATGCAACACCGCACTCACACGTGTAACGGTGGCCACACTAGAGCACGCTCACAAAATGGCGGCGACAGCGGAGCTTGATCGCAAAATGGCGGACACAACAGCGCTACGTTATGTCACAGCTGCCAATCCTGAGTCAAGCCAATACACTGCTGATCTTCATGAATCAAGTTAAGTTACAGTTGATCGTCATGAGTCAAGTCAAGTTAGTTGATCTTCACGAGTCAAGTCATGTCTCAGCTGATTGTCACGAGTCTCGCCACGTCTCAACGGATCTTCCAGAGTCTCGTCACGTCTCCACTGATTTTCTAGTCTCTTCGCATCTCTGCTGATCTTCTAGAGTTTCTTCGCGTCTCCTCTGATCTTCTAGAGTCTTGACACGTCACCGCCGATTATCCAGAGTCACGTCACGTCACCGCTGATCATCCAGAGTCACGTCACGTCATAGCTGACCATCCAGAGTCACGTTACGTCCTGTCTGTCACACCCAGATCTAACAAGATCAGTCCTTCGGTATCCCAGTCTGGTAGCCAATGTGAGGGATGCACCGCTGGTGTCTGTGCAGCTGGTATCCCCAAACCCACTTACTCTAGCCCTCCTGTCTCTGAACTAATTCCCCTGTCTGTAGCGCTTCCCACAATGAGGATTGCTTTATGGTGTATTTGGGCTGCATACACCACCACTCAAACTCTAAAAACAGCAGCGCCCACTATGATGTTTCCAGAGGGGGTGGCTGATGCTGCAGAACCTCCTGAGGTAGTGGCACTCGCTGCTGTGTTCCCCGAGGTGACGCCTGCTGCAGTTTCTCCAGAGGTGGCGGCTGATGCTGCAGAACCTCCTGAAACGGCAGTACTCTTTACAGTTCCTTGCATGGTGGTGGCGCCCAGTAATGCCTGTCATGTCATGGTCGAAGGTACCATTGCTGAACTCTCTGCATTTGTTGAAACTCCTGATGGTACTGCTGTAGAATCTATAGGGGTGCCGATATCCGCTGCAGGACCTCCAGAGGTGTCAGTGGTATCCACTTATCAGCTCTCTGCCAATCCTGTCACGGCCATGGAGGCCGTCCGTGAGCTCGCTGCCTGTCCCGTCACGGCCACGGAGGCCAATAATGAACCTTCCTTTGCTCATGTCACGGCCTATGAACTGTTGTCCTGTCCTAAATCAGCCGAGGTCTGTCGGTTTGGTTATGAACTCTCGTCCTGTCCTGAGCTGGCCATGGAGGCCAATTATGAACCATTGTCCTGTCCTGATCCAGGCGAAGAGGCTGCCTTTGAAGTATTAGTCCCATCAGTTACAACCAAGGAGGTTATTGGTGAACTTCCTGACCGTTGTGTTGCGCCTATAGGGGCAATTCGTGAATCTTCATACCTGTCTGTCACAGCCATGGAAGCTGTAAATGAACTTTCGGTAAACCTTGTTAACCCTGTCATGACCCCAGAGACCACAAACAAATTTCTTGTATGCCCTGGTCACCATATTATGGCCAAAGAGGTCACCCATGAGTTCCAGTTAATGAGTTAAATTTTGAATTGTCTGCCTGTCCAGTTTTGATCAGGGAGTTTGCTTAAGGACTGTCTGCCCGCTCAGTTGCCACCAGGGAAAATATTGATGGACTTCCTATGTTCACTGCCTCGGTCCTTGAGTCTGTACATGTTCTCTCTGCTTCTTGTGTCTCAATTTTCCCTAAGTCCCAGTCTCTACCAGGGGCTTCTGCTCCATCTGCTTTGCCGTGGTGGTCTCTTGTTCTGTCTGCTCCGCCGTGGTGGTCGATTGCTCAGATGTGGTGGTCTTCTGCTCTGGTCTGGTGGTCTTCTGCTCTGCTGTGGAGATCTTCTGCTCTGCCCAGGTGGGCTCCAGTCCCGTACATTCTGCCCTGGTGGGCTCCTGTTCCATCTGCTCCGCCCTGGTGGGCCCCTGCTCTGTCGGCCCTGTCCTGGCCTCTGGCATCGCACTGGCTCCCTGTTCTGTCAGTTTCATTCTGGTTTTCTGCTCCGCCTTGGTCCTCTGTCCTGCCGGCTCTGCCTCAGTCCCCAGTCTCTCCACTTCTACATGGACCTGGCCCTCCGTCACTCCCCCTGTTCCACCTCCGCTCCACCACCCTCCTGGATTTTATTAAGATAGATATCAGATCACTGAGTATTGTTTGCGCATATCGTTAAGCTAGTGATAGCAACGCTACGGAGCCTATTCCAGAGTCTAGTCTAGCCTTCTTCTTAGTCTGTTTACCCGTGTCTCGATTGTAGCCTGTTATCTCATCTCATCTGTTCGCTGCCTGTTCTGAAATTTGTAGCTGTTTTTGGAATTACCCGTTGTCTTGCTGTTTTGGATCTTCCCTCTCGTCAAGCCCTCTGGATACTGTTCGTCGATCAAAGACCCACACCTGTTTACTGGACTCTTGTGACTTGCCCTCTATATACCTGTTTGCCAGTTTTCGACCCTGCCTGTGTTTTACCACGTCTCTGTTTAATAAAAGCTCAGCATATGGATCCACACACCTCTTATCTCGTCGGCTTTGTTACACACACACACACACACACACACACACACATATACAGTGGTGTGAAAAAGTGTTGGCCCCCTTTCTGATTTTTTTTTTTTTTCATGTTTGTCACACTTTAATGTTTCAGATCATCAAACAAATTTAAATATTAATCAAAGATAACACAAGTAAACACAACATGCAGTTTTTGAATATAGTTTTTTATTATGAAGGGAAAACAAAATCCAAACCGACATGACCCTGTGGGAAAAAGTGCTTGCCCCCTAAACCTAATAACTGGTTGGGCCACCCTTAGCAGTAACAACTGCAATCAAGCGTTTGTGATAACTTGCAATGAGTCTGTTACAGCTCTGTGGAGGAATTTTGGCCCACTCATCTTGGCAGAATTGTTGTAATTCAAACACTTTTTCACACAGGGCCATGTGGGTTTGGATTTTGTTTTCCCTTCATAAAAAAAACCCTTCATTAAAAAACTGCATGTTATGTTTACTTGTGTTATCTTTGATTAATATTTAATTTGTTTGATGATCTGAAACTCTCCTGAAGCTCTCCTGTAGCTCAAATAGTAGAGCATGGCACTAGCAACGCCAAGGTCATGGGTTCGATTCCCAGGGAAAGCAAGAGCTGATAAAAATGTAGAAACTGTAACTTGAATGCAATGTAAGTCGCTTTGGATAAAAGCGTCTGCTAAATGCATAAATGTAAATGAAACATTAAAGCGTGACAAACATGCAATAAAATAAAAAATCAGGAAGGGGGCCAACACTTTTTCACACCACTGTACATATACATATACGTTTTTAAAAATATATCAATTAAAAATATTGTGTTTACATGTTTTCTAACATTAGTAACTCTTTGCATCTTTCTGTCCATTTCTCACATAACTGTTGGCCTTTTTTTTATAGATGTGAGAGAGAGGGAGTGAGGCATAAATGATGAGGACAAGGTGAAGCAGAATAATGAGATGAGAAAATGATGTGAAATGACACAAATTTGCTTCACTGCATTAGTGCCACAAATCGATGTACATGTACACTAACTACTACATTTTGTTCATTAATTTTGTCATGCCTTCCAGTAGTTAACTGTATTAATTTCTTCATTCTAAACATTGTTAATATATTGAGTAGCTGCCCTTAACTGAGCTTCTTCTTTGACTATTGATTAAAATGTACTGCTTGTTTATTTATTTGTTATTAATAGTAAGTAATAACCCTTTATTACTTCATTACTGTAGGATGCAAACATTTCACCTTTTTGAAACTGCTATGCAGCTCTGAATGCCTCCATAGGGTATGAAGGAAAATACAAGCCGCCTGGCCCGCACGTGTGGGACCAAACCTAGATTTAGTTGAGAATTAAAACTATGAATTAAATAAGTCACATACAGTAAATGACTTTTATTGTGAGTTTTATTATACATCTCATTTCTGAAAGTCTGGTTTTCTTGAAAATGAAACCGTACCCGTTGTCTTTAGTGCTGATGCTGATGATCTTGGGTAACACTCCTTGGTTTATGATGGCACAGGTGTTTGATACAGATGCGTGGCTCAGATTGATGAGAATGTGACAGATCGTCACAGTGACCTCTATAGGCTGCTCAACGCTTTGGTCAGAGTTTGGCAGGATGGCAACCAGCTCCGGTAACACCTGTTTAACTGTAGAGATGTTCATAAACTATTTGTTTATTCACCCTTATGCCTGACACAGCCATGTGCTGTTACTGTGCATATTGTTATATAACGGCAGCTCACCAATATCTGCATGCAGTTCTCGGTAACGAGAGATGTTTTTAAGCAGTGACACAGATATTCTGAGCTCTTCCTTCTTTCCTTCTTGCAGCATCTTCTTCACCTGAGATAGGCCTCCCTCTTTTTGCACAATGAAGTGTGCGATGGCTTGGGATGTCTAATGGAGATAAAAGACATTAATATAAGCCTGAATGTGATTTGAAGTCAGTGCTGCTTATAGTTATTTCATTGAGATTCATTTCTAGATCATACCTCTCCAGAGCAAGCTGTGAGGTTCTGCAGCGCTCCAATGGATGCCTCCTTTGTGTGCTGGTTTGTGCTGACAGCAATGAGAGAGAGATACATGCGGATGGTGATGGCACTCCAGAGCCACTCAACACCCTGAGGGCTGCCGTTCTCCTCGAGTAAGGGATAGTCTTCATCCGCTTCCTGAGCCTGAGGTGATTCACAACATATGATGCCACATACGAGATCAATTTGTGTTTGACGCCACTACATTTGCATTAGAAATTTTGGTCAGTCACACATTTTCATTACATCAATCATTTTAGTTTGAATTTGAAAGACAATATATTTCAAAAGACTTCAAAGGAATAGTTCACCCAAAAATGAAAAATTGCTTAAAATTCATTCACTGTCATCCAAGATGAGTTTGTTTCGTCATTGGTACAGATTTGTAGAAATTTAGCATTACATAACTTACTCATCAATGGATCCATTCCAGTGAATGGGTGCCGTCAAAATGTGAGTAAAAACAACTGATAAAGACATCACAAATCCACAAGTAATTCACCCGACTTCAGTCCATTGATAAATTACTTGTGAAGCGTAAAGCTGCTTGATTGTGACAAACAAATCCATCATTAAGATGTTTTTACCGTTCCTTCCAGCTAAAAGTCCTCTATCCATAATGTTTTATAGTCATCTCGTCTTAATCAGGAGAGAAATATGCACAGATCAAGCACATTTATAAGCTAAAACAGTCTTAGACATATGTATGTATTTTGCACAACAGATAAGATGGACGCTTTCACTGGAGGAAGTGTTATTATGGATTATGGACTCAAAAAATGATGGATTTGATTCTTTCAAACAAGCAGATTTCACTTCATGAGACCCTTATTGATGGACTGGAGTAGTGTGAATTATTATTGTAATGTTTTTCTTATGAACTGTTTGGACTCTCATTCTTACGGCATCTATTCATTACAGAGGATCCATTGGTGAACAATTAATGTTGAATTTCTCCAAATCCATTGGTGATGCATTGCTAAACTTCTCCAAATCTGTTCTGATGAAGAAACAAACTCATCTACCTCTGAGTTGGCCTGAGGGTAAATACAATTCAACAAACTCTTCATCTAGTCTACAGTGTGACACTAACCTCCTCAGAGTTTTTGGTACTGTTGAGGAGGAAACAGCCAGGGTTGCTAGTTTCTGTAAAGTGATTTTGTTTGGGCTGTTGTACCACTGGGGAATCCACACGAGGCAACTCACAATCAAATCGATAAGAAAGATTGTGCAGGACGCACACACAGTTTTCTGTGGCCTGGAAAGTAAGAATTAATAATTAAATGATTATAAATTGTTCACCAGTTGGAATAACCACTCCGGATTATATTTGACAATATAATATTACGCAAAACATAATATCTGGCTTTCTCCTTACTACCACAAGGAGGCTGAGAGGCATAGTTTCTTATCACCCAATAGGTAACGTTGACGTAAATTTGGACGGTCACGTTTGTGCATTCATCTGTGTCACAAAGTTGCGAGCATTCAGAATGATTTATTTTAGAATGATTTTAGTTTGAATATTTTTATTATTTCCCCAATGGGGAGGACATTTTGTGTTATGAAATCTAAACATTTGCATAGAACAGGAACATCAAGGTCTTTTATCTTTTATCTAAGATCAAGGAAAATTTGATACCTTGTGATATGACTCCTTTAATTATTATATAGACACAAATGAAAGACTTACTGTTGCTGTTGATAAAGATGGGGATTTAATGTGAGTAGCTCTTTACCTTATCATCAGGTTTGTAGTCTGCAATGCTGCCACGGATATAATAGATGATGCACTCAACGAGACCCTCACAGTCTCGCATGGCTTTACGTCCATCTGGACCAGCTGAACTCAAATTTCTAAAAAACAAACAAACAAACAAAAAAGTATTATTTAATAACACCTTTTATGTAGAAATGCAATGGAAAGTGCAACATTCTAAATAAATAAGTCAATATAAAGATGTCTGCTCCGTTATGCCAACAAAGTATCACCAAATGTTTTAAAATAAAAAATACAGAAAAACAGTAAATATGATTATAATTGAAAATAACTTATGTTCTGTTTTAATTGTCCTATGATGACATTACACCAGTCTTCAGTGTCATGTGATCCTTCAGAAAAGTGCCCCCTGTACCACAAAACCAGTGATAAGTAGCACGGATATATTTGTAGCAATAGCCAACAATACATTGTATGGGTCAAAATTATCAATTTTTCTTTTATGCCAAACATTCTTAGAATATTAGGTAAAGATCATGTTCCTTGAAGATATTTTGCAAATTTCCTACCGTAAATATATCAAAACTTAATTTTTGATTAGTAATATGCATTGCTAAGGACTTAATTTGGACAACTTCAAAGACGATTTTCTCAATATTTAGATTTTTTTGCATCCACAGATTCCAGATTTTCAAATAGTTGTATCTCAGCCAAATACTGTCCTATCTTAACAAAAGCTTATTTATTCAGCTTTCAGATGATGTATAAATTTCAATTTCACAAAATTGGCCCTTATGACTGGTTTTGTGGTCCAGGGTCACAAATCATTCTGATATGCTGATTTGGTGATCTTTTAGAAATCTTTTGTAATATTATAACTGTGTTTAATGTTGCCTTACTGAATACAAGTATTAATTTCTTTCAAAAAACAAAATCTTGCTGTCCCCAAATGTTTGAACAGTAGTGTATATTAGAATAATGTATATGTATAACTTTGGAAGTTGTAGCACTAAGAATGGCCTGGCTTGTCAAATCTGCTTCATTTAAAACCTGTTGTATTTTCTCTTTAAGTTGGTAAGACCTCAAGCAGCCAGTAGCGTTGTAGAAAATGTCAGGGTCAGCAAGGAGCTCCAACTTGGGGTCTTCCCCTTCAGAAATGCCTGAGCAGGGCACCAGCACACTATCTGTGAGAGGTTGGGCCGCATCTCTAGCGAGTTGCTCTTTCAAGAGGTCATGAGAAGACAGATTCCACAGCAGCCCTGGAGAGAGAATAACATGTGCAAGATTAGTGGGAGGATAGAGGTCAGACGTTCAAGAGCTGGATGTTTTCTTATGGCGTGAGTTTTAGCTGGATCATCTAAAGTGGAGCCAAGTTTGATTGCGTAATGAAATATATATGGCGCAAAGCTTAAATACTCTAATGGATCCTTTACCAGTGAGCTGCCTTCGGGTCTCGATGTCCCGGTTCTTTTTGAGCAGTCTCAGGATCACTGGAAGCCCCTCACAGTCTTTGACTTCCATTTTGTTCTCATTGTTTTCGAAAACAATATTTCGGAGTGCGCTGACAGCAGCCTGTTGGAGCTCCTCGCTCTCACACTGCATGATCCCCAGCAGCTTTGGGATGCCTTGAAGATAAAGTACCTGAACAGATGGAACACGCAAAAAAAGAAACCTCAATTTAAATAGTTTTAAACAAATTCTACAATTTTGTATTCCACAATGGTCTTGGACCAATTTTTTTTCTCTCTGACCTTTAGAATTAAACAGCCTGTTTTTGCTACTTTACCTTTACCTTAATATAATAGTGTTTAAATGTTTGTGGTCACTAGGATTTTTTTATGTTTTTGAATGAAATCTTTTATGCTCACGAAAGCTGCATGTGTTTGATCAAAAATACAGTAAAAACTGTAATATTATGAATCATTATTACAATAACTCTGTTTTAATACATTTTAATTAGTGCTGTCAAACTATTAATCGCAATTAATAACATCCAAAAGTTTTTGTTTACATGATATATGTCTGTGTACTGTCTATTATGTATATATAAATACACGCACATGCATGTATTTAAGAAAAATATGTTATGTTTATATATTAAATATATTTATAATATAAATATGAATATAAATATACACATGTAAATACATGTATATATTTTCAAAATATATGTGTCACACATTGGATGGAGAGGCACATGAGGGTGAGCATATTAAGAGCTTCTTTATTAAACAAACTGAAGGCAACGTCAAAAGGTAAGTGTAATAACTCAGAGTTCAATGAAGCTCAATAAACTGAGGAAGTAACAGTCCTTGTTTTTCCCTTTTAGGAGAATCAACTGGAGGAAGACATCCACGGAGCCACAGGGATCCAACAGGCAAGTGACGAGACAGACGAAGAGCTTGCAACCTCGAGACTAGACAATGAGCGTATGAATGGAGTGTTGTCTTATAGGGAGCATGATTGGCAGCAACAGGTGAGGAGGATTCCCTGACAGAGGTCAGGTGTGAGTGATTTAAGACGGAGCGCAGGTGAGTGGCAAGAGGGATGCTGGGAAATGAAGTGCAGCTTGACTGGCGTCCGTGACAATATGCTGTATGTGTGTGTGTATTTATTTATACATAATAAATATACACAGTACACACACATATATCATGTAAACAAAAACTTTAATTTTGGATGCGATTAATCGTGATTAATGTTTGACAGCACTAATTAATATGTAATTTATTTCTTCAATTTAGCAGCCATTGATCCTTTAAAAATAATAAGAAGAAGTGTTTCTTGACCAAATTAGCATATTAGAACTGATTTCTGAAGAATTATGTGACAATGAACAATGTTGAAAACACTTGTTTTTATGGAAACATATTTGTGACCATGGACCACAAAACCAGTATGAAGTCTGAAAGCTGAATAAATAAGTTTTCCATTGTTGTATGGTTTGTTAGGATTGGACAATATTTGGCTGAGATACAACTATTTGAAAATCTGGAACCTGTGGATGCAAAAAAATCTAAATATTGAGAAAATTGCCTTTAAAGTTGTCCAAATGAAGTTCTTTGCAGTGCATATTACTCTTTAATGAATATAAAGTTTAAATAGAGATCTAAATCTAAATAAAATATAACTATTTTGTGGCATTTAAATGTATATACTGTCACATTTGAATAATCTATCCTAGCTGATGAAAAAAATACTTTGAAAAATCTTACTGACCCAAACCTTTTGAACGATAGTGTATGTAATTGGCCTTTTATGTTTGGTTAACCTCTGCATACCAGTTCACAGCGTCTTTCATAAGGACTGGCAAGGTGGCCGAGCACTGAATCACTGTTGTTATGTAAGCATGGGAGGCCGTGTGTGCATGTGCTAACAATTGTAATGTCACAACCACGATCATTCAGAATAAATTGCAGGTTAGTTTTAACAAATGATATGGGTGGACTAGAGAGGTAGCTTTGTGATTATTAACATTACAGTTCATCTACATACAGTAGTACATATAACTAGTTTCATAAAAGAAAAGGAAATCAAATTATATATGTCAGGTTTCATAAATTGTAACACTGTGCCTCCCTAAAAACCTTTTTTTTTTTTTTGGCTAATGTACGTATAGCTCTGTTTATTGACAAATGAGATTTCATTAATTTGTAATTGCATGATATTGGATATTATATCGTGCATGCTGATTTCCCCTCTTTTTATTATATATTTAGATACCTTTGCTGTCATATAACTTTAACACACTAATAATTAAAAATATATTTATTCAGATATATTATTATATTATTTAATCAGACACAGTTTTAATGTTGGCTACTCTTGGGTTCAAAGTAAACGCAGGAAATTTCCTTGGAGCTTTCTATGTTCAAATGCCTTTGCTCAAGGATTCAGTGTTGATAGTTCAAGAATTGCCAAGCTCGTATCTTAAACCACTAGACCACCCCACCTCTTTTTAATATGAATTGTGCTTTGAATGATTTTTGTTTTTTGCGAAGTTTAAGAACTAAAATGAACAGCAGAAACGTAACCCGAAAGTCAATGAAACACTGTTGCCAAATGTTGTCGTCCTAATCACTTACTGTCTGACTGCACTGTAAACATGTAAACCACACTAAATACTTTCCTCTTACTTTCTTCCACACCCATTTTTCACTTAAATTAAGTGAGTGCCACCTTTCCATGTCGTACTATGACTCATCGTTTCGTTTTGCCTGAGGTGTTTATCAGCGCAACCATTGAGGCTAGACTGTGAAGACTGTGTGAGACATATGATAATTTTTGGGTGGATCATACAAGCATATGTCATTTTAGAGTAAAGTATCACTTACCTTTTTCTTGGCATCTGGACTGTTAAAGCACTGGTTCTGTATAAAGTTAGCTGCGGTGATTTGTACTTCCATGTTATCTTGTGCAAGCAGATTTACAGCCTCTTTTAGTGTCATCTCTAGTTCAGCTTGTCTGCCCTTCCTTTAACACACAGACATACAATAGAAATACAGCATAGTTCATTCCATCTAAAAATGACAAGTTATATGTATTTATCTATGATTTATTTATTAATTATAATAAGTAATTTAATTATATATACCTACATTATTAATCTGCACATTTTTAATGTATAATATAATCAATGCATTCACCATGACCAGACCTATATATTGTTGGTTTTTTTCTTAAATTGTGGGTACAATGTTTATAAACTGCATTTTTTCTCTATCTGATGTGAGCATAAGTATTGGAACAGTTCCCTCACAGGTCTTTCTAAGTGATCAGCTGTGTCCTGTTGCACATGCAGGGAATGTGTCGTATCAGTTATATCCATTACTTCTGTATTCTGAATCCTGCATTCGATGATGACACACACAAACCAGGATGAAGATGAGGGAGCTGACTTTGAGAGAAAAGCAAGCAATTTGGATGCTAAAAGGGCATGGAGAAATCAAGAGTTTGGAAACCACCAGCGACACCAGCAACCAACAACGACCTGATCGGCTGAGAAAACAACAGTAGTTGATGACAGTCAAATCATAAAAGCTGTGAAAATGAACCCTAAAAGACGTGTCTGTAAAATCACCAACAACGTCCAGAAAGCTGGGGTGATGCTCTGACAATCTACTGTCCTCAGGAGACTTTGACACAGAATTACAGATGCTACACAGCAAGATGCAAACCTCTGACCAGCACCAAAAGTAGAAAGGCAAGATTAGAGTTTGCAAAAAAGCACAAAGGTGAGCCAGAAGAGTTTTGGAACTGTGTTTTTGGACCGATGAGACAAAGATGAACCTTTCTCTAAGTGATGGGAAAGCAATGTGGAGAAAAAACGGGAACTGCAAATGATCCCAAGCATACATCCTCATCTGTAAAGCATGGTGGAGGTGGTGTCATGGCATGGGCATGCATGGCTGCCTCTGGAACAGGCCCTCTCAACTTTACTGATGACTTAATGTATGATGACAGCAGCAGAATGAATTTGGAAGGGTACAAAACCATCTTGCCTACCAATATTCAAGAAAATGCCACCAGATTCATTGGGAAGTGCTTCATATTGCGTCAGGAGTACAATGACCCAAAACACCCTGCCAGTTCAGTCAATGAATTTATAAGGGCAAAGAAATGGAAAGTCTTAGATTGCCCAAGTCAATCTCCAGATTTAAATCCGATTGAACATGAATTTCACCAGCTGAAGAGGAGAGTAAAGACAGAAACTCCCCAAAACAAGCAACAATTGGGATTGGCTGCATTAAAGGCTGGGAAAAGTATTTCAAAGGATGAGACCAAGAGTCTGGTGATGTCTATGGGTCACAGACTCACTGCTGTGATTGTGCGCAAGGGATCTGCAACTAAATAATAGCTTTTAATCTTTTATATCTGCCTTATGTTCAACTGTCCCAATACTTATGCTCACATCAATGAGTGGGATGAACTCTAAAAGTGCTGTTCTTTTTATTTGGTAAAACATGTATGTGTTGAAATGGCTAATAATAAAATGTGACATTCTGTAGTTTTGTCTCATATTCATCTTTTAATCATATTTGCAAATGTCTTGACTCCACAGCCAACAGAGCAATTTTGGCTTTACTGTTCCAATATTTATGGAGGGGACTGTATGTGTATATAAACTACGTGCATGCAATGTCGTGGTCAGTTAAGTCATGATGTTACCAAAAAGGCCATTATAGCTTCCTTAAAACTGTGCGTGCATGTAATATATTTTATATAGTGCTGTCAAATGATTAATCGCATCCAAAATAAAAGTTTTTGTTTACATAATATATGAGTGTGTACTGTGTATATTTATTAACACATGCATGTATATATTTAAGAAAAATATGTTATGTTTATATATAAAATATGTTTATATATAATATAAAATATAATATATATAAATGTATATACATGTAAATATTTTTTAAATATATACTGTATGTGTGTGTATTTATATATACATAATAAATAAACACTGAACACACACATATATTATGTACACAAAAACTTATTTTGGATGCGATTAATCATTTGACAGCACTAATTTTATATGAGTAACATTTAAGAACATATCTCTGAAATGGTTTTCAAAACTGTCCTGGAGCACTGTCTCACTCATCTAACACACCCGATTCAACGTGCCAGCTCATTAATAGAGACTGTATGACCTGAAGTGTGTCAGAAAGGGTAAAAAGAGTTGAGTATGATGCGTGTCAGATCCGCGTCACATTCAGCAGCGGCAGCTCTTGAAGAAATAACAGGCAAAAACAACCTAATAACCCAGCTGCTGTGATGTCTATTAATCAAATAACAAAGAAAAAAATAACTTTTATAGCTTTAAGGATCTGTATATTTCTGCTAAAGGGCACAGGTAAATATGGCATTTATTATAATGGGTTTATGTGAAGATTGTTTTAAGTTCACTTAAATTAGAAGTTATTTTTTAAAAGTCTAATAAATGTTCAAATTGATATCGCACAATTATACTGTAATGTTGAATGGCTATAGTCAATAGGTAAATATTGGGGGGGGCAATTTTATTGAGAAATCAGTATTGGTATCAGTGATACTGGCCTTCAGTCATAAAAAAAAAAAGATTCCATTAAACAAATATTAAAAAATATATTGTCTTTATGTTGTTTGCACATTAATTTGAATGTGAAATGATTGCAATATAAATGTATATTTAAAAACTTTAATGTTAGGTGGGTTTAATCGCGATTAATTTCAGAAAAATGTGTGATTAATTAGTTAATTTTTTTAATCAATTGACAGCACTATTATATCTATATCTATATCTATATAAAACCATCACGCCAGTTTTATGTATATTACAATGCTAATTTAATGTATTATTAAATTTAACAAAGTTTTATTTAAATTTTATATTATATTACATTTATATAATTATAAAATGTAATACAATAAGTTTATTTACACTGATATATATATATATATATATATATATATATATATATATATATATTTATATATATATATATATATATATATAAAATGTGTATTAATAATTAATACTTTAAGACTACAAAGTGCCAGGTAAAATATGACTAAAATAGACTCATTACTAATCAAAAATTAAGTTTTGATATATTTATGGTAAGAAATTGACAAAATATCTTCATGGAACATGATCTTTACTTAATATCCTAATGATTTTTGGCATAAAAGAAAAATCTATCATTTTGACCCATACAATGTATTTTTTGGCTATTGCTACAAATATACCCCAGTGACTTAAGACTGGTTTTGTGCTCCAGGGTCACATATTAAAATAACAAAAAATGCTCAAAATAACACTCTCAAACAATATTGGTATTTAACTGTGATTAAACAGGTAAAATTGATAAACTACTGACTTACTTTGCCGACGCTGTCATTGCATGTTGTTTGACCTCCAGCTTTTCTATCCTCCTCAAACTCCCTGAGTGCTCCTCCATGCTGATCAGTGAGCCAGGCTGGGAGGGTCGTCTTCCTGCAACAAACTCCAGGCTCGGCTTCCGTATGCGGCTCTGCCAGGACACGTTCTCTGATTGTTCTTGAGCACCAAAACCCCCCTCTCTCAGCTTGCAGAGTGTCCTCTGAAGGGTGTGCTTCTCTAACTCCATCCTGTTTCTCTCTGCAGAAGCATTGTGTGGGGTGTTTGGTAAAAACACGTTATCTGTATCATCTATGTCATTGTTCTCATATACAGGTTTACTGGGGAGCTGTGTGACAGCCGACAGGCCTGCGAACTTCGGGTTTCGCAGAACCTCAGAGTGGGCATAACGTAAAGTTTGTTTGTTCATATGGAAACGGTTGACCGTAGGGGCCAAGGGGAGAGTGAGAGAACTGGACCCCCAGCATAAAGGCGGCCTTCCATAGCCTCTGTGAATTCGAAGTGGCTCTGTACTTGACCGCTGAGATCGGTCAGCCATCCGTGAAAACCTTGTGGCTTCATGATTGATGGTGAATGTCCGCTGCAAAGTATAGTGCATGTCATTATCTCAAGTGAATCAAGTTAGTGATATTAACGGATTAGTTCACCCAAAAAGGTATGGAAATAAACGTATACTTTGGTCCATTTCTGACACGAACTCATCAAACAGTTTCAGAAGATGTAGATTCATACGATAAATCATAAATCATGCAATATTTTTTTTGTTGCTACTTTTAAGGTGGTTTTTGTCATTTTTTGGAACTGGAAAGCTCTGTTACCATTCACTTTCATTGTATGGTAACAGCATTTTTATTTTTGGGTGAACAATCCCTATAAAAACACATTTATCCCGCTGGAATTGTCCTTACCTTCAGATGCAGACTTCCAAACAATGAACTACTTGAAATATGACAGCTGGACAGACTGTTTGAGAGAGATGACTCTGCAACGCCCAAAACACACACAATTGGACTGCATACAATACAACACAATTTAAAACATATTCCTCATGATCACTTACCAGTCCTACTAAACACGTCTGAATGAGTGAGTTATGACAAACTAAGGTAGTGTTCACCTTTCTCAATTAACAAAACGGAACCAAATGTGTTTATTTGCAATATTATTACAGTTATTATATTATTACATAGTTATTACATTATATTAATATATATTTTTTATTTATACCTATAAATATACATATATATTGTTATAGCTGTATTTGAACTTAAGCTATTATTTGAAGTTCCTTGAAGTACTATGTAGCCTAAATATTACAAGAATACAAGTCATATAATCAGTCAGTACCATGGTGGTATACATCAAAATCCCTTTGATATCACACTGATACCATGGTAGAACCAAAGTAATTTTTGTAAAGAATATAAAAGAAAATAAAGGAATGAATAAATATAATTTTACACAGAAATAAAATATAAAATAAAATAACCAAAGGATAGAGTTAAGAACAAAGGACCATTGAAAGCTGACCATTAATATTTGACTGACATCTCGTATTTTTTTCCAAAAATGTAAAAATGTATACACCTGTATTCTTTTCCAAACCAAAACACTGCTTCTTTTGACATATTTGCTTTTATTTCATGCAGTTTCATTCCACGTACCTGGCGGTTTTGGTTTGTTTCTTTTTCGTGAGAGAGTGAGCTGCACTTGTTGCTGTAGTCGGTTCAGCCGGTGTGTGTCCGCGAGAGCGAGTTTGTCCTCCTGCGGTAAAGCTAAAGAAGAGTCCTCCGACGAGAGAAAAGCGCCGTGAACCGGCAACACGGAGCGCATGAAGTCTGCCTCCTCCGCCATCGGGACTGGTGCAGATGAAGCGTCAGGTGTTTGAGTCTCTGTTGGGCGTGTAGCAGCGCTTGGCTTGTCCTTTGTGTTCAGGGTGTGGTTTACACATGCGTCACTTCACACAGATCTTGTTTCTGCGCTCGTGAAGGTGCATGGACAAACGCTTTCACTGTGGACTGGACTCAGCTAAAGCTGGGGGATGGCTGGCACTTTGCATTGAAGTGTGAACTCAGCATTATTCATTTTAGCGCAGTAACAATAAACTTTCGGACCCCACCATGACCATGAAGCCCCTCCCACAACAGCGACGTCATAATCCAAAGTTTGTACAGGTGAAATACCACCAAGGTAAAAAAGAAGAAGAAAAAAAAAAAAATAAATACCACCATGGTAACTATTTCTGCCAACATTTATTGTTACCACAGTTTTTCTTTGTTACCACCATTTTCTGTTACCACATAATATAATTATTAGTACAACCTAATAATTTTTTTAAATTTTTTAATAATTTAATAAAAAATTGCATTAATAAAATAAGAAAAAACATCTTTAAATCCTTACATGAATGACTAGAAAAGTCATGTACATTCATTGATTAAAAAGAGAGGGCTCCATGAAGAACATTCATTACTTAAAACTTTTGTTGAATTCTGAAATAATTCAATTTAATTATTATTTTAGTTAATTATAGGCTATTTTAATCTATAACACTCCAAATTTGTTCGGACAATGAGGGAAACCTACAAAAGGGTGATTATTGAGTCCATTCCTGAATTTATTGTCTGTATGTGTATGTATATATATATATATATATATATATATATATATATATATATATATATATATATATATATATATTGTGTTAGTGATGGAGTTTATATGGTGTTTTTATTTTATTCCATTTATTATCATTTTGATTAGTTGGGTGATGCCCAATAGATTATTACTATAATAGATCATTTAGCACACAAATACAAAGGCACTAGAAATACATGTAACCAACAGAGGGCGATACAAACTACCTTTGTAAACCATGGCTTATACGTGGATAACATTATATTGCAAATATTTTTTATAATACATAGCAGATTTATGTCAACTTAGTAAGGATATTAAAAGCGTGATATATCACTGTAAAAATCATAATCAAATAATCAATAACAGATACTAGTAGAAAATGAATGTCTAGTATGTGTAAATGGTAATATTGTGTAACAGCTATGTTCTGCCTGACAAATTTAAAACACGTTTTAAATATAGGCTGAAAACATTTGACTTATTTACAAAACATATTTATTGTAATTATTGTGAAACAAAACAGAAATTGACTGGAAACAAGGCAGCTAATAGTCTATTGTATATTTTTGCACTTTTTAATATTTGTACTTATTTGTTATTCGTATGAAAAATCTTTGCTTATTTATTTATTTTTTGCAGGTGAATCATAAGATTTAAAAGACACGGCTTTCATCACTGCATGCTTCATCTCAAACAAATACTTGAGGCGAAACCTTGGAGTCTGGATTGGCTGAACGTGATCAGCTGAAGCCCTGCGTCAGTGCAGCTACAACTCACAGCCACAGCAACAAACGCTCTTCAAAACAAATTACACCTACATAGACTGCTTTCCGAAGCTCACCGCCCAAAATTTAAGCCATTAGCTTTCATTAAAACGGCGCTTTGGTTGATTTCATTTGCCTGAGGACGCTGGATATGGAGCTGGTCGGGTCTGTATAACAGACGCGGACAAAGCGGATCAGCTCGAGCCGAGATGAGCGCGACTATGAGCGGCTCTGGGTCAGCGCCCTGCCGCTTCGCACATTACTTCGTTATATGCGGTATAGACAACGAAACGGGTCTGGAGCCCGATGCTTTGGCAGGTAAGATTGAGTTATGTTGTATTATACATTGTAGCGTGACTATAAACGCACCACAGCAGGTATAATAAACACGAGCTAACGTGCACTGATTTCTTATGAGCCATGCTGCTTGAATCACATTAAACTCCTGATATTAGGACGTTCAAATACATTTAATGTATTCATATGCATGGTTAGGAATAGCAGACTCGAATTTGACAAGAGACCCTAAGAAATTAGAGAATTGCACTGATTTTTGAGACATGGGACATAATTTGCTACAAAATAGAGATATCAGTGAATTGGATCAATGTTAAAACGTGTTCAATCTTCAGTTTTCTTACAAAATGTGTGTTTTTCCTTGCATACCGCTCAATTCATCCTCATAAAACTGACTAATATAACACTAAATCCAAAGTATTGAGAACACAAGACAGTTTCATATTAATTTTCACCATTTTATGTCAGACGTGTCATATTGCAGTGTTGAGAAAATAAACATATTTTTGCATATCACACATTTATTAAATGCAGTAGCCATTTTGTTCTTCTGATATTGCTGTCTACTGTATACTAGAAAATAGTTTCTTTGTGATGTGGAAAAGTGTCTCAAATATTACCTCTACAATTTGTGTGACGGATGATGGTTCTGACAGAAAATATGAGCACAATTACTTACAATTATGAAAAAAATATAAACGGAGCCAGTGTAACCTTAACTAAACCTATAGCACATGTAGTATCATAATATTTAATTAGATATTGATGTATGTAGAGAGAGAGAGAGATGGATAGATATTGATTGATTATAGATAAATCAATTTAATACCTTATTTCCTAAATGAAGAAAAGAATCAATTATGTTCCCATTCACCCAATGTTCTCTGTTAGACGAGGGATTTACACACACACACACTGTTTAAACTTTTGTTTTTGAGAGATGATGGTTGGTTGGTTTGATTGACGTGATCATATTTGTCTTATCAGAAACATGCATCTTAAAGGTTATTGAACTTGAAAGGTTTTAAAAGATATCACAAAGTACTGTGGTTCAAAGTGACTTGCATTGAGCAGTCAATCAGTGCTGGGCAGCGCACGTGTCTGTCACTACTGATCATTTTGATTTCAATCACTCATACTGTGATTGGTGTCAACAGATGACTCTCAAATAACTTGATCTGCTTGACTTGTATCTGATATCATGTACCTTGTGTGGTGAGTTTTTGGCACAGGGAGCCTTGTGTTTGTACTAGTTGTCTCATATGCGATATGCACATTTCTTGTAACCTGATTTGAAAGCACGTAACAGTTTTTTGCCAAGAGTGCAAGTGTAATTGTCAGAGAAAACACGGCTTCCAAAAGCAACTGCTACTTGTAATCCCAGTAGCCAGTCTGTGTGCTCTTACCCTGTTATTCTCTAATCTTTGTCTGGCCTTGTTTTAACAGATGTGCTGATTGCTCTACCTTTTTAAGGCTTGGCACAGTTTAACAGACTACTGGGGAACTGTGTGAAGAGCTAAACTGCATGTGCGTGATGCTCCCGTGGATTAGATGTGTTGCTTTAAACCGAGAGAGTGCAGAGCGGGCCGTGTTGGATCACATCATAATGATGAACCTGCTTAGAGCTTCTATTTTTGCTTTCAACACAGAGAGAAGTTTAGTACTTGTAAAAATCAATAAAATAAGCCTGTGCAATTAAAGGCATGTCCATCCTGGGAAGTGCAAGTTAAACTCTATCCACAGCTGGTTATAATTATTTTGAAATTGTGGCTGATATAATAATATTTGATACAATCAGTTTATGAATGATTAATGGCCAACGTTCAAATTCTGTACTATTTTCTGTAAGTAAATAAATACACTTAAACCTAAAATCAATTAAGGCATCAAAGCAATATTAAAATGTACATTATGAAAAACCTGTACTTTTTTTAGATTTTCTTTGTGCTGTTAGTGTTTTTAAAGATTTAATGCGTTGAATATTAGATGATGGCATCATTATTATAAATGTAAAAACAGAAGGAAAGGTATGCACATTTAAATATCCATTGTTGATAAATCCCAAAAAATTTGGGAAATTGAGACATTTGTGATATTTAAATACTAGTGTAAAAAAAATGTTTTATATTCCATTGGGGGGGGGGGGGGGGGGGGGGTTGTAATTTTTATTAGTTGTCTATATTTCTACATAGCTTTATTTTTAATTCAGTTTTAGTTTGACTAATTTTACATAAACTTTGTAAACAAAACAATTTTCACTTAAGTGTTACATCTAATATTTATATTGTATTTTATTTCATCTTATTTCCCCTAAAGATAATTATTTCTGATAGTTTTAGCACTGAATTGAGGCACATCTAGAGACTTTGCAGCATTAAGCAACCGCATAGCCTTGTCAACAGCATCTTAACATCATAGCAGCACCACTCAAGAATATCTAAAAATCTGGTTTGTAACGTTTGTACAGAGGAAAAAAGCCTTTTCTCTTTCAGCGGATCCGATTTTTCGCCGTGAGATTGGTTTGGTTCCCCAGATAAAGTTCATCACGATTAAACAGTTTGAGCTTGATTAATTTACCACTGTGTGTGTCCAGTGTCATCAGGGCTTGGATTTTATCAGCTCCCCGTTGCTCAGATAAGCCATGTGAAGTCGCACTGTGTGTTGCATTGTGAGATGCTTCATGTGAGATCCATGTACAACATAACCTTTGTTGAAGATTATCCTACTGTTCTTGTTTGATCAATATCAAGTGTTTTGAAAAGCCCCCTCGCCTCACCCCATAGCACCTGTATTCTCTGGTGGCCTAGTTTCTAAAGGTTAGCTTTGGTTGCACCTCCTGTGAGAAAATGAGAACGCTCATTTGTAAGTCAAACCACTTGAAGATGGAATGAGCGAGAGATTGTTTTCCTGATATATTTTTGGCCCTGTTTCCTCACTTCCATTGTTCAAAACACACATTTCCTGCTGGATACCTCAGCGTGTTTCTGCATGACTGAATGTGCTGCCGTCCAATCCCAGAGGAGCCCTGCACTCATACGGCTGATCTCCCCCTTCCCTGGGCTTTTCTGCATAATCATCACTGCTGGTTGCCCTTTCACTGGACTGTGTGCAATCTGTTTCTTGTTTTTATTTAAGAGGCTGTTTTGACTGTGTCATGGTTAATTGAAGTGAACTTTCATTACACAAATGCACTGTGGCCCCTCGATTGGTGTCATTTTGAGTTGCCATGCCTTCTTTCCTTGATGGCAGAGGCTTGTTAATGATGTGCTTGTGGTCTGCTCTGATTACAACAGTTGCCATTTTTCGAGTCAGCTTGTCATCCTCTGTGAAGCCAAATTGTAGTAGACTGTTTCCACATCACAATTTTAAAAGAAAGTTATTGCATCTTTATATCTTGCAGTGCAAGTAGTTTGGTTTCTACGGTGGCCGAGAAGTGCAAAACAAATCACGATTCTGAAAACAAAATAACAAATGCAAATGCAAATCTAAAAAACAAAATAAGTCAGAAAACACAACAACAATTCAGAAAACATTATAACAAGTCAGAAAACACAACGACAAATCAGACAAACCGGAAGAGGTAGGTATAGTTTGAGACAGCGCCATTGGTTTAGGAATAGATTACTCATCACTGATTGGGTGGATCCAGTGAGCGATCCAGTGGCGCAGATGGTAGAGCGCGTGTCATTGTGTTTTTGGACGCGATCGACCCGGGTTCGAGTCCGCCTTTTGCTGAACTTTTTTTTTCTTCTTCCTTTTCAAATCTCGTATTGCATCGGAAAGGTATTTATTTTCAATAAAAATTAAGGAAATAATCCAAAAGTTGAAAATAAAGTATCGGGTAAGGTTAGTGTAGGTGTAGGGAGAGCTTTATTGTACCAATAAGGTGGCATCCATTTGAATTAAAATGATAATTTGCACTCAATACGTTATTATTGCACACTGGTTTTTTTACCATGTAAAATATCTCACAATGTGACTATTTCTTGTTATTGTGACCTTATGTTGCAATGCAACATTTGTTTCTCCTAATTGTGCTGGGTGACTATTTCTTGTAATTGCACATTTATAATTTGTAATTGCAATTTTATATCTCACAATACAACTTTGTCTCTTGTAACTGCAATTTTTAAGGTGACATTTTCTTGTAGTTGTGACTGTATCTCACAATATGGCTTTATATCACACATAGCGGCTTTATTTCTAGTAATTGCGACATTATATCTCGCAGTGCAGTGCTTTGTTTCTCCTAATTGTGCATGGTGACTTTATTTCTTGTAATTGCAACTTTATATCTCAAAGTGACTTTGTATCTTTGCATATTACAATGTAACTTTATTTCTTATTGTTTGTCTTTTTCACAATTTAACTTCATATCTCACAGTGCAACTGTCTTATTGTAAACTTCCTCAAAATGATTTCCATAAGTGATTTGGGGAAAACAAGCTGCACTACTGGCTGTCTTTCATGTCTTTTTCTCTGTTTAACTTTCGTTTCTGTTTATTTTTCAGACTCATTCTCATTAGTCAGTTCTTGTTCAACTCTGGATGTTTTTAGTTCCTTGGAGGGCTTGTCAAACACTTTCTAGGCACATATTCTAGGCCTAAGGGTGGTGTCATGTCCTCTGAGTGGAATAAAAATATAGACTATAAATAGGCCTCTTGTGTTTGACTCTCTGAAAAGAGGATTGCTACATGTCAAAGAAATTGCTTTGCTGGCAGTCCCTCTGTATTTGTCATATTGTGATTGTGAACAATAATAACAAAAGGAAATGAAAACATGAAACACAAAATTTGAATCAAAGTTGTGCACATGCACACATCTTTATACTCTGATCTGCACTTTTATCATGATTTCAGTTCCCTACAAAATGTGCCGCACCTACAGGCCTTTATATCATCTTGTGTCTCACTTGATCTGCCATGCATCAATAAAATGGGTTTTCCTGCTTTGGCAGAAGAAGATATTTCAATCTTTGATGTACTAGCCTGTCTCCATTGTTCACACCTCTACCTAAAGAGGGGATTGTCTCTTGAATTACCTTCATTTACTGAGGATTTGACACCATGAGCGGTCATTAACAGTGAATCGCCGATGTCTGGTCCCTTTGATTTGGAAACCGTATCGTCTCCATTTAATTTTTATAGTGGTCCCTAAACAAGTCTCTTGTAACAAGTACAGCAAACTACATGCTGAGAGGTACATTCTACCCAGCCAGCAGTGTGTCTGCAGTTAGTGGTTTGTTGTCTAGGCAGTGACGTGAGTCATACAAAAACTAAATACATGGATTCAGAGCGGAACACAATACCAAACTACTTGTATTTCTGAAATCCCTAGTTGCGCTTAACGTTCTGCAGTTTTGCATGCAATGGTTTTATAAGATTTTTGTTTAAATTTGAAATAAAACAGTAAATCATGCACTGATATAGGCCTAAAAAGTCTGATAGTTTGTGTAACTAAATTAACTAAAATCAGTATCAAAACATTGTAATTTCTGTTTGAAAATTTGATTCATTGTGATTTGTGACATTTCCTAAAGATTTCCTGTTTTATTTTTAATTCAATTTAATTTATAACCAATATCCATTAATACTGAAATATAAAATCTCTAATATTGGTCAATAACCTCTATATATATGTTTCTGATATATTGATATTTGTTTGTTCTCCATCACATTAACATCAGCTCTGGTGACACACGGGGTCATTTTCATTTTGTAATGATACAAGACTTCAAACATACCTGCTGAAGCTGGTGAGGATCGAGGTCTCTTTAAAAAAAACCTTCTAATACTTCAGCCTAGATGAGACTTACAAAACCTGGGCGTCAAGTGGTACATTGTTACATTGTGGCTGCATGACGTGTCTCCGTTCATTGTTTCTTAAATACGCTGGCCAGCTCGTATTGTGACTGCAGGCAGAGACACAAGGCAGTAGTGGACAGCTATAAAGAGCATTGGTTCCTAGACCATCTGTCTGTGAGCACCAGCGTGGACATGGGGACAATGGCTATGCTAATGTCGCAACACCTCCCTAGCTTCCCATTGACTTTTTCCTTGAATAAGCCTGAATTGGGGAAAAACGGGTCGAATGCGAGTGTTGTGTTGCTGAACCTTTCCTCTTCCGTTCCTATTTTCTTTCTTTGTCCACCTGAGGCTATTTAAACTCTCACTATTAACTAGTTGCTTATTAGCATGCCTGTTATTATCATATTGGCTGTACTTCTAAATAATTAGTACTTATAAAGCACATATTCTGAATCTGCATGACCAAATTCTACATCCCTAATCCTACCCAATACCTAAATTTAACATCTAACTTACTAACTATTAATAAGCAGCAAATTAGGAGTTTGTTAATGGTTTAATATTGAGAATTGGACCTTAAAATAAGGTGTGACCCAATGTTTCATAATCTTTATATTCCTACTTTTACCGTTTCTAATGTTAATCTACAACCCTTAACCCTGCATTATTTTGAAACACAGGTAAAGTAGTTCAAAGTCATGCTTTTACTCTCCCCAGTACTTTTAAGACTGTTTATGAAGATCAGAGATGGTGGGAGGGGGTCTGTAAACCTGTTAGCCTAATCTGCTCAGAGACCCAGTACAACTGTAATCTGCCTTCCTCTTAATTTCAAGTAAAGTTCAGTGTGGTGTGGTGTAGTACTGTATCGCAAACATGAGATTCACATTTTCACAACTTGTACCTGTAGTTTAATTGCATTCCGCCAGACTGCTCAACAGCTTTTTCCCCCAGGCTGTGAGAGCCCTCAAATCACCCCGCCCCCCTCTGAAACCCCATGCAAACCCCTACCTCCTGAAACATGGACCCCCCCCCAACCTTACCATACCAAAGAAAAAAACTGTATGGAACTTTTTTTGTGCAATTTGAAGTGTGCTACACACAGGTGATTGGGCCTGTACAAACCACCTGTAGTAACACACTCTCCTCTATGTGCACTAGACACTTTACACACACTGCTGCGTGTACACAATCCCACAAAAGACTCAGCAATATATGTATGTTTACATGCTCATGCACTACAAATCATCCTGCACTGTTCCCCAACCAGCTGCTTGACTCAAAATATCTCTCTTTGTACATGTTCAGTATTTGTGAAGCATTCGTATAGTTTGTATTTTCTATCTTTTATTTTTAGTTTGTATAGGGTAAATATTTATATATATATAGTATACTTATAGTTAAATCTGTCAGTAGGTTAGTAGTGTATAGGTTTATAGTTTTTTACTTCATTGTTGTATGTCTGTATTTATGTAGCACCGTGGTCCTGCGAGGCACAACATTTCGTTCCACTGTATGTCCCCACATGTAGCGGAATGACAATAAAGCTCGACTTGACTTGAATATGTAAAAACTGAAATATATAAAACATGTTTCAAGTGTTTTTAGTGGTGAAATTTACAATATTTTTGATGCAATGACATTCTTTACTTTGTTTTTATTTAGCCTATTTTATTTTTGTATAAATGAATTTGTTATTTGGCTTTGCTTTTGATTTAGTTTTTCATTTATTTTTCAACTTTTTTGCAACATTTTAAAGGTATTTTCTTTTGCAACAATGCCCCTGTACACAAAGCAAGGCCCATAAAAAAATATTTACTAAGTGTAGCGTAGAATAGAACCAAAATAAACCTGAACCAGTCACACAACATCACTGCCTTACATTACTGATGATGTTGTGTCTGAATGGTAGCAAATCCCTGCATCCACGTTCCAGCATCTAGTAGAAAGCCTTCCTAGAAGATTGGAAACTGTTATGGCAGCAAAAGAGGGATTAATGCTATGACTTTTCTGCTATGCCATTAAATCAAATGTTCAGCAACACACAAAAGCATCAGTGATGCACTAATGTTGGGTAATGGCCTGCTGTCAGTTCACCCCAGATGTGTTCAATAGGGTTTCAAGTCCATGCAGGTTTGTGCAGGCCACTTTTCCACACCAGATTTTAGTGTTGGAAAATCTGTAAGCACAAATCGGTATGAAGAGTTTGAGTCCCACTTTTTAGTTGCCTCTGAAAACTTGTATGCACACAGTAAGTGCAGATTATCAAATGATTTATTAAATGTTAGCATATGTTAAAAAAGTGGGTCCAAAGATTGCATGGTGCATCATTAAGATGATTGTTCTCATAGAAGTGACTGGAGTCGAAATGTGTTAATTTCAACATGGTGTTCATATACGTTCAGCCATCTAGTGCATATATGGGATGGTTATGTCAGTCAAGCACTTTTAAAGGCATCTAGGGGGCAGTTTGTCTGCTTTGGGCAGATATCTGTCAAGTATCATTGCTCTAGATGAGAGCTGTTTAAAGCTCTGCACAGAAGCTGGTGGCATAGTGCCGAATGGGCAATATTTGTCATAACTTGCTGAGTTATGTCACTGGTGCAAAATCGACTTGCATAACATCTTTACCACTCTGCGTGGCCCTCATCCTAATAGATTACAACTGAGGTAAGGCCATTCAGAAACCTTCATCATATGAATGTATGTTTTTGTGTCTGTGGTCTGGATGGCATATAGCTTTCAATGTAAAAGCTTTTTTTAATATATAAATATTTTACTTTAATAACAGTCAGAAAGTAGATGGATGCAGGTCTGGATATGTAATGTCTCTGGTTGCTTTGAGTTTCTCAACCACAAAGGTATCATTGCAAACATTAGATGGGCCGATATGCATAGCTAAAAGGTTACACAATTGGATCTGCTTGGTCTTCACTATGTTTGTGTGTGTGTGTGTGCAGAGACCGAATGAGACCATGAACTGGTCATGTTGACTTTGTTCATTGACTAAGTTCCAGCTCATCGGTGACCTGTGTCCTCAGATAAGACCAAGTGACCAAGACCATGTTTTTTTTTTCCAGTGTGATTCATATGCTGCTTTAGCTCAGATTTGTATTTATACTCTTAAATATGAAGGTTCATTTGGTAGTTTATTTGTTTAACTTTTAAACAATAGTATTTTTAAGTTTCATCATCTCATACACGCTGCAAAAGTTTAGTATACAAGTAAGTACACCGTAGCATTGTTGTTTCTAAATCATCTGCATGCGCAGCTGAGATCACATTATCTAGGCCTGTTAGTCAGATTTCACAAAAAACGCTGATAGGATTTTAGTCAGACTTTGAAATTGAACTATTAAAGTGGACGTAAACACAGATTCTCTCTGAACTTTGACCTGAATGTCTGCAACCGGCTGATATGAGTCCACACATTATCTTTGACAGCCTTGTGTCATGCCTGGAAAAGTCTGCTTTTTTGTGTTGTTTGTGTTCATATTTGAGCGATTGAGTTTAGCATGTTCCTTACATTACAAGGCTCTTTTCTTAATAAAGCACTGGAACCGTCTCATTAAATATTTTAAAGATGAAAGACTTTGCTGCTTATTCCATCCCTTCACTTGCTTTCAAAGTAACTCTTATCAAGCAAATTCAAGCTATTTGTCCCATGAAATTTCAGTGCCAAACCATACAAGTGAATCGTTTTCTTGCTTATGGTGCAGTGAGATAAAACAGTGAGGTTTTGATGGGCTGGGATTGTTGTGGATTACA